>NC_092208.1:33670980-33771981 GCF_043381705.1 Parasteatoda tepidariorum
TAACTCCTGGACACTTTATAGCTGGTGGTCCTCTAACAGCTATACCTGAACCAGACTACAGCTCAACGAAGATGAACTGTCTTTCCAGATGGCAGTTAACTCAAAGAATCGTCCAACATTTTTGGAATCGTTGGCAGAAAGAGTATATCCTTCAACAGCAGCAAAGATCAAAATGGAAGCAGGCAAAGGAAAGCTTAATTATTGGTGATCTTGTCCTCATTTCGGATGATAATCTTCCACCAACGAAATGGAAACTTGGTCGAGTGATCTCTGTGCATCCTGGACATGATGGAAAAGTTAGAGTCGTGGCATTAAAAACAGCTGAGGGCATGACATCAAGAGCTGTTACAAAACTTTGCAAACTTTGAACATTTGACTTTAAGTTCATTAATTCAATCAAGAAGTCCTGTATAAACTAATTTTTACTTATTATTAATTAATATGTTTTTTGTTCATTTCAGATTTTTTATGTTGTAATTTGAAAGCTCTTAAAGCTTTCAAGGTGGGCGGCATGGAGCAGCGCCATCTGTAACTTTTGGGGAATGCGCATGCGCTCAATGAACCAGAGAAGGATAATGTATGTAACCATCAACGAGAGAACATCTTCTCATTATCATAACTAAAAATAAACTTGTTTGTTATTGTTTATCGAATCGTTTAATCAACATCCATCGAATTGACATCACTTGTACTAGTACTTAGTCATATAAAATCAGGCTAACATAAGCATTACTGAAAAATCGACACAGTAAGATCAAATAAAAAAAGCAGACGATAATGTTGGAATTTCTCAGAGTTGATAGATTTCACCACTAGCGAATATTGTTAATGTTTTCATTTACTGTTAATTTATTCTTCTTCTTGTGATTTACTTATTTATAATAGCAATCTTGCCGAAGATTTTATATAATATAAATATGAATACTGAAGAAGGAAAAGAATAGCAATTCCAGATGAATAAATAAGTACAAAACTGTACTTTTAAAAAAAATAAAATCTTACGAACTTACGAACGATTTGTTTTATTGACTAGGGATCGGTTTCATTTGATTTATTTTAAAATATTACTTCGGGGAAAGTACCTATCTTGTGTAGATAGCAGCTTTTAAATTTCTGCTTCTTTTCAGACACGGGCTTTAAATGTAAAGAGAAGCTAAAAGCATTGGGGTTTAGTTTCTGAGCCAGCCATGACCTCTGTCGGCAATTATTACAAGTTTTGGAACTTGGCAAAGGTAAAAAAAAATCCAGTTTAATAAACAGAACACTTTTAATTATTTTCTTTAATTTATTTTTAAATTTTTTAGAGAATTTCAGCATAGCCGTTTTTGTAAAATTTTTCTTGAAAAAAAAAACTTATTTATTAATCAACTTTACCAGCAAAAACTAATTACAAAAGATACTAATAAACACTTATTACATTTTAAAAACTTTACTTACATTAGTACTTCCCAAAGAAGGAAACTTTAAAATAATTCATGAAAAAGTCTATTTACTTAAAAATTAAAATAAATTAAATATAGAAAATTAAACTCTTACATTTCTTACTGAAGAATCTATTCGATCACAATTTATGCATTTAACTCTTCAGATTTAAAAGAAACTAAAATTAATCTCAGTTCAATAAAAAATAATCAATAGAAAAAGGTTTGAAAAGAAAATATTTCTGGCATTTCTCTTTATTTAATTCTTTTTACTCTCTTTTTTTTCGCTTTTCGGAAAAAGAAATGTTTGTATTTCAGATTATGTTTGGCTTTTTAACATTTCAAAACGAACATCGAAAGATTTGGACTTACCGTTGTAAAAATAAGTGATTTCATTTTCTTTAGTTTTTGAACCTTAGCGAAATTAGAGTTAAATTGTCAATACGCTTGTGTAAAATTTGACAGTAAGAAAACGTTAATACTGCGTAGGCATTCTTGATTAAAGTTTAAATTGAATTGCTTCATAAACAATGAAAAAATTAGCTTTAATTAATAAAAGAACTTGTGTACTGTAGAAAATTATATGAAACCATTTAGAGATCCTGTTTTTTTCCGGACAGGTGTATTAGGAAATATTGTATCAAATTTTATTTCATTTTAGGGACACAATAGAAAATTAAAATATTTTTTTCTTCACAAATATGTCTTACGGAATCTTATGTAATCAAAGAAAGAGTGTAGTGTACAAAAATATAAGCATGCAACTATCACAAAAACTAATGTATACATTGATGAATAATTACGAAAGGAAGAAAATTGTGATTGTATTATTGCAATCACTGGTTACCCATTAGTCAAGTGTCTCTTTTTCTTCCTTAATAGACTTTCATAAGCGAAAAAACATTTCTAGTCGTTGGTTGCAAAAACTGCATCTATTTACAGGGTAACAAAAAATTATAGGGATCATTTTTGAATGTTTTTATTTTCAAAATTTATTACATAAATTCAGCGATGTTTCTCAATATGTCGACCTCCGGCATAATAAATTTGTCTACAACGCTTCGGCCATGATTTTAAAGCCCGCAAAATGATTTCCTGGGGGATTTTCTTCACCTCTTCTCTAATAGCTCTTTGAAGGCCTCTCAATGTAGAAAATCTTTTCTTATTCAGTTTGTTTTTCAGATGTCCCCATAGGAAATAGTCGCTTGGTGAAGCATCAGGACTGTTTGAAATCTATTGTTCTGGTCTCAGGAATTTCACTTGCTGATCTGTTAGGAATTTCTGGGTGACCTTAGATGCATGCGATGGGGCAGAGTCCTGATGGAACACAGCATCACTATTAGAGTACAATCTGCAGTAATCATCCTTAAAAAAGGGCTTTAGTATCTTCTGTATGGAATACTCAAAATTTATTTTGGGCCCCAGGTTTCATAAACCGAGGTTTGGTCACACCATGGGTGGATATGCCCATCCAAACCATTACGCCTTTGACATGAGGCACCGTGGTTGATGGTGTCAAGTCTCGCCTGTTTTGTCCACGGCTAAGATATTGAACTTTAGATTTAGCATTGGTATCAGATAGATAGATCCAATCTTCATCAGTTGTAATGAACTTTCGCCATCTGTCCCTACAGAGAAGCTTGTAGAGAGGCCATAAGCGTTGCCTCCTAATCTGCACTGATCTCTCACTTAAATGATGACATTTAGGTCTTTTATGGCATTTTTTCTTCAACTTTTGTTTTAGTTGATAGCTTACAACTTGCTGACTCCCGTTAAGAGCTTTAGCCATGCTTGTCTGTGTTGGTGGATCCGGTTTTGATGTCATCTTATCAAGCTTCTGCAAATCTGATTTCTTCAATTTGCTTGCCCGTCCACTTCTTTTTGGTTTTGCATTATTTTGCATCGATCAAAGTTTTGAATTCTTGATGCGACTGATATGGCTGAGTGAAATCGCAATACCTTTCTTTTTAAAAAGGGGTTTCTATAATTTTGTGGCTCCATCGAAGTTCTAAAAATGCTTGTACTTGACCAATTAGCTTTTTGTCAAATTTCTTCAAAAGCATTTTTGTAATTTTATGAAATAGTATTACAATTGAAAGTCAAATAGTAGAGCTTTAGATCAGTATGGTATATATGTAAAAAGGTTTTAAAACTTTAGTGGTAGATAACCACAAAAGTGATCCCTATAATTTTTTGTTACCCTGTATTTGTCCTCTTATCGTTGTTCTTTAGTTTTCAATTTCAACTAATATACCAGGGGTGGCCAAGCTCCCTACATAGACGAGCCATTTTTCAAAATTTGAAATTTTTCGTGAGCCGCAATTATATACGTATTTAAAAGGTATTAAAAATTTTTATTACATAAACTATATTTATTGAAAACGTATAAGTAAAAGTACAAAATTTGTGTATTGAATTTAAAATTAAACACATTTATTTTACCTTCTCTTGATAATTCTCTAAAATTTAGTGAATAATTGGTGACAGCACTTCTCAGTAATTCTTTGAGATGCTGGTTTGTTAATACTGATCGGTGTTTAGATTTCACGAATTTTAAAGTGGAATAAAATGATTCACATAAATGCGTTGTTCCAAATATTGAAATAATTAGACAAGCAGCCTTTTTTAATTCAGGATGCTTCGATTCTGATACAAATTTCCAAAATTCAGTAAACGACGTCGACTTATATTTTAATTGTAGAGCTTGATCCTCCTGCATCTCTATTAATTCTATTTCTCCAGATGCTTTTTGTGTCATAATTATATTGGAAATAGAAAACTTACCCTGAATTGAACAAAATTGCTCTTAGTCTTTCGTATTTGTTCTCAGTAATTTAAAAGATATTTTGAAACACATACGGAACGATAATAATTTTTTAAAGTATAATAGCACAAAAATGAAAAGGGAACTCGGGTACATTTATTGAGAGCCACAAATAATCCTTCAAAGAGCCGCATGTGGCTCGCGAGCCGCAGGTTGGCCATCCCTGTAATATACGCTTCTTAAAACGTCACAAAATTCTTTTCCTTCTTCAGTATTCATATTTATATTATATAAAATCTTCGGCAAGATTGCTATTATAAATAAGTAAATCACAAGAAGAAGAATAAATTAACAGTAAATGAAAACATTAACAATATTCGCTAGTGGTGAAATCTATCAACTCTGAGAAATTCCAACATTATCGTCTGCTTTTTTTATTTGATCTTACTGTGTCGATTTTTCAGTAATGCTTATGTTAGCCTGATTTTATATGACTAGTGCAATTCTATTTTTGAGATTATGGTTTTGAAATTGATCGAAGTTTTTCAGTTCATTTTAAAGTTTTAACTTAAGATAATATTTTAAAAAAATGGCTGTCTTAAATTACTTTTTACTTAGGTTAAAAATGTCGTAAACATTAAATATGGAATGACACACCAAAAAAAATTATTTTAGTGAATTAGAAATTTTTATTTTTATGAGATATATGGTTCCTATTCCAGTGGTTAGCATTTGAGTTGAAATGTTTCTAAAAATGTAGCCAAAAATAAATGTTTATTTTGAAGAAGAAGTAACCTGAATCGCGAAGATACAATAGACACTTAAAAAGCTCCTTCACAAATTTGGAATTTATGATTTAATAGTAATAATATGGTATGATTTGATAGACATAAATAGTTGCTATTCGCGTCAATCTTTAAAATGGTTCCATACATTCTGAAAATAAGTATGGTCATTAAATAATTGAATATGGAAAACTTTGCCTTTTTTCTGGCTATACGGTAAACACCTAAACACAGCACAAATTTTATCGGAGAGCCTAGGTAAAATGGACATTAGACGTTTTAGTAAAATTAACAATAAAATATGGTTTTTATTACCACACTGGTTGGTAGTGTGGTTAAATTTGGTAAGGTTAACCAAAAGTTGGTAATTTTATCAGTATTTATATAATTTGAGATGACGCAAAAATGTTGAGTTTGATAACTTCTATTTTGTTTAGTAAACACTTGTTAACTTATGTTTCTCGCATGTTAATTATTAATTTTTTCCTATGTATGTTATAAGTTAACATCCACCAACATTTAAAACTTTAAAAAATGTGCATTTGTACACGAACAGTTCTCAAAAAAAAATAAATGGAACACCCTGAATAACTTTTGATTTTATGTTAGGATCTTCAGATTCTAGGACTCATTCTTAATGGTTCAAAGGGGTGATCTTAAATATGTTAATTATCTACTGTAGATGATATTTTAAGTTACGAATTCAGACGAAAAAAGCGTACCTTCTCAGAATAAACATACCTTTCTTCTGACGGAATTCGGATTTTTAACAGCCTAAATATAGAGGAGAGAGAAATATGGTCTCCATAGTTTGATCAAAACAGCCATTAAAGTTTGAACCCCTTAATGTTTGTTTTATTTTTCGCGTATTTTGCCAAAACACTTTTTAGCAAATTGAAAATTTTTTTGCACACAATTATAAAATTTGCTTAAGATGAAAAAAATAATGTTTTGCGAAATTTTTTAAAATTTTTTTATTTAATAGTAGTCGAAAAAATTTTGAATTTTAAGGTATGCAAATTTTTACATAATTTTAAAGACTGTAATTTTACATGGCAAAATAAAAAAAAATTAACGAAATCGGTCGAATAGTTCCTGAGATATAAAATTTTTAAGAAAGTTGGATTTTTAAAATTCGATTTCTCAGGAACTATTCGACCGATCTAATTAGACATGTTCATGAAAACAAAATACTGTGTCGACAATATCTGTATTGTGTCATTCCTTGTATGAATTACATGCGTTTAAGAAATTATGGAATTGTTTTAAAAAGTCGTATATGTAAAATTTGATTTCTCAGGAATTGTTCATCGATATCGTTTGAATTTTGCCATTTAAAATTACATTCTTTGAAATGATGTGGAAATTTATATACCCTTTTTTGACTATTTAAATAAAATGATACAAAATAATAAATATTTACTGAAAGTTATATTTTGCATGGAAATATATTTGAATAAACGAATGTTAAACTATGTGCAAAAAATTTTCAATTTGCTTAAAACGTTCTCGAGATATAGTGAAATCCGTAAAAGGTAAAATCAAGATTACAGTGTTAAAACTTTGGGCCGCTCACCTGACCATACTATAGGGACCATATTTTCCTGATTGTTCCGCCTATATTCCGGGGGTCAGAAATCCGAATCCTCCGAAAAAAAGGCATGTTAATTAAATGATTGTACGTTTTTATCTTTGATTTCGTAACTTAAAATATCATATGTACAATTTAATTAGCAAATTAGAGGTCACCCCTTCAAACCCTTACGATTGAATTATAGAATGTGAAGATCCGATTATTAGATCAAAAGTTATTCATGGTGGTCCGTTTATTACTTTATGCACTGCACAAATGCCTGGAAAAGGCTAAACTTAATCAATAACATAAGTGTTACGCATCAGGGTGCTATCCTAACATAGTAAAATATAAGCGTAGAGATAGGCGGGTTTGAATTTCACCGTAACCTTATTGAATGCATCTATTTATTTGTTGTTGCGCGCATAAACGCAGGCTTGTGTGCTCATTACAAAGTTCGCCTTATATACCCTTTTCAAATCGAAATGCAAATAGCACAAGATAGAGAAAGACAGCACAAACTTATATCCTGGGACACAGTTGGATTCAAATTAACTCCCTCCACATTACACTAGATGCATCTTTGTAATGTCTTATTCTAATTTGAGTAATCTGTTCTAAAACTTTACAAGGGCTTATAGTCGTAATGAGAACACAAGCCTGCATATTTGTGTGTAACAATAAGTAAACGAATAAATCTTTAGAATAGTGATGATTTTGTTTAAAGTTGTCTTTTTACCGCAGTCTCGACTTTCCAACAAACGCTATTTAAAACGGAAATAGCGGGTTCGAATCAAAGCGTAACCATGAATGTGTAACAGGAAATAAATTTGGTTTGGATACATATGTAGGCTCATGTGCCTATATATGTATTCGAATGATATGTGTCATTTTTATAACCTAAAGAGAGATGTATTATGTAAAAATTTATGTGAAAGAAATCTTATGTGAATTTTTTCATTATAAAACGATGAAAATCATTTTTAAATAAAATAAAATTACTCCTAAATATGTTCTAATATTCTCCATCAAAATTTAATCTATTAAAACTTGAATCATGAATTTTATGTTTGGTTTTCTTAATAAATCACAATTTTAACATCGAATGATTTAGGTAACAATGGTATGTAAATTGTTTTAAGCGAACCAATTAGTTGAAATTGGTGCATTCTAGATAGTCGGAGACTGGGCGAAATTTCGTTTAACGACATATTCATTCATGATTTATTAGCTGTGCTATAACTGAAATAAAATTATTTTAGTTTATTATCTAACAAACAGATAGCAGCTCAACTGTTTCGACGTCATAAGAAAGCATTTACAACGCAATTGTAGTACTTATGAGACTTTTCAGAAAATAAATGTTTGTCAATTTTTAAATTTTTTTTCTTCATATATTAAGGAAAATAGTTTTATTGAAATTATATTATTTGTTTGTATACATTATATTATTTGTTGAAATAATAGTATTTGTTTTCTATTCCCAATCAGAATCGTCTGTTTTCTTCCACGGACTCCAAGCATATCCATGATACTTAGGATTCGCAAACGGGTCGTGTTTTTTATTTCTTATGTGAACAGCTTTATCTCTGTACTTGTCCAGTTCCCATTCAAGTCTCTTAACAATCTAAAAGATAAAATTTTATGAATGATATAGAAAAAGGAATGGTTTAAAAATTAACTCAATTTGCCTCTTTCCAAACAATCTTTGGAAAGAGGTAAACAATTATGTCTGGTTTAAACATGGGGAGCTGAAGTAAAAGTTTTTAGAGTTTTTATCCTGAATAACAATTTTTTTATTGATGTTAATTAGAAAAGGAATTTTGAATTAAACTGATTTTGATACTAATTTGGGACTTTTCTTTAATTTTTGGGGAAACAAAGTCTAACTCTGTTTGCCTTATCTTGTGGTTTAGCTTTTTCTTTTCTAGATGATAATACATAATTAAAAATAATTTTAACTGAAAGTGTAACTTTTATATTGTACAGAACATTTATAATTTTTATTTATTTCTATTTAGTTTGAATTATTTCAAAGAAAATTGAAAACAAATTTGGTTAAAATATTTAAAACTTTTCGCTATTATGTAATAATAAAAGTAGGTAGAAAAAAATAAAAGAACCCATTTTAATTTTGATATTTATTTTCTTGAGAACTATTTGATAGATTACGTACACGTTTCAGAATTTTTTTTTACGTAAAATTACTTAGTGCAAATATATTATCTTTTAGTTTAGCTCTTCGAGCATTATTATCTTTAATAAAAAATAATTAATACTTGTAAAAAATATATTTTGCATGATATTATTCTTGGACATACGGGTTTTATTGTATGCACTTTCCTTTTTCTATTCGCTGAAATTTTTTCAGAGATATTAGGGCTTATTCAAGAAGTAAAATTAGCAATTAGTCTCATATTTCTACCTGCTTTCCAGTATGAACTATAGCTACAATATTTTTAAATTACAACTACATATTTTGAGGGAAAACATTTCGAATCCACCAAAGAAAATGGTCTGTTTATTCGGAGAAAGTACATTTTCCTATCTGATTTCAGAAATTAAATTAGCGCCTTCTCTAATTGATAAGAATATTTAGGTCATTTATTCAATACGTTAAAATAGCATTTCAGTACGTGTGAATCCAAATAATAGGAGTGATTTATATCTTCTGCTTTCAGCTAGTGTATTGCACAGACATGTGTTACCGTTAAAGCGTGAAATACGTTATTTCAGTGTAACTAGGTATTCATGCGACGCCCAGTGGCTGAATGTTAGCGTTTGCGCTTCCGCACCACAGGTTTGGGGTTCTATCCTCGGATCGAGCGAGGTCTACTCAACCTGTCATCCCTTCAGTGGGTAAATAAAATGACTAACAAGCATGCTTGGGGGCTAAACACTGGGGGTTCTGCTGAACTCAACCGGAACATCTGCGTTTACATCTCAGAGCCCAAGGACATGAAAACTGGGATGGGCTCTTCATTGGTTGTTGCGCCACTGAGTTTATTTAAGTATTTCATGAAATAACTAGACAAGTCTATTTTATTTTATATTAACTGTCGTTGAAGATCCGACCTAATTTTTGGGTTTACGACTACCAATGTTCAACTCCGTAGCTTTGTAATTTCGGACCCAATCCAGAAGATAAGAGAACTCCTGGATCAAGTATTGAGAGAAATGTGCTTTCGCGGAGGACGTTTTGATGGAACTAATCCTGAAGGCGAAGAGACTTTTACCCATGATCTGTCTACCACTGAGGATATTTCACGTCGGCACTGTGGTCGGTGCAAGCCGGATACGGATTCATATCGACCAGTCATTGCTGGGATTCGAACCCGGTTCACCTCATTGGAAGACGAACGCTCTATCCCCTAAGCCATCGCGGCTCTAGACAAGTCTATAAAGGATATAAAATTATTTAATTCTACTATATAACTAGGTATTCTATAGAATAATGATTATTTGATCGTCAAAGTATGAAATACGGCACTCGAAAATTCTCTGAGCCGGTTCTAGCTGCTTTTAGTCAGCTATTTTTAGCTATTTTGTTTGATAATGACTATTACCGCAACATATTCTTTTTTTGCTGATTTCTGCTTAACTAATGTTAGCAATACAAGCAATAATAAATTATATCATCTACTTTTCATTATTATTTATCTATTAATCATCTGTAATAGGGATGAAATATATTTTCCGAGAGATTGATCATTTGGGATCTATCGAAAGATTGATCTATTTATGATCAATTAATCTATAAAATAGCCTTAAAATTATTATTTTTCACTTTAACGATCTATCATTAGTTATTTTATAGAATAACTAGGTAAAGTAGGAAATTTTTCATGTATTATATACTTTAACTGACTTGTCTAGTTGTTCTATGAAATAACTGAATTATACACTTTAACGATGACATGTATATTTTTTTAAGAACATTTAAAATTTCATCAGCGTTAGTACTTGTTTTTTCCTAGTTTATTTTTAAGTCAAGGTTTCTAAATTATTAATCATATTATTATTAAAATATTAGAACCTTTGGTTTGATATCTGCCAAATTATTATATTCACAAGGATCTGCACTGATATCAAAAAGACAAGCAGCTTTCGCGGGTTCACAGTTAGTTGAAATATTTAAAGGTCTTTCTCCACATTCTACGATCAGTGATTTATAAGGTTCGACATGTTCAGCAGGTTCGTAAGCTTCGATTAATATTTCAGACTTGTTCCCGTATTTCGTAGATCTTCTCACAGATTTCAGATCATTCCCCTCTTCATCATCGAATCTACGATGCTTTCTGTTTGGTTTACTTATTTTACGTAAAATGGAGACTACTTTGGATTTCGCCTTTAGTTCTTTATACACCTACAAAAATAAAATTTGTAATCATTCTAGTATGAAACTTTGCATTTTTAAACGTATACGATTATTAGCAATAATATATGAAATTGGAAAAATTGAAATGAGACATTAACTTTTCTTTTTTCGTTTCGATTCATAGATTTAAAATTTGTAAACAAATTTGCATTATATAAGAAACTGTGCATTATATAAGAAAACAATTGTATTATTTGTTATATCAGATGAAAAGAAGGTAATAAGATAGGTTTGTTTGAAAATTAGGTTTACAATAATAAAAAATTTATTTGATTTTATGGTTTACAATAATAAAATGCTTACTTGGTAAGAAAATTTGTAGTAAAATAGTATAACAATAAGTAGGAGGATAACTGTAATAAAAACAAAAAATTGATTTTGTTCCTACTTCTTTATTTCGAACCTTTTCAACCGTATTCTTCAAATGAATGTTCATCATTCTTAGTTAACCGGAATTTTCAAATTTTGGTTGATAATTGTCTTTGAAATCAAAACGTAATCTGCCAAGCTCAAGCTATAAAGAGGCGACGCCATTTGGCATCGTTATAACAAGCCAACATTCATTGTTGAAAATAACCTCCGAAAATTTGTTGTGCGAAAAAAAAAGTTTCAAATGATATATAATTCTCTGAGATATTTAATTAATACACATTTCGTTATCTTGTCTTCGCAAATTTTCTCAAAAATTAAACGGAAGAAATCATACTAATACAATTTTTTGACAATTTTAATAACAAAATCATCAGTTATTTCACAATTAAACAGCATTTTTTATCACGACATTTATTAAATGCAACATACCTAATGTTAATGCTAAATTAGTCTAAGTCCTATGTTTTACTAAACAATAACATATATTCAGTCCAAATATCAGATTTGTACTGTACACGATTTCTAATAAGATAAGATCTGTATGATTATAAGTAGTAGTCCATTTGTTCTTTCTGTATAAAATTAGCTGTATTTGATACACTTTCACTTACATAGAAAATAATAATACCATAGAAAAATAATTTACTTTCCCAAAATAAGTTTGAAAAATTATATCGGAGTGCAAATTTTTAAAAAAAAATATTAGTGAAAATTAAAATAACATTTTTCGAGAAACACTATTATTAAAGTAAAGTTTTGTTTCAAAGTAAAACATAAACAAAAAATTACACTTCTGCCCCCTGGTGTTTCCGAAAAGTGAAGGATATTTCATAAGCAGTACAAATTAAAAAAAAAAAGGGGAGACTTATTTTTGTTTTCCATTATTTTATTTATATGTGTAAATGTAAATTTAAAAAGAAAATGAAGCAAAAATAAAGTACTTAAAATTAAGGAAAAAACTATTTTTTTTAAAAAATATAAGCAAATTACGAATTATGATATTAAGTTATAAAAAAGCAAAACCTGTAAATCTTGAGGAGTATCGAGTAAACACTTTAGGCTTAAAGGAAAAAAAACGATTTTGAAGGAGAAAATAGACAGTTCACTATTTATGCAAACATAATAATAAAATAAATAAACAAATAAATTCAAAAAATAAAAATAAAACAGAAAAATCCGCTCTACTGGAATGACGAATACATTGGTTTTATACTTGATGTGTTATAAAATAGTTCACGTTTATAGAGAAGCGTATTATTATTATTTTTTTTCTTCAAAAATTAACAAGTATCTTTTGTAATTATAAGTTTTTATAATAATGTTTTCATATATGCTTCATTTTAAATTTCGCTATTAAATGTAGCCAAAATTTCGCAATTTTGTAATGGTTTATTAGACGTCATTTCTGTTACAACATTATGATTTTCGAGTGACTTGCCTTTAGAATTATATATACCATTAAAAATATTGGATTATGTTGAACTATAATATAGTGCAAATATGCAAATTAGTTGCAACCATAATGATTTTTCTCGTTAAATATTATTATCAGGAAAATTAACCCTTGATATGCTGGATTAAACAATACTATGTTTTAACTTGTACAAACATTTGCTTCAATTTAGCTCTCTGTTAAATTAGATGCATAATTTTAAGATTTCGTAACTCAAAGTACTAATAATATGGATAATTTCCAATAATTTCAATTACTGATAATTTAATACCGATAATTAGTACCGACAATTTTTCAACTTTAAACCAAATTTTTTTTAAATAGAGACAAAAACTTCAGTTTAGAATCCTATTATGTTTGCTCAATATTTTGAATCAAAATACCGATATAATGGATCAACCTTGAATCAATTGTTTTGAGGGTGGAATTGAAACTCAGGGTATACACTACTCTATAATAATGAATCTGACAACAGCGGATACACACGTCGTGATTTTTGAGGAAGGACCTCGGATTTTGCCTGGTATTTCCAGGTAAATTGACTGCCGATACCTAGTTGGACATTATGCTTAACCAGGTTCTTCATAAATTTAGGCAATTTACATTCAGAAGGATAGCGCTTCATGTCATGTTGCAGTTTTTGCGAAGCAGTAATATTAATATACAGATATAAAGCGGTTCCCTTACAGCCTGTATGATGTTGTTCATCAAACATTCTTTCCCTTTTACCTCCTTTGTTTGACCTATTACTCCCTTAAGCACTTTTTTTCTATTAACTTTCATTTTTATCCCTTTAGTTTACCTCCCTATATCTTAAAAACAATACAATCTTCTGTTTATAGACAAAATTATGAAACTGCTCGAAAGAATTAACTGGAAATTTTCCTAATGGACATTTCCGCTCGGTGATGTCTCGAAAATTCTGGAAGCATTCAAATTCCTAAAACCGGAAGATCTCAAGATTAAAGAATTAGCTTATAGCTTACATAGAGAGATAAAGGTAAGGGACTAAAGTGGAAGTTGATAAAATAAAATTGCTCAAGTGAGTATTAGTTAAAACAAAAGAGATAAAGTGAAAGAATGAGTGATGAACAACATTACAGCCTGTTCAGAATTCTTGCTTAAATTAGTAAGCTATTGTGAATGGGAAAAACCCTTTTAAACTTCTCGGTAAGAGTTAGCAAAAGGACTTATTATATTTTTACAGCATAATTTTAAGATTTGACAAAAAAAATCTTCAGTAAATAAGAGTTACTTTTAATTGTTCTTGGAGTTCTTGATCTGTAAAAGGAATATTTTCTTTATTTTTACCCTCTTTATCAAACCAACCATCCATGCGACCACGGAAATTGCTACCTTTCACTAATTTGTAATTTTGCAATCGAATTGATTCAGTCTTCAATATTGGATCAATATTAAGTACAATTGATTGACGAGGACTTCTTTCATTGCAGCAAATTGATTTCCACTGGTTATATCCGTCAATTTTTCCAAGATCTTTTTCATCTCCACCTTCATTTAAAAAGTTTAATAGATCAATTTTCTGTCAAACATAATTTCAAGAAGAAAAGAAAGTTTTATCACATGATAAGTTTAGTAGCAAAGCATACCAATCTGTTATTTTTTTATATAAAATTTTATTTCACGTTGAAGGCATAGCACTCTGTAATTTCTACTGTATTAGAGAGTGAAACTCCCATATTTTACCTATTTTTTCATGCATCAATTCTGCATATAAATTTCGTAAATTAATTCATAAGTTTCCTCATAAAACTACTATTGTTCTTTTTAATTGCAGGCACTGAACTATTACTTTCTATAAACTTAAACTATGTTCACAAGAAGCTCAGGGGATAGAGCACTCGTTTCCAAGCTCGAATCCTAGCGTTGGCTGGTCTAGACCCCCAACTCCGGCCACAGTGCTGACTTAAAATATCGGTAGTGGTAAGCAGGATTTCTCTTACAATCCCCTTGTCGTGCACTAATCTAGGGAGAATTTCGTGTTATTTCTCTCCAGGCAATGCAAATGCGGATTACATGACGCCTCCACGAAGGCCAGTTTGTCTAAATGTTGTTTCAATGTTAGTTTGTCTCAATGTTGTTTCAATGTTAGTTTGTCTCAATGTTGTTTCAAAGTTAGTTTGTCTCAATGGTAGTTTGTTTCCGGGAATTGCCTTTCCTTATGAATTCAGTTCAAAATTAAAAGGCTACTGAGGTAGGTGAACATTGATAGTCATAAATTCAAAATTGGGTCGGCTGTTCAACGCCGGTAATAAAATAAAATAATTTATCACTTTGGCCATACCTTCAAATGCGAATTTATATTCATCAAACCCTGGTGTTGTTGCAATGGAAGGGATCATATTTTCTCTTTAATTTAAAAGTACTCTAATTCTTAGAGGAAATGAACCAGCAATAAGTACTTACAAAATTTCAAACATTTGAATTTTTCCCAGCACTTCTTAAATTAAATATTCGCTGTCCAGAGAGGTCGATTGATTAATCTAAACTATTTTTACCGAATTAATTCGTAAGAAATAATTTAGATTAACTAACTGACTCATATAACCATTAATAAATATTTCTTAACATTTACTCATGCTTAGATAGCCCTTTTTTTTTAATTCAAAGTCGTTTTGAACATGGGTGCAAATTAAATAGGTTCTTCAGCAAAATTAGTCTCTTAAAAGTAGTGTAGTAATAACTGCAATTTAGTTGTAGATTGTAATCACAGCATTTAAAAAAAAGTAAAAGTAGTATAGTTAACTACATTTGTAATGAAGTAGTTGTAGTTAACTACAAAAATAATGTAATTTTTTGAAAACTAGTGTTGGGACAAACTGGTCGTCGTGGAAGACTTTTTTATGGAAATATCCCGCATTTCCGTTACACGGAGAGGAAAACCACAGAAACATCCCTCGGTTAGCCCGACTGTAAGGAGATTCTAACTCATGATCCATCTACCACTGATGATATTTTACGTCAGCACTGTGGTCTGTGAGGGCCGGGAGCAGAATTCTTACTAATTAGTACCTGGAATTCGTACCTGGGGTCATCATATTGGGAAACGAACGCTCTATTCCCTGAGCTACCGCTGCTCAACTTGGTAAATTAGGTATTATTCTCTAATGACTAGTTTAAATATTAGTAACAGTTAGTTATTTGTATAGACGCTCGGCCACACAGAGGTACTTTTATTAAGCCCACAGATGGACCCGCGATGGCTGATGATTTGTACAAATCAGATTTAAAAGATAAGTTTTTCATCTGGATGGCTGTCTTCAAATGGATGTTTCCTTTAAAAGGATGTTTAAAAGATTAATCTTGCTTTTTTACTAAACATTTATAGTAGTTGACATTAATTTCGACGAACTAAAAGTTTTTTGCATCTCACTACTCGCTAATCTATTTTTATAATAAAAGCAGCACACTGCATTACAGACTGCAAAAAAACAGCAACTACAGTTATATAGTCATTACGAATATCAAAAATTGTGTTTCGTTGGAGGAAACATTAACTCCCGTTTTAAAAGCACTATCAAAATTAACAGTAGTTAGCCAGATAATGTCCAGCTTTTACGAGAACTCTTTCAGGAGCCAGATTCGCGTACTGGCAGCTACTGTGAAAATAAATATAAGCGTCACTTCGAATAGAGGTATGGGGAAAATCGCTTCCAATAAGTTACTTCTCTTGATATTTCTTCAATTCCCCCCTCCCGTTACAAATGGAGTTATCCTTGTTTGTTGCTCAGTAGCAGACGACTTTAGACTTTCAGTCGGGAGGAATTCTCATAAAAGCTGGAATGGCCTAGTGTTACATACCCATTTGTGTTACACACCAGTGTTATATTTTATGTTACCACAGGCTGAATTAGGGACGATGTCGAGCCAGTCTTGGCTTGCGGGGCCGTAGATTAGAGGGCCCTTGATATAGTTCATGCTTAAAAATAATTATAACCACTGTAATGTAGAAAATGTCACGATTTACCTGCTATTGAGTAGAGTGTAGGAAGCCAGTCACTTATATGCATCAGATTCCTACGGATTTTTTTCTTACGTAACATGAGGCTCCATACAAAGGCAACAGTTCTCACCCCACCTTCCCACAAACTGTATTTACTTCCCCTAAGAGGCCAATTGGATCCTGTACTTTTATCAATACCTTCCACTGCTCCACCATTGTCAGTAGTGAAGACTATAAGACTATTATGCAGTATTCTAGCCTTATGTAGACTTTCGAAAAGATCGCCGATTGAATCATCTAAAGCTGATGACATAGCTAAAATAAAAAGGTAAGTGATAACATGATCAAAAAAATTTTAAAAATATAAGCTATAGATAGGGTCATTAAGACAAAGCTAAACTTATATTCCATTTATATTATTTTTTTTTGTTTTGAAATCTGTTGAAACTTAGTCACATAATCCAGATAACAAATGAGTTACTACAAATTAAAGCTGGTACAGTTTGGAACCATAAAACAATATCATTTTCATGACTATTTAGCGAGTGCCCATGCTTCGGTTCAGTTTTGCGCAGAACATCAGTTAAAGATAAAATACTTAGAATTGAGTTTCTTAGGATTGTTTTCAATGCAGGGGCGCCGCGAAATTATATTTTTGGGAGGGGGATTTTCCTATTTTGCTGAACGAAATTCCCTATTTGTCTGAGTCATAATTGAGTGTCTGAAATCATTCTGACGCATAATAAAGAAGCACCAAGAGCATCTGTTAAGTAGTACATGTAATAATAAATAACATAACTGCCAACTTTTCCTACTTCAACCAGAAGATTTTATCTCAATATTTAAAGTAGTAACAAGATTTATATTTTGTTATTTTATTTAATATATCTGATTTGAAATGTTCTTGCTCATTGTACCTAATTAATTTAAACATACATAAGCTATCTGATTATTATTGATGTTGTTTTAGGTGAAGATGAAGTTTAAGAAATTTCAGTTTACAGTTAATGTTACAATTTTTATTTCACTACCACTAGAAATAACTTTTTCAAAAATGCAAGTTTTGATAGCAACGAAATAAGTGAGATTTGTCTATATAATTTTAACAAAGAATCATATTTTTAAAAATCTAATCTATAATAAAATTAAGTTTACTAACATCGAAAGAAATATGTTTGGTATAATCATAGTAAAAAAAGTCGTAGTCTTGTAGTATAAAGTGATTGTAAGGATTGTAAGTCATTTGCTTTAATTTAATTATTTAGTTTCTCGTACTTTCAACACACGCTAATTTTTTCCACCATTATATTACTGATTTAATGATTTTATAAATTATTATTCTAATCAACAGATGAACTAATTAAAGAGACATTTGAGAAATAAATATAAAAAAATAATCAATTCACAGCTAAGATGAAGACATAATTTTTTCATTATACCATGAACTGAATAACAAACAGTTCGGAGATAGGCAAATATCTTCGAATACAGAATAGAAATTGAATATTCTGGGAATCGAGCCTCTTAATTAAAATAATTCTATTTCTTTTTTATGATGTAGTGTAAAGTTTGGTGTAGCTAAATATGTCTTTTGCACTAGAAATAATACTAACAAACAAATAAAAGGAGAATATTTAATGAGTCCAAATTCATCCAAACGATGTAAAAAAAGCTAATGTTTCTTAATTTCTTGATATTATGCAAGAAAACACTGAAATTTTTAAAATTTAATTGTTCCGAAACTAATTTGAAACTTTTTTAAAAAAAGGGCCAACACTTTTTCTTATTATCCTCAGTCATTTAGAGTACAAAACTGTAAAAATTATAATTTTAATGCGATTATTTTTTGTTTCGAAAAATACATCCGAATATTAACTACTTAATTACGTCAAAACTAATTCGAACCTGTTGAGTTACCAATTTAAAGACATATGAGTACATTTCTGCAAATAAAAAAATAACTGTGACTAATATTCGCATCAATAACATTTTGATGCAAGATTTATTTCTCTAGAAATGTGCACAATCTTAACCCCTTCGATTAGTTAATTTTCAAGAAAACGGTCATAAAAGTTCCTATTTCTTTCTCATATCACAAATACACCTATTTGATTAGTGCTGACATCTAGTTTAAAATAAACTAATTATCTACAATTACCTTAAAGATATCCTGGTACTGCTATCTGGTGTGTAAAATGAGAAATAAAATGTTTTCCGGGCAAAAGAAATGAATTAGTTTTAGTCTTATTGGCACGCTACTGAACACTCCAGTCCGGAAATATCACTGGAGCGAGAAATAGAGGGCGAAACCTAACCCCGTCATTTTCACGGGAGCGAGAAGGAAGGGGTGAAAGCATTTTATCTAATAGTTTTTGAGTTCTGACAGTGAGAAGCATGTTCGGTGAAAATTTTCTGAATTAGTAGTGAGATCGGAAGTAACCTTCTTTTGATATGAGAGATAATCAAAGAATGCTTCCACAAGTTGGAGCGAGAGAGATAATGAAACTTTGTAAACATGCTGAATGGTCATACAAAATTTGGCGAATTGTGAAAATCTTTAGGAGATCATAGATATAACAGCAACCCACACACAGCTGTTATATATCAAACTTTCCCACTTATATTTTAATTTAAGATTATGAGAAAATACCCTTACGCAGAAAATAAGTTTTTTTTTTGAATTTTTACAACTTTTAGAGTGCTATCCCCCTTTATGAAAATTTCGAAGGAAAAACAGAACTTGGAACATTACCAGCAAAAGCTCTTCTTTTTCGATCCTTTATGTGAGGGAATCTATTGATGTGTTCTTGAGGAGCTTGGAAAATACCGTACGAATTACCAGTGTGAACAGCTAAATGAGATAAATATAAAAACAATGGCTGAAAAAAGAATAGAAAACAGTTTCTGTTACTTCCTTAAAGACTATTTCAATTCACATTGGTAAAGCTTAATTGAATTTCTTATATATATAATATTTGGAAGAATCTATTGCACTCCATGACTAATGGTTCAGCGTTTGTCACTTCATCATTTAAAATTTAGATAGAATTTTGTATAGAAGTGATAACTGCATATCAGATAATTCCAGTTGAAAAATTTGCACCGACGTCTGTTAATTTTGAAATCTGATAGCACCTCGTTTTTGCTACAAGCGGTGGTTATTTTGAAAATAATGTTTTGTTGCCATCTTTTGAGGACCTTCGTAACTAATTTTAAAATCGGATGAGGACAAAATTTCAGGTTACCTAAATCAGACGCCAACTAACCATGCGATAGGGGATGGAAAAAATTATGGTAGCACTTCTATACTAACTCATTTTTTCAATTTCTCAAAAAATACTGAGAGAATTATTTTATGACTTCCGAAGAATTTAGACCATGTGATTTTTCATCTAATCATTGAAGTTTAAAGTTTTTAGAAGTTTGAGAGACAGACAATAATTTAAGAACGAAAAATATTGTTTTTGAGCACTCTATGCCAAAAATTATAGCAATAAACTTGTAGCTTGTATATAGCTTGATTATAATTTGCAATAACTGCTCAAAATTTTGTAAGCCTAGTTAAAATACTTATGGAGCTAGAAACATTTTTTTTAAAAAACTATTTTTTTGCCTTACATTTTCTTACTATAACTGCGGAAATATTTATTAAAACTAAACAAAATTTTTAGAATAAGTTTTTATTAATAAAAATATCCTTTAAAATTTTTTTTTAAAAAAATCGTTAAATATTTTGCAAGATATGAGTATTTAGATATGAGTATATTTTCACACGGCACATGCGCGGAAAACATTAAAAAACTTTTTTTCATAATTTTGTTCCGAATCATATTTGGTAACGTATGAAAAATATCCGATTTAAGTATTTTGAAAGTTAAAAAAAAATTTCTAGCAATGTTCTAAGTAGCTTTTTTAATTTTTTTTAAAGAAAGTTCAAACACAGATAAGGGGTTTTCCGCAAATTTATTTTGTACCACACAAAAAAATTTAATAACAAATTATAATATCCTATAATGGTGCTCTGGACAGCAAAATGTGATGGTTTAAGGAAAGAAAACATGGAAAGAAATAAAACATATTGTAATAAGGAATAGTCCTAAATTTTGCCGATGCCATTTTTTATTAATCTTAATTAATAGTACAAAATATAGTTTCCTGAAACTACTGCATATAATAACCAAAATAATCGTAAAAAGTTACAAGTTTACTGCTATATTGTTTGGCATATAGGATGCTCACAAACACTATTTTCCGTTTGTAATTTATTGTCGAACTCTCAAACCTCTAAAAGCTTTAAATTTCATTGATATATGTGAGAAATCACATAACCTTAATACTTGTTAAATTGTAAAATGATTCTCTCAGTATTTCTTGAAAAATATGAAAAAATGAGTTAGTATAAAAGTGTTTTCATATTTTTGTCCTATCTCTATACTTTACCGGATATCAGTTACACTTCAACATAATATATCGCGTGCTGTTGATTACTACACCATCTGCAGCAACTGTATTTTTTATCACGGATTCTAAATTGTTATAATAAAGCTGAGCTGAAAAAACATTACAAAGAAGTAAGTGTAAAGAGTTTTTTCATGTTACACGATTATAGGTTTTTATTGTGTAAGGATTAATTCCACTCTGTTTCTAAATATCATTATGTAAAATTAAAATTATATTAAAAGGACATGATATATTTTGAATATTGTAAAAGACGTGTACATTTCTTAAATAATTTATATTTTCAGAATTTTTTACATTAAATATTCTCCATATGACTATATTGAGGTCATGGGCATATTCGGATTAATGAAGATTATGTTGTAGATTTACTCCATAAATTTTGATATCAAGCTAGTTCCATTTGTGAATCGTGGGTCTTTTTCTGGGACACCTGTTAAAAATGTTTTGTTTTTTGAGAATACAATATGGCGGAATCAACAACCACTTACCTTAGACGTATTGTGATTCAGAATTTTAGATATAGCTTTATCAGTAAATAATTCCGTAGCATATACCATAGTATAATTCCAGGCATTGATATCATTGTCATGCAAATCTAACCCATGAGCCTTTTGCTGAAATTAGAAGAAAAACCCAGTCCAATTAAACTTTCAAAAATATTAAAAGTTTAAAAGAAAACATATAAGCATTTAAAAAATAAATCAGTTAATTAAATATCTTAAAACGTTATTATACGAATAAATCATAACATAAAACTAGAAATAAGCAACGAGCCTGTGTGTGTGTGCGTAATCTAACAATGTAATTGAATAATTAATGTATGTGTATATAAAAAAATAAGTAAATTGATCGTGGTCCAATCAGAGAAATAACTAGCAAATTTGACAAGATCTTGATAAAAAAAAAGACTTTTAATGGAAGAAATACTAAAAAAATCAAAGTGCACCAATAAGAGCAAAAAATTAAAATTTCAGTTATAATCATAATCCTTTTATTTTTAACTGGGAAATTTAATTTTCTCATGAAGGTAAGACAGGTTGCAAAGATGCATTAAGAATTTATGGCTCTTTTTTTTCTCGGTTTTGCAGAAACACCTACTTTGATGAATGAATTAATGCCTCCTTGTATGTTTAACAATTTTGCATTTTTCATCACGACTTGGGTGGTAGGGGCTTTTTAACATAAACCATTTATTTCTGAAACTCATGGAGAAATTTTCATAAGCGATAAATCACTTCATAAAAAAGAGGATAATTTTCATTTCTTAAACTAAAAACTGAAACTGAATTACAAGTTCAAGGAGTACAACAAAAATTGTCGAATAATTCAAAGATCGTTCTTCTAATGTCAAATAGTCCAATGATTAATCATCCACTGTCTGACGACCATTTATCCAATACAAAATTAAAGCTAAATAATAAGACCAAGCTGCTTCATTTAAAGCTTTACCATGTCTATTTCAAGGTTAAATAAAACGTTGTGTAAAAAATTCAAAAGAAAAAATTTTCAACTTTTATTGCACCCATAGCCTAAATTTAAGCTTTTTTAACTATAAAACAGCTTACCCCTTCTGCCCAATGAGTAAAATAGTCCTCTTTACCATTCCAATATCCAAAGAAGGAATCGAACCCTCGGTTCATGGGAAGATAGTTTTCTTGAAAAAATCCTAAATGCCACTAGAAGTTAAACAATTCTTAATTATTTTACGGTACATAGGCTAATTTACTTAATTTCCCATTTATGCACAATTATGATTCTAAGCACTTAGAATATAGCAATTAAAATATAAAAAAGTACTATAGTGTTCAACAATGGTGAATCTCTCTCTGTATATATAGTATATACACCGAAGAGCCATTGCATTATGACCACCCTGCTAATAGCGTGTAGGACCACCTTTAGCCCTCAAAACTGCTAGAACCCGCCGTGGAATTGATTCCACAAGGTGCTGATAGGTAGTCTGAGGTATCTGGTACCAAGAGCTCCCCTACTAGTCCTGCTTCCCTCACATTGCGAGGAGGCAGCGTGGCAGCACGAATTTGGTTTTCCAAGTAGGACCACAAATGCTCTATTGGATTAAGGTCAGGTGAATTTGGGGGCCAAGACATGACTTGAAAGTCACTGGAATGTTCCTGGAACCAATCCATGACAATTCGCCCCTTATGACATGGTGCATAATCCTGTTGGTAAGCACCATCCCCAGCAGGAAAAACTGTTGCCATGAATATGGGTGAACCTGGTCTGCAGCTATGTTCAAGTAGCTTACAGACGTCAGGGATTTATCCATGAGGATTATGGGTCCTAATGTATCCCATGAAAACACTGTTTCTGGGCGAGAAACCATGAAAACCTGGGCGAGCCCATTGTTATAGATGGAGGGTAGTCATAATGTAATGGCTCTTCGGTATATATATATACAGANTATATATATATATATATATATAGTGATAATGTTATTTATCACAAGTTTATGCTCTCCTTAAATTTTTTTTAATTTGCTTTACTTTTGGCCTCTTAACTCACTCTTAATTTCTTGTTTACGGGTTTTCTGCCCTCAACTTCATTAACGTTCAATTTATAAAACTTAAATATGTTATTAATTTGTGTAATTTACGATGTATATGTTCAACTACTGCATATTTTATGATAAATTATTAACTTCTACAGATAATTATTATGTTTTAATTACAAATTTGATAATGTACATTTTAATTATGTTATATGAATTTATTTTATAATTGCTTATTACCGCATTTTATGTTGCCCTTCTTTTTCAGTCTTGCACTGCCTTAGATATCTTTCCCCAATCTTATTTGTTACTTTTTGTAATAACAACGATAACAAACAAGTAACTAATGATCAAAGAATAACTGAGGTCAAAATTTGAAGTTAAATTTAAAGCGAATGAAAATAAATCAAGAACCAATCACATAAAGACAAACAAAAATTTCAGTTACCCGAAAGTGTCTTCAATGAAAACAAAGAATATCATGGTAACTAGAATTGGTGTTTTAGTAAAATTGTGCTATTAAATCAAATTCTTCGCAAAACCAAGGGGTTCCCGATTCTAAAACTATTTATGCAATTCTCTACCGAATAAAATGTCAAATGTATGATGTAATGTTAGTTTTTTAGTTGAGAAGTTCTTTCCTGTTGATGTGCTTGTAAATGAACTAAAAATGAAGTTAATTTTTTTATATTTAAAGAGCTGAATCAGTAAATAGATAATTTATTAAATGTTGGTGTAGTTGGCATGGTTTTTGTCTGGTAATATTTCGAAACCCAGCTCGTTCCAAGTAGCATGATTTTGAATAGGAGTAAGAAAGCGAATTTTGAGAGAAATTCGCCAAGTTTGGTTACCGATCTTTCTCTTTTCTTTATCAATGTAGACAATTTAGAAGCTGCTAGTCATAATTCTGATAGATGACTGGAATGGAGGGGAGCCTCATGACTGCTTCTTCTTCTCTGTAAATATTTGTCTCAAGTTTCGTTGGTTTTTGGAAACAAGAAAGAAGTTCAATTGGTATTGTTACGCAACAAAACCTTCTTGGAGAAGAATAGGCTCTCATAAAAACCGGTACTTGTTTAGATTTTGGGTGAAATTCAGATAAATATTTAATTTTGGCTGTAACCTTGGTTAATAATTAACTTCGTTACGTCATAAAAGGAAAAGATAGCTATGGTTGTCAATTATGTTAGATACAGGGATTCTAAGTTTGAATGATGTTGTAATATCGCAGATGGATATCGGAGAAACAGAGAATTAGTAATACAGAGAATTAGTAATACCGGTTAGCGGTATGGTTGATTTGCCCAATTATTTGCCCAAATCAGGTAAAAAAGAACTGGTAGACCAGGTAAAAAAAGGCTACCCAGGCGGAATCTTGATAGAAAACTTTCCGATATCATGCTAATTATGATGTATTAAGACATATACTTTAAAGCTGGAGCTTATTTACCTTTCCAACTCCATATGTGGAGTATCCAAGATCTTGTAAATATTCAGGCAGGATTTTTTCTTTAGGAGAAAGACCCCAAGGAGCTGTTGCTGTGATTACACCATGTTGGAGCCCTAAAAGAGATTAAAAAAAACTGTCTATTCATGGATAATTTAAAGACGATTTTAAAAGAAAAGCCCAAAATTTGTTAATATAGACTCGTTAAAATCACTGATCCGGAGATTTGGACGTTCAATCAATTTTACGATGCCATATCTTCTCAGGAAATCATCGACTACATGAGCTTTATGTGGACATGCATTGCAATAAAATCTGTTTCTTTTGTACCCTTTGAAAGATGAACTCAAAACTTTATTCATGCATCTCTCACCCATCATAGTATCTCTGTCAAAGGCATGCATTGGTAGACGTTAAACCTTTACTGTCTTAAAGGTAGAAGATTGCGATAACTTAGAGCAGACAGTCTTTTCTAAAGGCTCTCCAATATGTGAGAAATCGACCTCTTTTATAGCGGAAGCATGATGGTATAAGTAAGGATCATTTAGAAAAGTCGCAGATCCTACCATACTGTTGAAAGTGACAGATCGATTATAAAGACATATCGATTGTAAGATTTATAAAAGGGAAATATATTCTCAATCAATATGTTTTTCTGTTCGATTATATATTTACTGTTTCATGTTTTTTGAATCCAAAGAATGTTATAAATGATAATGTGTATGAGTTGTAACTGTTAAATGACTAGTTTTATCAATATATGTTCACACCAAATGTCATTAAAATCCCTCTTGCAGTACTGGAAGTAATTAACTGTTGCACTCTTATTTTAAAATTGTTCCACTCTGCAATTGATTAAAATGAATATAGGAGTGCATATATTGTAGTTAAAATAAGTTTCATTTAAGATTTATGTTAACATTTTCAATAAATATATAAATATAAATTATAACGAGTTACTCTTTACTTTTTTCGATTCGGGCTTTCTTCTCTTTTGAAATGTGTTAGAAGTAGTTCAATAATAACATTGAGATTTTTTGCCTTTCTCCTTAACAAATTAGTACCACTTATTCATTAAATTTTACTTTCTCATACATATTCCAGTTTTTGGGGCATTTAAAACCTATTTCTAAAACAAATTAAATTTTATTGGCATCAATTGGTACGTAAATTTTTACGTTTCTCATAATCTAATTAGTACCATTTCTCCTTTAGTTTTGCTTGTTATAACATAGCTCTTTTTTAATTCAATTAATACTTATTACTAAGTTCCATTCCATGGTTAATCAATTTTATCATATATTTGCTTCAGTTTTAAAAGTTACAGCATAGACTAGTGAATGAAATGTTATCTTAACTATTAATAATATTTGAAATAAAGTCTATAACTTCATAACACACTATGTGTTAAGAAATTTTTTATACGCACGTATATTTCTTATTTTACTTTTCATTCTAATATTTGCCACAAATCAAGTGATAAATAATGAAATATCAAAATCAGAAAATAAAATAAACTTTAGTTATGGTCAAATTGCATAATTTAAAAAAAAATGTTCTTCCAAACGAAAGAAAATCTATTCTGGCTTATTTCGTCAATCTGAAGTACTCTGTTAAAAGTTTCATTCTAAAATTATGGTAAAATAACTGGCAGCTGTCTGTCCATCCGATTAACAGTAAAGTTTAATGTAAAGAATATATTTTTCGTTTATGGTTTTGAAAGCATTTACAAAAAGTATGGTTATAAAACCATAAATTCAAAACTATACGGTTTCTAAACCATTTACAACTAGCATTTTCCAAAAACGTAAAAAGAAATTTTTTTATTTTATTTGACTAGGCGTAGGAGTTCGGCTTTTCGCAAGGTAATGGGCATTGGAGAGTGCCGGACACTGGAAATTCTTCTTGTGTTGAGGGAAATGGAGGAAATAGTGTGGTGTCAACACTGGGACTCGAACTCCAGTTCAGCCGGTCATGAGATTGACAGATAAGCCCGCTCGGTTATGATATGCACGCAATTTCAAAGAACTAAGTAGTTTCATTAGTTGTTTCTAGCTGGCGTGATAAAATTCTGGTTGTTTTACCGTATTGGGTGAAAGCAGTTAATGAATAGTTTTTCTCAAATTTAACAGTTTGATTACCATTTTATTTATGGTAATTTGACTAGTTTGATTAAATATGGTAAAATAACCATTCAATAAATTGTTATTTAACTATTATTTTCGGGAAATTCCTAACAGTGTATAATGATTACTGTCGAAATTGCAATAAATTTAGCAAAGGCTTTTCCTCTATTTCCTCATATTCCGTACATCGCCAATTCCAACAAATTATTCGTATTTTGAAAAGTACAATGAAAATAAAGAATAATAAAAATAAAGAATAATGAAATGGAAAAAAATAGAATAAAGAACAAAAAAAGCTTTCGGATGCTCAAACAAACGGCATGCAAAGCAGTCAAATCAATGCACACACAATAAAATATGTATTTCTTGGTAAATAGTGTCGAAATTAAGGTTTCGCTGAACGTAATGCCTCTTTATAATTATCAACGTGCGTTCGAAAACTCTCACACTCAAAAGTTTGAATAAAATTAAATGGAACTGGAAGGTAGACAATTGGTAGCAGCGTGAATTTAAGGGTTAAGCCCGATTTGTCAGGAGGAACGGCTAGTGTTAATCATAATAATAACTAAAATAAAGTAAAATTCAAATTGTTCACCTAAACGTAAAGGATATTTTCCTGTCATGAGACTTCCTCTTGATGGGGTGCATATTGGTTGTGAGTAATGATTGTTTAAAATTATACCATCATTTGCAAGGGCATCAATATTTGGAGTAGGTAACTGTTTTGATCCATGAAAACTAACATCATTCCATCCCTAAATTATTAACGATAAATATTTCAAAAATATAAATTCAAAAAAGTTCAACATAATCCAAATTATTTATGAAGTATATGAATTACAGGCAACAAAACAATCGAAAAAGTATGGAAAGCCTAGGAACGGAAGTAATGAAAGAAAAAAGACAGTACTTTAAAGAAGGAATGGAAGTAGAAAAGAAGGTGAGAAAATGAGAGGAAGTAAGACTAGTAGAAAAGAAATAAAAGAAGAGTAAAGATTGAAAAAGATATGAATGAAAGATGGAAAAAAAAGAGGGAAGATAAAAATTAATGTAGAAAGCCAAAAAAAAGCAATAGGGACTGAAGAAAAAAAAAAGAGTAAAAAAAAGTAGTCTATTGTTATGTGAATTACCTGCTCTAAAGTGTTCTTCCATTAATGTCACATTTTGTTCTTTAAATGCTGAATTTCGGCTTTTAGAGCATTTTTTGAAAAATACAACCATATTTTGTTAGTTTTTTTGCAAAAGATTCCATGGACATCGGAAACTGTGAGAATATGAAATAAGTTAATGTTTGAAGTTGATTAAATAAAAGTAAATCGGATCTAATTATTCCTAAAATGTCTATGGGTCATGGAAATTTGTCCCGGCAGTAACAACCAAAGTGGAAATAATTAAAAAGAATAAGCTAAATCATTTAGTCTTTTCCGAATTTAATTTTTTTTGAATTCATATTAAATGCTGTCGAAATTAGAATTGAGTAAATAAATTAGCTTTGTTCAAAGATATTTTTCATTGTTGAATCTGTAGGAACCACAATGGTGTTTTCTGTTGTGTACTAGCAATTTTCGAGCCTGCCGTTTTTAAATATCCCTAAAGAGATATCTTGTATTTTCTACCATCTTAGTTTTGCATAATTAACTTTAATTAAATTGCTTACTTTACAACACAATCTACGTTTATTTTATTTATTTATTGTAGGTCAAAATGAGTAAAAAAATAAAAAATAATTGAATAGGTTTTTCTTTATTCGTGTATTTTTTAAAATTTAGATTTTTCTGCAAAATTAATTATTTTATTGAGTTTATTTAGAAAAATGTGGTTTTTGTGAAAATCACAGTGGTGTTTTCCGTTTGATAAGTATTATTATTTATTTTTTTGGTCTTTTTTTCTAAAGGTATTTGTGGATATTCAGAGAAAACAGCAATGCAATTGAAATAACAACAATGAATTGAAATAACAGGAATTGAATACCTACAAACTTAAATATCAAGAATTGATATTGAAATTTTATCATACCTACCAAATCATCAATAAAAATAAATATAATGTGCGGCTGTGGTCTTGAAAAAGCAACTTCGATATTGAAACAAATGAATATTAGTGACACAATATGAAGCTTCATGTCAATTAACCTGAAAAAAAGAATAAAACTCGCCTGAGCATTAAAACATTAACATTCGACTATTGTAGTTTATGTGTGTAATTTTGAAGTTTGATTCGTTGATGCATCTATTATAATTTTAAAGTAAAGATAGTGAGTATTTTTTGACACAGATATTTTGTATTTGATACCAAGTCGTTTTTGCTCCCAAAAAAAAAGTTGTTTTTTAAAATATAATTAAAAAAAGTGTGCAATTCATTATTATTTCGGAAACTTTAGCAAAAACGAAACTTAAAAGTTTAATGTTATATAACCATGCGATAGCCAATGTTATTATAGTAAATAATTCTGTTGTCAGTTTATTACAGTTAAACACCATTAAAAGTATCTATAGAGCAGATATTGCTGGAAATTGATTACATTTTATTCAAAGAAAAACTCTGATCAGATCTGTCTCTCCAGTAACATCTCAGTTGAGTAATAAAAAATCTGTTATAAGTTATGACTGTTCCTCCTACCATGCAAATTAGAAAAACCTTTTCATAGTCCAAACTTTGTTACTTAGTAACAGAAATTTATTTAATAAGTATAGTTTTGAACAGGGCTCGAAAAACTGATATTGAAGCCGTCCCCGAGGACGGCTTGTCCAACAATGTACCCGCCCTCCTTTTAAACTAACCCATCGCTTCTAAATAAATTAAAATATAATTTTCTCTTATTTATTGCAAACATTTATATAAATTGCACAATGAATTAGTAGTTACTAGGATTACAAATACTAGAATTACATTATACAGTAATAAAAGAAATACTAGGTTACTAATAGTAACTTAGTATTTTGTTTATGAAATAATTTATTTATTTCATGAAATAATTTAAATGAGAAAGACAAGTTATCTGGAATGTCAATTAACAGGAAAGTGGCCATCCGCGCGGACGTCGCATTCGAGAAATTCGTTGTCCTCGGGGAATTTTTGACCGCCGAGGACGGGCTGTTTTTCGAGCCCTGGTTTTGAATACTATTGGTCGTAACATGTCACTTAAAACTATCTGTTACGACATATTCCTAGTTTGTAGGGAACAAAAACTTCCATGTCTTACTGATCATGCAAAAATGCATGGATCCAACTACCAAAGCGCATGTAAAAAATATTTATCATTTGAATCCTAGTCAGGCAAAAAAATTGAGGTTTATACTTATATAATTCAATCTTTTTCAAAACATTTTCTTACGTAATTCAGTCTTGTTTGATTCCACTTGCTAGGCAGTGGTAGGCGATGCTTAGATAAAATTTTATTAAATAATCCACTGTTCAGTTAATTAAATTCTTCTCTGTTTTCAGGCAATTGAGATGAATTTGATAAGTTTCTTTTACGTTTTTCTCGTAGAGAACAGATTTTTGTGAATGGTTTAAAGCAATGGAGGTCTCAGAATAAAATTTTCAAATTAGGAAATTCAAAATGCTTCTTAGTTAAAAAATCATAGAAAGGCATAGACAAGGATACAAATCAGTACCAGAGTCTTTTTGGTATTGTAAGAAATATTATTGAACTCTTCAACAATAACTTAACATTCAATTGTAACGTAAAAAATGAAAAATAAAACGTTTTAGCGAGATCTGATGAGTTAAATTTTCTTTAAACAATAAATTAATTTCAACGTATTTAATTGCATACAAATAAAAAAATAAAATTTGTTATAAAGTTTTGTTTCGAAATATTGCCTTGAATATAATTACTGAATAAATAAACTAGTAAAGCTCAAGGATTTGTCTCTTATTTACAAAAGCAATGAACAATTAAGTAAATAAAATACTAAATAAAATAATTTATTAAATTGAAATAAACAGAATATAATATATAAAAAAAGTAAAATATAAAATAAAATAAATAAATAAATAAAATATCTATTAGAATTTAAAAACATTCTATTGAAAATAATGAGTATTTTAGAATTTTTTTTCCTTATTCAAATTCCGTTTTATTAAGTCTTTTACTTATGTAAAGAATTTTAAACATCGTTAATTTAATGTAGTATTTACAAAAAATGCTTGTTCTCGTGTACTACAGATTATTTTTTTTTCACGCTGTAATTTAGTTAAAGCTGATTATATTTCGAAACACCATTATATGTAATGTGTATGGATATGGACAGAAATATCCTTCAATACCCGTTGAGTCATATATCCGTCGACTTTCCGTTTAGTAAAGATATGTCTTTTGCAATGAATGGTAATCTATTTAAATAAATTTGATCAAAATTTAAAAATATATTTCGTTTATTTTATGGTAGTTAATTACGAAATTTCCCATAAACTGTAACTGAAAATCGAACAATCTGTAAAAAGTGATCATAATTGAAAACACATTCTGTTGGAAATTCCATCAAACTTTCAATTATAAAAAAATCGCTTAAATTTAAAAAACCATCCCTTAAAAATCGAGTTTATGTTAAACTATTTTGCAAAACAAACTTTAATAGTTCATTTACTCTAGCGTAACTTTAAAAAAAAATTTTTTTTCTTACCTACAAAAAAATCTGAAAACTAACACATTTTGCTTGATAACACAAAAGCTGCGAAAGTATTTATCATCGACTTCACAAATTCAATACCAGTTTAAAATATTCTTATGTACACAAATTGTCAAATTTTACTACGTTTGAAGACATAAACGTGAACCTGCATAAAATTTTTAAACAATTCAAGGGAACAGATGCAATAAACTGCTTAATACCTATCTCAATATGCAAGTAGGTATTAATTTAATAAAATAAAAGAGAAGTAGATGGTGGTTGATCTGTTTCGTTTTCTAGGAAAGAAGTAACCTAGCTAAGAAAACAAAAATTTGATTCCAGCTTTTAAACTAACGTAAATAATGAAATAGGAAATATAAATCTATGCTTTAATATTTTGTATGTTTACTCAAAAATAATAATTTATTATTTTTCTTATAGAAAATTCTTATAACAACTTCCTATAACAAAAAAATTAACTTTAGTAATGAATAGTTTTGAGCAATATAATGATAATAATATGCCTTATTTTCAAACTTGTGCTGTAAAACGTTATTTAATTGCTTTTTTTTAAACAACATAATTTTCGAATGAGCAATTATTGAAGAGTGCCTTTATTTGATATAAATTCAAGAAAGTTTTGAAGTAACTATATAGAAATAATAGTAAGTGACAAAATGATGCAAACAAAATATTCCTGAAAAAATATTTTTACTTTTTAATATTTTTCTTCATGCCCTTAAATTACATTAGGCTAACTTAGAACATTAAGCATGGCATCAAACTTCATAAAAGTTTATTAAACTATGTCAACAACATTTACTGCTTTAAAACGAAAATATACTGCGTACATTCTAAATCATGAACCATGTTGAATTTTAATTTTGCTTTAATTAACGTATGTAACATAGACATAAAACATCGCTTTTTATAATCTTAATTGTGACAAATTTTAAGACTTGAGCATTTAAATTTCATAGAATGGATAGTATAGCAGCTGAAATTGAGATAATGTTGACTTACAATAATGTTTTGTATTTGTTTTTTTTTTGTTTTTAGCGTACAAAGTACAATTTTTAACCTATACCTGTTTATGCGTCTGACATTGCTGTCTAGGTACATGAGACAGTGTCTCTTATGTACTTTTTCCTGCTAAATCCAATAAAATCAAAATTAAGTAGATAGAACTAAATGTTTAGAAGTAATGAGGGTTCATGTTTGAAAATATATTGCGTTACATTCAGTACGCTTCCGTATGTACGATTTTAAGTAATTACCCATTCACCCGTGAAAAAAATATCTAACTTACGGGAAAGTAGACCACAAAACCAAACCAATTGGAATATACAATTGAAACTTAAAATGTTCTTCCACAAGTTACGAATTTATGATTTTATGACATAAATAGTTCCTATTCGTTTCAGTCTTTAAAATAGTTCCATACATTTAGCATAATGAGAAGAAAATTTTATTAAAAACATAAATTTTGATGGTAAATTCTCCATGAAAGAGAGAAATCTGTTTTTACGTGCTTTTTTGGCGCATAGCGCAAGAGATACCTTGCATATAAAACCTAAAACTGAACTTTTGGGGGTTTAAAGTTGGCATAGGTAAATATTTTTGACAAAATCGTAACAAATTTCAATGAAAAAAATTGGGTCAGTTAGATATCATTCTTCTAAATGTTAGCAAATTTAATATTAGTACGAGGCGTATTTTTTAAGTAAGTACCGTTTTAATATTCCGCCGTGGCAGCGCTGCGGTGGACATTTTGTGCATGCGCGCTGTGCACCTGCATCTATTGGCAAGGCTGAGGCGCCATTACTGCAACACTCACCCGTGATTACAGGTGTTAGCATAATTAATTTAAAATGGCAACGTGTACATTTAAAATGGGAACGCCGATTGAGAGTCCCGCCGACTGTGAAGTTCGGTCTGTAATTCGTTTTCTGAGTGCAAAAGGTTTAAAAGCGATCGATATTCATGTGGAGATCTGTGCAGTTTACGGAGAAAACATTATAAGTGATGGAATAGTCAGGAAGTGGGTTCGAGCATCTGAAGATGACCGCACAAATGTGCATGATGGTCAACGGAACGGGTGACTTTTAGTCATTACTGATGATTTGGGCCTTACGATTACGTCGTTATCTGATGACTTTCCTCAAGTTTGTCGAAGTGTTCTTAATACAGTTGCGACTGAATGATTAAATTATCGAACGTTTGCTCACGCATGGTACCGAAAATATTGACGGAGGTGAAAAAAACTAAACGTATGGGCAGTGCCATAGCTTTCCTTGAGTGTTACTATGAAAACGGGGATGATTTCTTGAGCCTAATTGTTAATGGAGATGAAACCTGAGTGGCCTACAGTGCACCTGAATCAAAACAGCAATCAATGCAATGGCAACCTGGCAACAATGTCTGCCCGGAAAATGATACGTACCATGTTATGGGCAGAATGGGGGTTTTGCTTTTGGACTTTTTGTCCCGTGGTGACACAATCAATTCAACAATGTACTGTGAGACTTTGCAAAAATTGCGCCCAGCAATTTGGAACGAAAGGCGTGGCATACTGAGTAAGGGCATCCTTTTGCTTCACGATAATGTCCGTCTACATACGGTTAATCAAATCCTAGACCTTATCACGTCATTTCGCTGGTAACAACTCGATCACCCTCCATACAGTCATGATCTAGCACCTACGACTACCACTTTTTCTGGCATTTGAAATGTCAAAATGGCAGCTTTGCAGTGGCTGAGAAATCAGACTTCAAACCTCTACGACGATGGCATGTAAATGCTCGTTGCACGAGTGCCTCAATATTGGTGGTAATTATGCAGAAAAGTAGACTAAAGTATATAAAAATAAAAATGTATAAAAATGTCTGTTTGCTTTTTATTTATTTCAAAATGATGCTTTTTTTAAAAAAATACTTCCCTAGTTATAAATCTTTAAAGCCACTTGTCAATAATTTTTTTTTCTTTATCTGAACAGAGATTTAATCTGTAAAAGTTTGCATAAAAGAAATCTTATGTAAAATTTTGTTTCGATTTAAAATGATAAAAATCATTTTTGAATAAATTAATTTTTCCAAAACATTTTTTTATGCTCTTGATCTAAATGTTCTCTATAAATACATACTGATACTTCTTCTCTATAAATACATAAGAATGAATTTTATGTCATGAACATTATGTTTAATTTTCGTAATGAATCACAAATTTAACATACCTATTCATTACACCTAAAAAAATTCAAATCTGTTTGAAAAAATATCAGACATTTTTGTTGATTGAACATAAAGTCATAAGTCTCCTGTTGTATTTAGATGAGATGTTTTCTGCATAACGAAGTTGAATTAACTTAAAAAGTTAGTTCAATTGTTGATGCAATTGACTGAAAAACTAATGAACGCACATCGTACGTCGATTATAAAGACGCTTTCTATCTTTTTCTAAAAACATAATTAACAAAAGGATAAATTCCGCTTTTCAACATAAAGTATTTTTAATTTATAATTTTATAGCTATTTTTGCTTATTATTGTTGTTAATTTTTTTCTTAAGCAATTTTACTGAAGTTTCATGTGAAAAGGCTAAAACTAATTTCTAGTAATATTAATTTTAATCTTGAAGCAAAAAATAATGCTCATAAACGAGAAACCAAAATCATTATATAAGCTTAAAAGGAGCAAAAGGCTTTCTTTGCTCATCTGAAAGGGCCAACAGCCTAATTAGAATTTTAAGTAATCCGATACTTTTTTAACAAAAGCAATTTGCCAAGAAAAAGTGAAATTTTCGGGAGATGATGAATTTTTTGTTGACTTTAAGAAGATAGGTATTTTTCATCCTTAATATTTCAGTACCTTCTTAGTAATTTATGTAGGTGAGTTTACGGTTGGAAATGAATGATGTTATCCATGTAATTATTTTGATAAATAAATGTTTAAATTTTAAGTGCAAAAGCAATTACGTTCAAATTAATGATTTAATGAAAAGAAAAATCTAGTATCAGAAATAATGTATTATTATGATACAGTGGGATTTGTAATTACAGTCATTAATCTATATTTTTAGAATAACTTGTCAAAAATAAATAAAAAGGAAATTTGGGCCGAGAACTAATATTTAAGCGAAGAAAAAACAAAAATATTATCAAAACCAGTCAAATCATTGGTGATAATGTAAGTTTGAAAAAAAAAAAACGAATTAAATTACTATTTTATTTGTCTGATGAAACAAGAAGGTATTGCTAATTACCACTTTTCAACTTTTTTCCGTTTCCATTTAATGCATATATTTTTAGTTGTGAATTTTATTATTTTAGTAAGAGGGGTTTTGGAGTACCTATTACAAATCTATAATAAATAAGACACTTATATATACGTGGTTATAAAATCGAGCATAATAAAGCAAACAAAATGAATGAAATTTCTTTCCACGCGTCGGCATAAGCATGAAGCAAAGCAGAAACGTATTCCTTCGAATCTCAATGGTTCAACTTTTACATGCATCAATAGCAACTGAGAGCTGCGAGGTGCGTTTAAAAATGCAATTTTGCAAAAGTGCAATTTTTTCGCATGCTTATAATACGCGTGCTCTTTTGCGAACATTTTTAAGTAGGAAATATATTGCACAATGCTACTTTAATTCCCCCTACTATGATCCTTTTTTTTCTTTGTTTTTTCCACATATTGCTATTTTATACTAAACTTGAGGACTTGAAGTTGTTGTGTGTCTGAATACTGAAATTTAGAACTGTGTATATTAAGAAAAAGAATTTAGAGGTTAAGAATTACCTCAGAAATTGGAATTGTTTACGTTGAATTCAACGTGAAGTTTTATTTCAACAACCAAATACTGCTTTAATTTCAACTTCTCTTAAAACTATGAATATTTTTCTTACTCCCTTTTTTGATTCTCATACATTTTATGACATTGTGATAAAATAAAGGATTTATAGCTGTGTTGTGCTTCGGAACACTGAAAATTAGAATTGTGTACTTAAATATCTGTAAAATGTTTGCAGTTTCAAATTTATATGCAACTATTTAAAATTTTCTACAAAGAAACTAAGTGTATATGTAGAATGTTGTACAGAGAAAAGTTTAATGAACTATTAATTCTAAATTTCAGTCTTCAAAGGAGTATTCAAAGCCTGATGAAAGTAACGTATACAATAAGCGAGCTTGGAGTGTGAAGCAGTTCGAAGAGAATCACGACAGCAATCTTTGGAGCTGGAGAGCGTTAGCGAGCAGAGTGGGGGAGCCTCCAAGTTTAATTATAATCCACTTATGGTATTAATTCCCTTAATTTCTAAAAATAGCAAGCTCTTTGTATAGTTATAATTTCTAGCTTTTTGTTCCTGCATTAAATGTTATTAGATGTTGATTAATTATATTATTTGATATACTCTACAAATTTTTGAAGTTAAAAAATTTTCATATAGTTTCATATTTTCAGATTTTCTTCCTCTAATTAGTATGTATTAAATATTTATCAACAATTTATATGTGGTCATAAAAATAAATAAATTTTTTACATTATTGGAATGTTCGACCCATGATTTGCGCAAATCACATTAAAACAAATTACTAATTAAATCGTTTTCGTTTTGTAGTAAAAATTTAATGAAAATTTAAAAAAAAGTTCTTCTTTCTAAAAACTGCTTTAATAATAGGTATTAAATTTTCTTTAAAATATAAAGTATTACATTATATCCAAAATGTTCTAAAAGTAACAATGCAGAAAAGTTTTAGAAGACTTTTCACATAATATTCATGTATTTTATTTCAGTTGACAGATTTAAAATCAATATAGAATTAGTCGCATTTCATCTTGAATTGTTTAATGTTCGTCAGCTTCATGTAAGTGGCAAATCACTTGTATAATTAACATTACTTGAAAAAATAATAATACCTGCAGCATTCTGAAAAAACTGCATGTCTTGTGCAAAAAATAACAATAAGTGTATTTTTTGTAATATTTTTATAATCCATTTTGTAATATTATCATGTATTTTTTTAAATATTTTTATCATCTATTTTTTTATTTTCTGACTCTGTATGCATTTTTCGTTATGTTTGACATTCCATTTTCCAGTGTAAACTAAATATTAAAAAATGTGTCTTAGTCAATGAGCACAATATAAATTTCCATGGCTTTGAATTCTTTTCGATTCTATAATACGAAATAAAATAATTTTTATATTTTAGATACTTTATAAACTATTCAAATCTTTATCCGAACCTTTTCTCTTATTTCGTGATCCTATGAATAGTTCAAATATCAACATAAATTTTCGAAAAATATCTGTAACCGTAGTTTAGGTTCAGAAATCTTCAAAAAGGAAATGTAATATATTTGTACAAAGAGTAAAAGAAAAAAATGTTTCTCCACTTGGTGATCTGGAACTGAAAATCTTCAAGTTTTAAACTGTTGAAAATAATATCACGCATCTAAAATAATTTTTAACAAGATTTTTGTTTCTTTTACATTCTTAATAAAGAGACAACTATTCATACTAACTGGAAGCACGGTGGATAATGATGTTTTGTTTTTCTGGGTTAAAAACTGAGAATGAATAGTTCTTCAACTTTTATTTCTTTGAAAAAAAGAAAAGAGGAATCGGGCTATAAAACGGGCCAAAACGAGGAATCGGGCTCTAAAGTATGAAGATAAAAAAAATTAAATAAATAAATGAGTATTTATATTCAGCTTGTTACACTTTATGCAGCTTTTGTTTATTAAATAAAATTTTTGTTTATTAAAAATAAATATTGGTTTACATAATTATATAGTTGTTACTATCTTGCTATTTGCTAGCCACCTGGCTCTTAGGGCATTTTAATATCATAAGCTTCTTTTTTTGAGTTTTAGTTGCATTAAATATTTTTTCTTTAGATTTTCTTAAATAGAAACAGATAATACATCTCCCTTTGAATTTAATTATAAATATTCAATGTTTTTGAGAATTTCATAAATTTTTAAATCCATAACTTACTCTTTTTTTTAAGAAAAAAAGAAATTTAATCAAATAATAAATTTTTGAATAAAAAGAGCCTTTGCTGATTAATGAAGCTTTGTTGTTTCATTAGAGTTGATAGCAGGAATCGATTTGTATTTTTATGTGTATATATGGAGTTATTTTTGCCTGTAGTTGATTGATTAATCGAAAGAATGATTTCGCTAAGGGAAATGATGTTGGAATCTTTCGTTTTCTGCTGCAAACATCCCCCTATTAGAAGGGTTTCTTAATAATTGAAGTGGTTTCATGTATCTAGGAAATCAGTACATTGTTGGAAATTTTTTTTTTAAATATGAATGTTTTTGCTTTAAAAGTTAATTAAGTATTAAAGACCTTTCTTTTTGTTCATGAGGGACAATTTTCTTGATGAGATATTAGTTTAATTAGGTGTATTCAAGGCTTCACTATGCTTAGATTGAATTTATATTACAATGTTAGATTTTCCACTGTTTTTTTTAATTAAAATATTTTCTAATACGTTTATAAAAAATTAGGAGCGTAATGAATAGTAATATCGTTTAAAGTTGCTGTGACCTTGCGTAATGTTGTAAGTGGAACATTATTATTATAATTCTTAAGCTTAATTACACAATACTATAGCTCAATTTAAAACAAAACCTTATCAAATTTATCACTTTATTTAAATTTCCGAAATTCTGCATAATATTATGGTTTCAAACGATCATTATGGTTCATTTTTGAACTTATTATGCTGAGATTGAATGTTTGACTTAAGATAATACTTTTCACTAAGTTTTTCATTACTTTATTTGTAACTAATGATTAATTTTTACAAGTAATTAAAAGCTTAACTGAAAAAATAATTATCTTAAGTAAACACTGAGTGAGTGCTTCGTGAATTAACATTATTATCAAATTATTTGCTTTCATCATTATACACGGTTTGCAATGGATTTGTGAAAATTCAATATTTGTAATGTCAATAAAAGTGATAAAACTTTAATACGGTCCCAATTTTGATCATATTTTCATTCAAGTTAAATCATAACACCGTATAATTAAATTCAAGTAGGGTGATTTTTTTCACGAAAACATGGTTCATCGTGTAACGGTTGCAGCTAATTTTATTGATATCTGATTTTTGCACACTTGCAGGAACAAATTTGAGTGCAGAAAGTAAAANATTCAAATTTGAAGCAATAAAATAATAATCTTTGCAAGTATACATTTATCGACGAAATAAAATTATGCAGTGATACCCGATATTCATGTGAGCGGGGCTACCCGAAATCCAATTTTTTTGTAAATTTGCAATTACTCGAACAATTTTTCACATATAAACTTTTTTCTTTGTGCAAATTAAACTTAAGGCTGCATACTTTAATGCTGTTTGTATAGAAAAAATTATTTAGTATTAAAATGAAGTTTAATCGAAACATTCAGCCAATTTTTCTTAATTTCATGACTACTGTATTCAACATATTTTCAAAACTATTACTTACTATATTAACAGCTGCATAAATACTTGAAACTTTGAAAATAATCTTTTTTTAATATAACAATTAATGTCCGATGGTCCATTGACTTGAAAAAATATTCTATACGTATGAAATTGACAGTGGGCGGGGGTACCCGCTGGGCGGGGCTACCCGACTCTCCCCTAACTAAAAAGATATTTATTTTAAGTCAACACTGAGTGAGTGCTTCGTGAATTAACATTATTATCAAATTATTTGCTTTCATCTTTATACACGATTTGCAATGGATTTGTGACAAGTTGAAGTGTCACTAATTCGGTGCAATATTTTTAATGTTCTTATTACGATTCTTTGCATTTTAACTGCTTTCCTATTTTTTAAAAACAAAGATAATTTTTCTTTCCTTTGAAGTTGTGTTCTGCTGTTAGAGAGTATGTTTTCTCTTCCATTGTTTGAGTAAAATTACAGCCCGTGTTTCAATATTTTCCCGCTTTTAGTAGTTTCTCGTATCAAAGTTTTGTTGTATTTCAACTTTTTCTTTGATTGCATTCATTTTCTTATTTCATTTAACTACCATCGTTGAACAGCCGACCCAATTTTGAACCCAATCTCGAAGACAAGGCAACTTCTGGATCAAGTATTTTTAAGAAATCTGACTTTACGGGGACATTTTTATGGAACTAACTTGCATTTGCATTACGAAAACCACGAAAATCTCTCACGGATCTGACGGCAAGGGAAATCCAACCTATGATCCGTCTATCACTGAGAATATTTCCGTCAGCATCAGAATCCGTATCGACCAATCATCGCTTGTATTCGAACCCGGCTCACATCATTCAGAGGCGAACGCTCAATCCCCTGAGCCACAGCGGCTCGCATTCGCAGATATTTTGTAAAATTGGCTGTAACCGTCGGCCACAAGACCACTAAGCATAACAAATAACGATTAAATTTTTTTTTCCGCAGTCGCTGACCAATTGTTACAATTTGATCTCATACTAAATTTATTATTATTTTTAATAAAATATACTTAAGAATTCATTATGAATGTTATATAATAATCTAAAAATTACTTTATTTATTTTCTAAAAGCTATTCTTAATGTTTTTAAAGTTTACCTTTAGTGTTTCCCTGTTTTGAGAAACAATTCAAGAGAACTGTTCCACTTTAGAAATATCAACAGTTCTTTCAATCGTTAAAAACTTTCAATTGGGTAAAAGAAATTGCCTCATATTTTAAAAAAAGTGGACACTGTTAAAACTAGTCACGAGTTAGTAGTGAAATTTCCAAATTTAGATGTAATTTAAATTATTAGATATCGTTGGTGGATTTTATCATTTTAGGAACTATCTTAACTCCTGGTCAATAGAGTTTTTCGTAATCATTAGCTTTTGTTTATTTTTAGAATCATTATCAAAGTAAAAATAAAAAACTATTAAAATATTTAAGGGTGCAAAAATTAATACTGAAACAAAAAAGAAGCAACAAAAACGAGAAATCTGCTGTTTTAAAGTGAAAAAAACTAAGTGTAATAAAAAAACGAAGTATCGAAACCAGTTTCTATATCTGTAATTGGTAACTCAATTGTAACTAGCTTGTTGTTAAACTTTCTAATAATATCTTCTAAACTTATCATAGATCCATTAGACAAATAAACAAGTTTTGATGTTCTCAAACCTACCATCCTCAATAGTGATTCGTTAGATTTCTATAGCATTTAGACTATAATTTATGACTTCTAATGTGCATACCTTTTGAATTCAGTTCTGTGCAAGCACAGAGTTACGTGAATTAGAGAAAAGGTCATCAGGTCATTTTATGAATCATTTGTTTAAAATACACTCAAGTTTCTTTTGGCAATCAAACTGGTTTTCATGTTTTCTATGCCATCTTCCTCAATAGTGATTTGTCGAATTTTGGCTGTATGCTTTTATTTCCTCACTTAATTTACGTTAATATATGTTTAATATTTTAAACATTGTAAAAATGTTTATTAAATTATGGTACCACCAGTAATCATGGCAGAGATTATGGTACCACCTGCACTGACTGTATGGATTGGCGCGACATGTCCTGTTTAAAACTTGTGCCATTAAACATCATGTTTAATTTAATTCAATATTTATAATGCCAATAAAAAAAATTTAATACGGTCTCAATTTGGATCATATTTTCATTCAAGTTAAATCATAACACCGTATAATTAAATTCAAGTAGGGTGATTTTTTTCACGAAAACATGGCTCATCGTGTAACGGTTGCAGCTAATTTTATTGATATCTGATTTTTGCACACTTGCAGGAACAAATTTGAGTGCAGAAAGTAAAAAGATTAGACTCGGTCCAACATTTTTAACATCGTTTAGGACAAAATAAATTTTCTTCATCTGTTTTTATTCACACACATTCGATATTTATCACCATTCTTATAAAAAAAATTTCTTCCTAATTTTCTTATTTACCATAAAAACATTCAAAAAACTACATTGAAAGTTAAAACAATTTTTACGATTACAATAAACACAATCGAATATATGCAGACATTCCAACTTTTTCTGAGCTTCTTTTGAATTTTTCAACATATATCGAAGCATTATTCTGCCTTTTATTTTTATTCTATGAATAGAAATAACATATTCATTAGATTGATGTGATGATTAAAATACATATAAATCATTGAAAGTACGAACGTAGGCATGCAGACAAAGTAATTTACATTTTATTCTATTACATACTTTCAAAGCAAAATGCAAAATAGGCCATAAAAGATGCCCTATTTTCACATAAAAGTTGAATCTTTCTCGTTAAAACTTGGTAACTGAATAAAAGAAAAATTGGGTGGTTTTATTACTCAAAACTCGAAACCATATGTTTAAAACAACCTTGATGTATGAAATAGCTTGGGTGAACAAGATAAGGTAAGAGTTTCTGAATATAAACCAACCAAACATTCACTACCTACTAGAAACGAAAAAATTCGATGCTTATTTGCATTTAAGAGTAAGGCGAAGCAACTGGGAACTGGATATAAAGTTACATAATATTGCAAGTAAGCATATTTATTTTTAAAATTTAGCTTAAATGTTCTAAACATTTATTAAGAGAGAAATAGGATAAGGAGACAATTATTTCGTTATTTTTAATATTTCCTAGGCTGCCACGAACTACGAAGTACAGTGATAAGAATTTAAAAATATTTGTGTTTAATTGCAATCGTTATCAAAGTTCCCATTTTTCAAGCCAAATACAGTTTTCGTACATTTAATTTTCTTTATTACCTGTATAAATAAATGAATATTTAAATTCACTAGAAAACTTCAAACACTAATTGCTGTGCCACGATGGCTTAGTGGATAGAGAGTTCCCTTCCAATGAGGTGAACCAGGTTCGAAACCCAGCGATAGCTGGTCGATACGAATTCCGCATCCGGCTTGCACCGATCACAGTGCTGACGTGAAAATTTCCTTGACGTCAGGCTAATCGTAGGTAGTTTTCGTGGTTTTCTTCTCCATGTAACGCAAATGCTGGTTAGCTCCATCAAAAAATCCTCCACGAAAGCAAATTTCTCCCAATACTTTATACATGAGCTCCCTTGTCTTCTGGGTTATGTTTAACATTACAACGCTATGGAGTTGAATATTAGTAATCGTAAACCCAAAATTGGGTCGGCTGTTAAACGACGGTTATGCAAAAAAATAGAATAAAACTCTACTTGCTAACCCTCGCCGACTCCCAAAATAGTTTCGTAACAAAAAAAAAAAGTTCCTCCCCGTGTTTATAAAAATGAGAGCATTGCTTTCTACACTGTTATATTTGACAAACTAAAGCACAAAATTCCTTTATTGTGTTGCTTTAACGATTAAAAATGTTTATTTGTTCAAAATGTTTCATTTTTCAACGAGTGCAAATCAACTTTTTGTAAAGATTTCAAGTATTCGGATCACAGCTTGAAAGTGTTCCCCACCTCGTTTCCGGATTATAATTTTTTTTCCGTTTTAAAATAAAGAAAATTTAACAGCCTGGAAAATTTTTAATTGTTGAAGCTTGGACATCTGTTTGAAAGTCTTTTTCCTCATAAGCTGAATTTTTGTAGCTTTTGCAAGAATTATTATGTTTAGAGTTAAAAAAATGTCTAAAGATAGAATACTCATATTTTAGGCATTTATTCTCATTTTGTTTATATCCTTTTGTGACTATATATTCTTTATTTGATATAACTGATAAAAATTCTGTTATGTACCCTTCATTTTTACTTAAATATATTTCACTCTTTGGGCAGCTGTAAAGAATAAGAAAAAAACAAAATTAAGCATTTATTTTAAGATTTTTTAAGGTTTGTTTTACGTAAGAGAAATTACATCCAAATCGGTTTAATTTAGAAATATTTGTCCTAGAAATTAATTTGCGTTTGCAATGTTGAAAAACCAATCATGTAGCATGCATTCCTTTTAATTAAAATATTTATTAAGGTACTAAATGAAATTCAACAAGCATCAATATTAAGTGAGAACAATCAAAGCAATGAAAATATTTAAAACACGAGAAAAATATTTAAATTTCAGATCTTTCAAGCGTAAGTTTCGTTACAACATAACAAGAAGCTAATTCTTGTAAGATGGTTCTTAAATTCCTTGGTGCTTGTAAGCAATTAGCGAGATTTCGTTGAAGATTAACTGATCAATAAAAAGTTTCCGAATTTCATGCTCGAGGGGAGTTTTAGTAATCTAAAATCCTTATTCAAATATGTATGAGGTAAATAATAAATTAAATGCATTGCATTATTATAAAAATATACGACTTTTAATTAATAATCTTATGATCGATTTACTAACTGTTATTTTCTGAAGTTTCATGATTGTTATAACTTACTTAGAATTGAACACTATTCCATAGAAGCAATTGTAACCCTATGACGCAGATGAGACACCAGTTGCCCTATAATAACTTTTTTCTGTCGCTCTAATTACGAGCAAAAATATCTTTTCATATTTTTTTTAAATAATAAATTGGTGTGAAAAATCTGTCAGATTATTGGAATTACATTTGTCCTAAAATATAAAATCCAAAAGAAAAAACGAAAAAAAAAGTTCAAGAGCATTTGTTTAGTTTATATTCAAAAGTTTATCAATAATTGATCTTCCAAAGTAAAGAAATTTCAGTGTTGAATAACTGTTTCTCTTAGATCTAAACAACAGTAAATGAGTGCAAATTTAAAAAAGATTTTACTTTTAACGTAAAAAACAACAATATTTCAAGCTGTGTTTCTTAACCATAAATTATAAAAACTCTAAATATAATATTTTTCCATTATTTTAGAAAAATTAATACAAAATAATGAAAAGTGTATAAAAAATATAGTTAATAAAATTATGCGTCAAAGGGTTAAATAGTGTTTTTTAATGAATATTTAACTGAGTGTAAACAACAATAAGAATAATATCAAGACAATAAAACAATAACAAGATTTTAATACAGGGTCGGAATCTTGAAAATTTTCGGTGCATCTCTTCACTTAAGTTATGTTTACAGGATGATATGTGAACAAGCTTGATATTCTAAGGAATTTTTATTATTGTGACAAGTAACTTTACCATTCATGCAATTATTTTGTATTTTTTGAAAAAATTAAAAAGTCATGAGCCATAAATTGATTTAAAACACATCGATTAATGACATAAGTAAAGCACAAAGGTTGCAATGTCTTGAATCTTGTTTCCAGGTGTTATATTTATAGTTAAAGTTGAAGGGTTTTATAATTTATTAAAATGAATTGCAAATACGCACTGTAAAAAATTTCTGATCAAATTACGGTAAAAAATGCCGACATTCAGAATGCTTGTACTTTTTTCGGTAAAGTTTATTTTTACTGTAAAATTTTAATGAACAAAAAAATCTTAGATACCGTAATTGTTATAGTAATAGTTACTGCAAAATCTCTAAATCACTGTAATTAAATTACTGTAATATTAATGCAAAATTTGCAGTTTAAAATTATATGGTAAGAATGGATTATACGGTGAAACGAATTTTAAGAATGTTGCATGATACTCAGGTTGCCAGTACTTTTCAACCGGCAACCTGGTAGGGAATTTTCGGGATTTGGTAGGAATTTTTTAACGTTCAAGTCATATTGTAAACAGTGAAAGTACAATGACAATATAGGATGACGTGTGTTTTAAGTGCAGACGTAAAAATAAATATTAATTACTAAACCAGAAGTCATATTACGAACTTTAACCTTTATTGCCACGTGTGATTAGCTTTATACAGTTAACCATGCAAACCTTTTCCTTATGAATTAAAAATCGCATAGCCACCCATTACTTGAAACGTCAAAGGACGATACGTAACTGAAGTTTTTGAGATAACACAAAATTATTACTAGTATACATTTAGTACAAATAGTGTACTAGAAAAATAAAGATTATAATGTTATATATGATCGAAGTTAGACATTAGACATGCTGGACATGGACACTGACGGTGCATTGATTGTCGGAACAGATTAAACACTCGAAGAGTTTCTAAAATTGTAGCAACGATGTGAACGATTCTTGTCACATGATCGCTTGCGGACACGTGATAGAGGTTACCTTAGTGGGATTCCAGAAGAAAAGAAATGCTTATGTATTTTAAAAAGTTTATAAGCGCATGTAGAGCGTAGAACACCATCTAGTTGAGTGCTATTATATTATTTTCGCTCATGGGTTGCTATGCAGTTCTTAATCCTTATGATGCGCCCTACCTCTGCCTAGAAGTTGTTCAATATATTTTTTTTTTAAAAGCATACTGCAAGCATGTTAACAACATGTTTCGTAATGATTGAGACTTCAAGTCGTAAAAACATGTTTATTAATGTTTTTGGAGAAATAGACAAGAGTATTATCACGCGGTTTTAAGCTTTAATATGAACATACTCGTGTTTCAGTTCTCCTTAGCTTAATACACGGAAAAAGAAATCCTATTGAATAAAAGGAAATCCTATTTCTAATAACTTTTTTTTTATTTGACATATTTCGTCTTAACATTAGGAACTCTTTGAAACATCTGCAATTATTTGAACTTCATTAGCGATTAGCGTCTTTTTAAAGGAATACTTATCTATATATTTTTAAAGAAATGGTAGCATATGTGTTTAATAATTAAGATTTATTTAGCTGAAATAAGTTAATTATGTCTACCATAATATGTTAAAAGTACATAAATGTAAAAATAAATTTTTTTATTTTAAATTCAAGGCACATATATTTTTTAAAAAAACTTAACGTTGCAAATGACAGAAAGAAATATTCAATTGCAATAAACTCTTCGTGTAGGTGTTCTTTATAATATAGACCCTTTTTCGTGGCCCGGAATTAATGCGTCAAAATCAATTTTACGAAAATATTCTTCAAGAAGAATGACCAAAAAAAATATTAAAACTATTAGTTTAAATACAACTTACGTTTTCCTTTCCATTAGAATCTTTAATTGAATGCAATAGTTAACTGTAAAGATAGGATTTTTTTAATAATGTGCAGCTCTTATTGTTGTCTTATTAGTTTATTGTTATTGCAGTATTTGATCGACGCAAATCAATCTAAATGAAAAATTTTAATCGATTACTATCCGATTTTCATAGTTACCCTAGTTAAATACAACTTATATTTTCCTTCCCATTAGAATCTTTAACTAAATGTAATAATTAACTAAACAGAGAGAAATTATTTCTTAATGAATACGTAGCCCCTATTGTTTTTATTGATCTATAGTTATTGCAGTATTTGATAAACACAAATCCGTCTAAACAAACAATTCGAATTGATTACTACCCGATTTTCCTAGTTACGTTTGCAGTTTCTCTATTTTAAAGAATGTGTCTCAAGGGTTTAACTTATATTGTCGTTTTACGCTTAATAGATCTGCAGAAAGACATCAGCCTAGATAGAATGTCCCAGAAAGAGGGTTACATTTTACCCTAGAGAGCTTCCCTATAATTGCTTTACCGATGAATGCGTTAAGACAGGGTCTTAGAATTTAATCAACCCTATACAGATACGACGATATTGAATTCTTAGTGACCTTTTAGAACAGATATGTCCCGATCCCCTTGAATTTTAATGAGATATATGAAGGCAAGATTCTATTTCTATTCTACTGAGATATGTCATTATCTATGAAACGGATAATTCGTTCTCGAATAGACATGGTTTCTTGATTACATTACCATGGAAATAAATGGCGAAATGTTTCTTATTGAGTAATCCGTGTTTCGTGAATGTTTATCTGCTCATTTATCATGTTTTGAATTTTTTTTTTAACTTTGTAAAATTTCTGCGTAGTTTTGTGATTAATGAACAATTTGAAGATTGCTTTAGTGATATTTTGAAGCTTCTTCTCTATTGTTAAAATATCTAAAATAAATCTTAAATAATGTCAATCTTATATGATGTCAAAGTACAGTAAAATTCTGCCCTTTGCGATTGAACAGCTTAGGGGAAGATTTTGCAGGTTACAATTCATCGATATTTAATAAAGATTTTTTAACGTCATTAACTTCAGAAAACATACATATCCACAGCACGAACCTGTTTTAAAAAAGGTGCTTCAATTACAAATTATCTTATGCATTGACTTGTTATAAAATTATTTACCTACCATTAATTATGCTGTGATATTTTTTAAATTGTATTAATCAAGTCAGTTTTGACTTATGCTTCAGAGGCATGAACTTTAACAAAGAGTGAAGAGAAGTTATTAGCAACCTTCGAAAGGAAGGTCCCACGAACCATCTTTGGCGCTATCCTCGATAACAACAACTGGAGAAAAAGATATAATTTTGAAATATATAATGATATAAGATCTTTAATGGTGATGATATCATTAAATCTATTAAACTAAGTAGAATGAGATGGGGATATGTAGTGAGAATGAGCCCGGAACGAACAGCAATAAGAGTCCTTAATGCAACCCCGTCTCTAATAAAAGGCCAAGAGGAAGGCCCTAAAAGAGATGGAAAGATAGCGTGGATGAAGATTTTGTCATCCTAACAGTAAAGAACTGGAAAACAATTGCTGGGAGAAGAGCAGAATGGGAAAAACTTCTGAGGAAGGCCCAGGCTCACAAAGGGCTGTCGTGCCAATGCTGCTGATGATTTTTTGAATTGTAAAAGCTTTGAGCAGTTTTGTGATCATTAAATTTAAGGATTGTCTAATAAAAAATATTCTTGATAAAAGCTATGGATAGTAGAGTTTTTTCGACAAATTTATAAAAATTGTCCACAGTTAGCCCCCTCTCGCTTATATAGTTATATCATTGGGGAGGGGGGCAGGATACCAAAATTAGCAAAAGTTGCAACGTCTGTATTCTTGCATGATTTGGATGAAGGTCGGATGACCGTTTAAATAATGATTTGGTCTTTCAGATTGTCTGTAGCTTTCTAATCTGTCTTTAAGTCAAAGGTATTCATTTCCTTTTCCACAGATTGTATTGTTCGTGAGCCAAACGCTCTAAAGTTCTTTCACAAATAGTCTATGAAACCATTATCTTATTTTTGTTTGAGAAATAGGGTGAAAGTTCTGTAATCAAAGCATTTTCTAAGGAAAATAATTTATTTTTAATTTATGAAATGTAAGCTGGTTTGCTTTAGCAACTCCCGCTAGAAAAAGGTGGTGTGGACCACCATAGTCTAGTTGGTAGGGCGTTTAACTCGTGTTAGTGAGAATGGGAGTTCGAATCCAGCCAGCCAAAAAATCCTCGTGTATTAAATGGTGACTGGGACACATTAAATCTGTCGGAATCACAAAGTCCTCCAAGTTCCCATAACAACCTCTGGGGGGGACTGAATTGGAGATTGATCGTTCTCTGATTCAGGTCAGAATTACGATGCGTGAATGAATGAATAGGTCCGTCTTGCAAAACGGACTGTGACATGTGTGCGTGTGTGTGTCACACACACATGTGTGAGCAGTCGTATTCCTGTTCATAGATGGCGCCACTCAAAAAACGCATCCTCTGCCTTAAATTCGCCTAATTTCTTAAGCAGGCCTTCTGGCACGGCAAGTAGGCAATAGAAACAATTACAAGGGTTCTGAACTCTCTCATGACAACCGATGACGTCCATTGCTCTTGGTGTACGCCTAATATTGTGCAGTATTCAAACTGTTAAAGTAACTGTTTTAAAAAGATGGCGGATTTTAATTTTTTACGAGGTAGTACCTTTCTTAAAATTAAAGGTGAAAGGAAATTTTTGAAATCTCTACTTTTGTTACTTCAGGCATAACGTCATTTACATTTTTTGTTAAAGTATCAAAAAATTCTGAAATTATATAGTTTTTAAGCAAGCATATTAAAACTTGAAGAATGTTTATAATTTTTTCTTCTTCTCATTTTTACAGTTGAGTTTTGTGGGCAGGTATCATTTTTGCTTAGTTATGGAGAAAAAAAATTAAGAATCCCAATATAAAATTAAATATATTTTTTTAGTGAAAATATGCAATGAATATTAAAATAACGAAATAAAATTAAGAAGAAAAAACACATTTTGGTTGAAAGAATACAGATAAGGCATTTTTGTTTTAAAATGGTATTACGATGTTTGGATTAAGATGAATATTTTTCTTTATGAATCTCTTGTGATAATACAACAAGGCAACATACAAATTATGATTTCTTTTATGAGTACATACAAATTATGAGTACATACAAATTATGATTTCTATTTCTCACATTTGATTTCATACGTGTTTTGATTTCTACTGAGTTTTCGTTTGTTATTTATGTAATTAATCAACAATGAAACAAAAAAAGGACTGAATGGGAATTGATGAGATATTCCAAGGAAATATCTGATACCCATATAACGTACGTTAAAGCCAATTTGAATAAATATGTATGCTAATTAAGTTTCAACTTTGTTTTAACGTTTGAGTTATCAAGAATAAATAATTGGCATAAACAACGAAGATTAATGTTTGTCACGTCAAATTAGTTACAAACTTTACTACAGTTTTATTTGATAGGACTCGTCAAAATGCAATATTTATCACCTCCAAACTGTCTGAAAAGTGATCTTCTTAATCATTTAAGTTAATTTATGAAAAGCCTAAACAAATGATGTGTTTTGAAAGTCTGAAATATAATGAGAGAACATCCTGAATTGTTTATAAATGTAACTAGATGGAAATTCGTTGTCAATCATTTAAATCAAGGAATTCTGAGATATTATGAGAAAAATTACGTAAAGACAGAATTCAAAGATTAATTTATGAGAAGGTTCCTTATACAGGGTGTCCCAAAACGACCGCATAAACTCTGCACAGCTGGATTCCTCGTTGGGAGTACATAAAAACTGTCCAAAGAAGCGTTCCTGCACGATACATAGTTTACGAGAAAAATACGAAAAACAAAGAATGACGTCACTGCCGGAGCAAAAAAACACTTTATTGAACATATAAACAGCAGTATACTATGCGCAATTTAAAGTAGATGTTCAAAGTGTCCGTCATGCATGTCGAGACAGGCTTGAGCACGCCGTGGAATGTCCAATAAAATCTTTTTTTCTACCACCGGCAGTGACGCCATACTTTGTTTTTCGTATTTTTGTGCATAAAACGTAATGGAGCTTTTAAAAATACAAGGTATATCATTTTTAAAAGAAAATAAATAAGTGCTTTTTAACTATTCCGCTTCTTTTCAAATGCCATAAATACCAAAAGTGTTGTTGAACAGTTGAAAAGTTCGCTTTTCGTGCTTAAATTATGCAGGCAAAAATGAATTTTACAGAGATTTTGTGATGTAAATATTAAATTTTAGAAGAAAAAAATCATCCCAATGTAGTTTTTACAGAATTCCGGCAAATATGCGAAAACTTCGGAAACAAAAAAATTTCAACTCGCATTTCTTCGTGTTCCAACTGAACATATTTTACTTAATATTTCCTATCAAAATTATTGTTTTATTGTTATGCATTTCAGAGTGAATAATTTTAATTTGTGATTTGATTCAAATTATTGTTTTATTGTTATGCATTTCAGAGTGAGTAATTTTAATTTGTGATTTGATGTCTACATCATACACTGTTAAATTTTCACGGGAAAAGGGATTAAATAACAGTTTATTTACTTGTTATTTTACCAGATTAAACAAAACTTTCAAATAACTATAATAAAGATGGTATTCGAACTGTTAATTGTGAGAATTTTTTTTTATTTACTGTTCTTAACTGATGCGTTTAAACAACAAGAGTTTTACCTTCGCTGGCAAGACACACCTTATGGAGTTACTTAATTTCTTGCAGCTAGGTGTACGCTATAGCCAGAAGGACTAATCTGTCAATCTCATGACTGTCTGAACGAAGGCTCGAATCTCATAGTTGACATCCTAATATTTCGTCATTTCCACGACCCATGAAAAGCTTCCAAGCATTTCACATTTGGTGACCCTGGACTACTGAAACATGAAATTCTCATTGACGTATAGATGGTAACATCAGAGAGCTGCTTAACTCATAAAAGTCTAGTATTTTCCAACTCTTACAACAATTACAATCTCCACCCTATAAACTAATCAAGCTGCTTTTCACAATTCATTTGATAAAACACAATTCAACTAAAACCTAACTCCAGTTAATTTTTTATTTTTACTGTTTTGAAACTATGCTAATTGCAAAAGGTTACAAAATTGCATAATTTTGTATTCGCAGCTTCTTAAGCAATGACCCTGGTAACAGAAATTGCCTAATGAATCTGCAGTATTATTTTCATAAAAAACTGTCTGCGACTAATTCAGCCTAATCTTAATGTATCCAAATTTACAAATTCAAGGTCCTTTGGCATAAAAACGTTATGTTGTTTTAATTTAAGTTGATTTTATGCCCACACAATGCCGGCAATTGAAATTGGAATAAATCCTATACAGTTAAACGTGTAACTGTAAGAAAAATAACAGAAAAAATTCTTTACTTTTTGTTCTTGGTACCCAATACAACTTTCTAAATTTCATTAAAAGCAAATGTACAGATATTAAAAAAAGGGAGAGCAGTAATTTTATCCGATTTGTTTGTTTTCTTTTAAAAAATAAAAAAAAGAAAGCTTAATTGAAATGTAATCTTCTATAATAATCTGAAGCTCCCATTCACGTGCAGCAGGTTTTCTGTTACCGGGTCAATAACCATATCAGTTGTAAATAGTTTCAAAACCGTAAAAGGAAAGAAAAGTTTGTAACCGTAAACTAACGGTTATTTTACCGTAATTTTAGAATAAAAATGTTGACAATGTGTATTTGATGCGCCATAATAAACATCTTCATTATGAAATTTTGAATACTTGTCACAAATTCTAGCCTTGCTATTTAGAAAAATTCTTCTCAAAAACAAATCTATTAAAATAATTTTAAAACATTTGTTCTTCAACCTTCAATTCATTACAGTTGGTCGATAAGAAACGACAATTTTTATTCAGCATGTAAAACTATAAAAATCGCTGATATTTTCTGACGTGACCTTTCAGACTATTAAAATGAACTTATTGTGATAAAATGTTATTGTTTTTTTTAAATGCATCTTTTCTTTTTTGTTTTACTTTTAAAAATGGTATTAATATTTAACGGTTTCAAAGTTTAACAAATGATATGAAAATAAAAATGCAAAATACAGTATTAACATTTTTATTAGGAAATTTATACCATAAAGAAAGAGAATTCAATTTCAATAAAAAAAAGTTTGTATTTCGAAATGAATAGTCTTTATGTCACATTATATACAAAACCAAAAATTTGCAAACAAACATGATTTACATTAAATGTCATACAAAGTAAGCCTTGAAGGGTATTAGAATAAATGGTATTAGCACAAGGTGAGAAATAATCAGTTGAATTCTTACTCCACTTGATACAGTATCATCATCTAAAAAATAAAAATTCAAATTAAAGCAAAAAAGTCATTTAGTAAAAGTAAAGGAGAACAACATAGCAAGACGTTTTAAACAAAGAACAAAAAATAATAATAAAAAAAGATGACAAAAATATTACATTTTTCAATAGTTTATACTTTTAAGATTATTGTTTTAAAATATTGTATCGATTTTCTTAAAATTGTAAAAGTAACAACTTGTGTTGGGGGCGCAGGAGGCACTCTTTATGTATGAATAAATAAACTTGAGAGCTCATTAGTGGATTTTCTCACTCCCATTTTTATTTTTTAACCATCGTTGAACAACCGACCCAATTTTGGGTTTATGACTACTAATGTTCAACTCCATAGCCTTGTAATTTTGAATCCAATGCAGAAGACAAGGGAACTCCTGGATCAAGTATTGGGAGAAATTTGCCCTCGTGGAGGACTTTTTGATGAAGCTAACCTGCATTTGCGTTTCATGGAGAGGAAGACCACGAGAACCTCCCACGGTAAGCCTGACGGCAAGGGGACTCTAACCCATGATCCGTCTACTACTGAGGATATTTCACCTCAGCACTGTGGTCGGTGCAAGCGCCGGATGTGGAATTCGTCTCGAACAGCCATGGCTGGGGTTCGATCCTGGTTGACCTCATTGGAAGGCAAACTCTTAATCCCCTGAGCCATCGCGGCTCGCGAATGAATTTTATTCCTTAATTCTTAGGGTTCCGCCAGGTGAGATTTGAGCATTTAGGGTTTCATGGTCCAAAAAATTTGGGAACATCTGAGCTAAATGACCATTTATTATGCATTTTCTAAAAGTCCTTAACCCGTTATCGGCTGATTTATAGGAAAATTTCTTTTTTCAAAAGCACGTATCGTGGTAGGACAATTATTTCAGTTGTTTTGTTATTTGTCCCGGTTTATTAAAGGAATCTCTTCCACCATAATTTAATAATAATTTAGATTTCTGCGACTGGATCTAGAACTATGAGGAGATGGGACTTTTCGAAATGAAATTGTAGCTCACTGTAGAAAGTAGACACGTAGCTTCACATCATAAATTATACCACTTTTTTTTATAAAGCCACTATTTGTATCCCTTCAATCTAAAAAGGAGGGGCAAAATTTTTATAAAGGGTTATTGCAAGATAAAAAGCAAACTTAACTATAAAAGTAAAATTAATATATTCTTTGTTTTAATCTAAATTTGATGCAAAAATAATTAATAAGCAGTTAAATATATAATTCACATCCATTCGATTCAATATGGGGCGCATTTGTAAACAAATCAATTATATTTATAGTAAGTGACAGTAGGAGATGAAAACTGAGGAACTGAGTTTTTTCTGTTGAATTGTGAAAATATAAATTGGCTAGTAGAAAAGATGATATACATTATTAATTAACATTATTTAACATTTATCAAAATGAATATGCTTAATATATATATATTTACTAAACATTTTACTTATATTTAAGTTTTGTTTTAAGTATCGGACTATATATCTTGGAACAAGAAACAGAAGTGACATTTTACATGTTTGAATAAAGATGCTAGCAACAATATTTAGGACGAAAAAATTAAAATATAAAAAAAATGAATTGAATATTAGCAAGGGATATAAGTTTGATATTTCCTATGGAACTGTCACTTTACTAACTTAAGATTACTGGAGGAAGAAACAAAATCCTAACTAATATTTAATTTTTAGTACTAATAGTTACAAATTCTTTAAAATATTACTATTTTTACTATACGAAATTCAGCTACCAGATTTTTGTTTGTTTAGTAAATTGTTTTCCAGTTTTAAAAGCCAGTCTTCAAAGTCTATAGAGTTTAACATTGGAATCTGTCAAGCTGTATCTTTGGAAATTTCTTTAATCCCTTATGGACATAATTCTTTATCTTTAATTAATTTTCATTGATATCAAATAAACTATTAATGAAATATCCTAACTAAACGAAGATGCATTTTAATAAAAGGATCACGTAGGATTCGTATAAAATAAATCAGAATTTATTTAAAACAATAAAATTTACCATTTTCTTTTCGATCTTTGAGCAAATTCTTTTCGTTACCATTTTGTAACTTCTCCGATTTTGAGAGTAAAATATCTTTCTCCGCTTTATCATCAATTAGAACAGGAGGAGGAACTTCTAAAAATAAATTATTGCAAAAGCAATTTAATATTGTATAAATAAGATTACATATAGGATAAAACTTCTGTGTTATCTTAAAATGATTGCCATTTTGAGAAATCAATTAGAAAAATTAAAGGAGGTTGAAATGTGTAATTAGCTACGTTTTGCTTACATAATTTGCTTTTTATTTTCATTCAGTCAGCTTTATAATCAGCTTCAGAAATCAATTAAAAAAATTAAAGGAGGTTGAAATGTGCAATTAGCTACGTTCTGCTTACATAATTCGCTTTTTATTTTCACTCAGTCAGCTTCATAATTAGCTTCAGAAATCAATTAAAAAAATTAAAGGAGGTTGAAATGTGTAATTAGCTACTTTCTGCTTACATAATTTGCTTTAATTTCACTCAGTCAGCTTCATAACCAGCTTCAGAAATCAATTAAAAAAAATTAAAGGAGGTTTAAATGTGTAATTAGCTACTTTCTGCTTACATAATTTGCTTTTTATTTTCACTCAGTCAGCTTCATAATCAGCTTTTTATTTTCACTTTCAATTTCTACCACCAATTAAACCTGTTTTGATGCTTATCTCATAAGCTCTCCTCTACTGCAATTTGTAAGATTACAAAAGATCGTTCATTTTTCCTAGCTTAGATATCAATTTGGGAACCTCAATGTACAGTGCACAAAAAAAAAAAAAAGAAAAAGGAACACCCAGACTAACTTTTGATATAATGTTTGGATCTTCGCGTTCTTTCTGTCACTCTTCCTTAATGGCTCGAAGAAGTGACCTCAAATATACTAATTAGTAAGTACAGACGATATTTAAAGTTACGAAATCAACAGTAAAAACGCACTTCCTCTGAATAAACATGCCTTTTTATCGACGGATTCAGATTTTTGACCCCCCAAAGTACAGAGGGTAGCCGCAATATAGGGAATAAGGTCCCAATAGTTTGGTCAGGAGACCACGCCAAAGTTTGGACTCCTAAATGTTAGCTTTATTTTTTTCGTATTTTCTTATATCTCTGGAACTTTTTAAGTGAAATGAAAAATTTTTGCACACATTTATGAAATGCGTTTTTCCAAATATTATTCCATGCAAAAAATAACTTTCAGTAAATATTTATTATTTTTTATTATTTTGCTTAATAATGGTCGAAACATTTTGAATTGTGCGGTATAGATATTCTAGCATCATTTGAAGGAAAATTATTTTACATCACAAAGTACAAATTTTGGACAAAATCGGTTGAATAGTTCCTGAGAAATTGAATTTTAAATAATGGTTTTTTTGAATTGCAATTTTCCAGGAACTATTTAACTGATTTTGCTCAAATTTTGTATTTTATCATGTACAACTATTTATTTTAAAATGATGCAAAAAATTGTATACCGTACAATTCAAAATTTTTTCGACCTTTATTAAATGAAATAATAAATATTAACTAAAATTGTATTATCTTTGGATAAAAAATTTCTATAATTGTGGGTAAATTTGCTTAAAATGTTCACCAAAAAGTAAAATTTAGATTATGAGGTCCAAATTTTGGATCGTTCCCCTGACCAAACTACGGGGACCATATTTCTCAGATTGCAGCTACCTCTTAGATTCTAGGGGTCTGAAATCCGAATCTATTAAAAAAAAAGCATGTTTATTCAGAGAAAGTGCGCTTTTGTGTCTGACTTCGTAACTTAAAATATCATCTTATTAATTAGCATATTTGAGGTAATCCCTTCGAACCATTAAGAAAGAGTCCTAAAACGTGAAGATCTAACCATTAGATTAAAAGTTATTTAAGGTGGTCGGTCTTTTCTTTGGCACACATTGCGTACATTTTTGTTTGATAAGTATTCTAAAAATAAGTATTAAAGGCGGTCTTTACTGCACACCCTGTTTAATGTGGAGTGTGACGCCAAATTATTCATTCATTTTTAATATATTTAGGACAGCTGAGAAAAAATTTTTCATTGTGATTTTCTAACTTAAGTTTAATGAGTTTCTGGTTGAATATATCACATCGATCTGTTATGAAAAGAGAAGATCGCTTGACATTTTATGCAATAAAATTAGAAATGCTCTTGATGATAGAAGCATTTGCTTAGAAAAATAAGAAAATGATTTTAGAAGCAAATGAAATTTATGCAATCAAGTATATTTTTCAGTTCAGTTTCTCGTGTTTATTAATTTAAAATTGAAAATAATTTGTGTCATGTTTACACTTTTTCTTAAATACTTCTATTTTATATGAAATGATTTATTTAATATATTACTATTTAATATAAAATATTACTAATATATATTAAATTAATTATATAGTACATTAAATTTTATATTTAATTTAGTAAAGCAGAATATAATTACTTCTTATACGTTAACCTTTTTGAGTTATTAAAATTTCATTTCAGTTTTTTATTCAGTGATGGAAATTTATGTAAAATATCGCATCGAATTTATATTTATTATTACTATATATTTTATTATGTATATTTTATGTATTACATTCAGTTACATTGTCATAAAAATTTGGCTCATTCTTTATTTAATGAGTAACATTTATTTATATATTCATGTTTTTATACATTGCACTTAATTTGCAAAGTGCATTTTGAAAAAGTTTTAAACCTTTATAAAATAATTCTGAAAATATACTTACCATATAATCTTATGGTTCCTTCGGTCTCCCCAAGTGAGTTTTTAGCAACGCATGTGTATGATCCATAGTCTTCAGGTTCTAAGCTGCTGATGTATAAATTCAGATGTACTTTATATAATACAATAGGTTGAACCTCTGTCCTGTATTTGTTGTTTGACAAAACCATCATGCCATCTCCTTTTATCCAATATGTCACTGATTTAGGATGAGATTCGAGGTTGCATTGCAGTAAAATGTTTGAAGAAAGTGGAGCTCCAACAAGCTGATTAGGAATCCAAATCATTGGTGTAACTATAATTGAAAAATGTGTATTATTTAGTTTTTATGCTGATTATGTTTTTAACACCAAGATCGAATATAACATAATAGCTAATGATAATTGAACAGCTTAGTGAAACAATATGCTATGTGTTAGCGAAACTGATAAAATTTAAGTTCGATTGTATAGAATTACCAAGAAACTGTTTGCACAACACTGTTCAAAGTGATGCCCTTCATATAAGAGTAGAGATTACAAAGATTCCGTTGCTTGGAAGTGACTTATATTATTAATCAAATTAAAGAAAATATTAAAATTTACCACAGATTTTCCTTAAATTAAAAATTTTGAAATAATTATTTTAATCTAAATTGGAAAAAGATTGCTCTGAATTATTTAAATCAGGCAGCAATTTTTAAGAAATGCGTTAACATTTCTCCCATTATTATGATATTACGTTGATACATAAACTCTTCTTATAATTAAATATTTGAACTCTGACTTATGCGAAAATAAGCAAACTAAATTGTTGAGTTTCCTTAAAAGAGAATTATGTCAGGAATTATTTTTGACAAGCGCAAGTAATTTCATAAATATATCAATTGTAAGTGGCGAAATGTTTCAAGGGCGAGCATAAGTATGACTTGTTGCAACGTGCGTAAATATTGTTTTTGGAATTATTATGTTTCTATGTCTAGTTTGGATTCGAATACGATTAAATAAAGATATATTTAAAATATACGTTAAATATCTCTTACAATTCAGAAGTGGATGCTCCAGACTCAAATATTTTTTTCAACATTAGGGTAAGCTTTATAGAGATCATTAAGATGCTTATAATGAAATATTATTGAAGATCTATATTTATTGTCACCTTAATTATCGTGTTATTTAAATTTTTTTACCGAAATTATAGTACGTGGGCATTAAGAGCATACATTGTGTCCCCAAAATGACCGACGATTTGAAAAAATAATGAAAGAAAATAGAAATGTACAGTATACAGCTTTCTGCTTATGTTACCATAATTCCAATATTAGTTATAAAGTTCGTTAATATAATGTGGGAAAACAATGAAACAATATTTTTCAACGTAGTTGTCAGTTAGTTTCGTTTTCAAACTGTACCACTTAGTTGCTGCAAATGGTCATCACTTTTTTTTGTCAGCATAGCCATCTGCAAATGAATTTAATAATTAATAATGAAATTTAAAGAAAAGTAATTAACTGGTTACCTAAGCAGAAACCAACAAACCTTAAAAATTTCTAACTTATCAAGATTCCCCATAACCGATTTCACAAATTGTTAGTCATTTTAGTTCGTACACGGTTAAAAATTCCGGATTAAATTACATTGTAATATGACGATACTTCCGTATATTCCATTTTACCGCAAAATTCATATTTACCGTAAAATGTTATACCGTAATTTTTACACAAATATTTATCTTATTAGAGCGATTAAGTGGTTTTACGGTAATTATTACTGTAAAAATTATGGTATATCGGATTTTTTTTTTCGTAACATGTTCTGGCAAAAATGGATTCTATGATAAAAAGTACCGGCACCCTGAGTGCCGGTACTTTTTACCGTAATTTGTTCTGGATTTTCTTACACAGCAGAAGGATGAATTAAATTCCCTTTGTTTACCCTACTAAATATTGAAGACTGTGTTCTTCAAAAATTATACGGGACATGCTCTTTGACTAAGCCCATAAATTATTTTAAACATTCAACGCAGTATAGTAAATTAAAATAAATTGCTTACAGCTCACTCCTAGCATAATTCGTTTACTCAGTGAAGGTGGTACACCATTGGAGAAGATGCAAAGGTAAGCTCCCATATGAAGACGGCTCACTTTACTGATGTTTAAGTAATTTCCTTTGACTGAACTAACTGAAATTTAAAAAAAAAAAAAAAAAACACAAAAATACATAAACTGCACTGAAAAAAATGCACTGTCAAATTTCACGAATCTTCCTTCGTTTTCAACGAAGCTGCTTTCTGATATAGACTCCGAACAAACATGCAAGGAAATAGCTATCGTCATTCCTTGGAAGAAAAAAATTTCTTCCAGATTAAAAAAGTATTTCGACATTCTATTTTTAAAAAAAATCTCATATGACCTAGTGTATATAAAATTTTGAATAATCACTTTAACGTGGGTTACAAAGGTGGATCAATGTCGTCCAAACAACACTAGTACAAGCACACATGCCCGTAGCAGGATTCGAACCCCGGATCTACAAGGCCATTTCTTTGATCACCATTCAGATCAATCGACTTGTCTCGTAACATTATTTTCGATCGTTTAGTCATCATACTAGTTTCATTATTCTAGTAAATCATCTCCCACAATCCACTGCAATGAGTTTCGAGTTGAGGAAACATTTTCGTCACCTATTTGAGAGTTCACGTTTTGTTCCGAATAACGTGATTTCATGACGAAATTATTTGCAAAATTATTTAAATTTTTTTCTCCTATGAGTGTAAAAAAAAAAAAAAAAAAAAAAAAAAAAAAAAAAAAACATGTATATTATTATTTTCTAAGCTATAGCCGAAAAAAATATGAAAATAATTTTGAATATCCTATGGGTATTAGTTTCAGATTTTTTCCAAATTTTTAGAAGCCAACTTTTCATCAGAAAAAAAATCCGGATTTCCATACGTTTTCAATGGGGTAGTGTGTAGTTGAAAACTTATGCATAATTTTGTATAGGCACTCTAGATTTAGATAGAATTTGCTTTAGCTGAATGAACATTCTTAAAAAAATTGGTTAAAATTTAAACCATAACATTGTTATCTTGAATCTTAATAAGATTTAAATTTGCTGCGTGCTGAATAAGGTGTTAAGTAGAACCATATTTTCTTCAAGATGAGCCATAGTAACTTTTCCTGTTAATGTTGTAGCAGATTTGAACGACATTGGTTTAATATGCTTCAAAATAGTACTCTTATTTATATAGTAGCATTCCTTGTGTCCTTGTATTTTTATAGTAAATATGAACTCAACAAATTAATTCATTACAATTTTTATTTACTAATATTTTTTTTTAAATACGAAAATTAGGAAAAAGAATACATTAACTAAGCCTGACGATGTCAAGGGATCGAGTTTTTGTCAATGAAATAGCCTCAATAAGTTTGACTCATGATGATAGATTCGTTTTCTTTTTCAGTTTCATAAAATTTTGGACAACTCAACTTATTTCTCAACTTACAAGATCTATATTCAACCGATTTTGAATGATTGCAATGAAGTGTTGATCTCAGCTTCGGATGGAGTCTTAAAACTCCTTGATACCTTCCAAAACCAGATATTGCGCATGATTACAGGAGGTACCTCCGCACTTGTTATGCAATTACATACTTTGTAATCAACAACCGTTGACTAATTTAATTAAAAGGAATGCAGCTATCCTGCATAATAGACTAATTAGACTTCCTTATAATTCATTTTGGCGAGAATACGACTGTGGCAAGACTCGTAAATTGAAGACTCAAAAAGGCTTCATCCAGTGTGTTCACGAGAATACCCAAAATAATGTAGTCAACAATGCGCCATACGAACTGCTGCTTTTAGCAAGTTCATTAGAATATATGATTCTCGATGTCAGATTGGACGTAGCTTTGAATGTACGGAAACGTGACACAAGTCCCAATGCACTCCGTGCTGTTGCCTTGGAAACCATCAATATCCGTTTTCCCCCTTATGAATGGCTTCACATCTGCACTGACAGATCACTCTTAGATTTCTCACAGGGTGCTGGCACTGGTATTTTTAGTGAAACCTTTTCTTTTTATCTACATGCTGCGCCATTTTCAACTCTCTTTCATGGAGAGCTCAAAGCCATCCATGTTGTTCTCCAACAACTTACCGATCCTGAGAAAACTGCGATTTCTTCAGATTCAACCTCTGTTCTCCAGGCCTTGTCAGGCAACGCAGAAAATAGTTGTTCCCTTGTTTTGAGCTGCAGAGAACTCCTGAAGAGGATTGAGGGAAGTGTTGCATTTCAATGGGCCCCATCCCATTGTGGTCTTCGAGGAAATGAAATGGCGGACTTTTTAGCTAAAAAAGGAACGTATATTCTTCAGAGATCCTGTAGAGACCAGTCCTTCCATTCCGCTAAACTTGAAATAAACAGAATCTTCAAACAATCGTTCCATTGTTCGGCCTCTCACGCTGCCAGAGATAAGTCCTGGAATGTGCTCTGTGGAACTCACAGTGTTCCGGATTCACCCCGTGCTACTGTGGTAGCCTTGTTTAGACTTTTGACTGGACGTGGTTGGACACGTTCTCATGTATTTCGCCTCAAGCTGACTACTTAATCAGATTGTCTTTTATTTAACTCCTGACAAGCCATGACTGCTGCGCATTTGGACATGTGCTCTGCATTAAAAGACTTTGACTGTATCAATAAGAAGTACTGGAGACCTGGAGTCTAATGACCTAATAGTCAATGGCTGGCATTTGTTTAATAATAATAAAATTTCGGATCAAATTACAGTATAAAATATCGGCACTCATTTTGGGTGCATCATCTATGAAATCAATTTTTAACATAAAATATATTATACAGTACGTTTTACAGCAATATTTTTTTTAATTAGAGGAATTCAATAATCTTGCCGTAATTATTATTGTAAAAATTAAGGCATATCAGATTTTTTGTTCTGTCACATGCTCAGGGTAAAATGGGTTTTACGTTAAAAAGTAGCAACACCCTGAGAGCAGGTGATTTTTCTGTAATTTGATTTGGAATTTTTTACGGTGTAGACAGTTGTCAGCATTGTGGACAATTGTTAAAATTAAACCTCAGAGTGTTAATGTTCTGTTATATCTGCCGTATTCCATGAGAATGCTATAAAGAATTTTCAATAACCTGCTTTTAAAACAGACAAACAACATTCCTACAACATTGTTATAATTTCTACAGAATTCTAAATGACTATTATATAGCCACCGCATCAAACAATGGAATATTTCCACGATTATTCTTAACAGTTACACTAATCGCAATTAGTTTCATTGAAAAAAAATTCTTATCCAGTGATATTTTTATTTTGGCATCTTACATAGAAATAGACTCAAAATTAAAATAAGCAAGATACAAAAGTTAATGATGGAATAATAAATTAGCAAAATATATTCTCCACATGAATTGATTGTATATAAGATATAAAAAATTAATTAATGGTGATGTTGTAAACTTCTAAGACCAATGGTAGCGTAGAAGACTGATAAAATGTAATACACATGATAATTATATATTACATAAATTTTCATTCCCCAATTTTTCCACCATTTTATTAAGCACATTCATTACAAAAAGAGTTGAAAATCGCTAATTTTTTTATAGCTATTACAGCTTGCGTTACATTTTTTACCCATTCTACACTGTCCCATTCATGCGAACAACTGATTATTTTTAATATAACAATTAATTCAAATCTACTAATGTACTTCATTTAAAAGATTCAGACTATTAATGGTCTACCTTTGCTTTTTCCGAGATTTATTTCTTGGCCATCCTCTCGTCTCCAAGTATTTTCTGGTTCTGGTGATCCCTTGGCAACGCATCGCAAGCTGACGTCATTTCCTTCTTTTACTTCGATGTCTGTACTTGTAAGCATCTCATCAAGGTAAGGAGGAACTACAAACAAGAATCTGAAATTAAAATTTCTTTGAACAAATAAATTAAATATATCAATGTATTTAAATTAAATATATCAACGCATTTAAATGATTTGTTTAAAATAAAATTAGCATTTTTGGTATTTGAAGCAGTTACTAAAAGTCTCATAAGCTTCCTAAATTAAGTACATCTGGTTTCGAACGTTCAAAACTAAAGCGTCTATTGTCTAGACCCTCTAGACGTGAACGAGAAAAAATAAAAGGGATTTTAAACAAACTTTCACTTCAACTTTTTTTTATTTTGAAGTATATTCTGTAGGAAAAATCTAAGTCAAACATTATAATGCGATTAATATTCTGTATTTCTTTGAATTTGAACAAAGAAATCACATGGGCAAAGTTTAAACACTGATAATAGTGAAAACATTAAATTATGGTATGCTTTTCATACAACTGCAATTTTAAATTTTCTGAATTAGGTTTTAAAAAGTATTTTTCTTGAAATGTTTGGATTTAATTTCTGAAAAATATGGTTATTTAAAATGAAAAAAATGCCTATAGTATTTCAATCTTTGAAAACACATTGCTAATATTGTTGTTTTTCTAGACAAAAAATCAATTTAGTTTTAATCATAAAAATAAAATATTTTATAGTTTTCTAAACTACGCTTTAAATTTTTTTTTGAAATGTATGACTTTATTTCCGTAATACTAAGTGATTTGAAATGAAAAAAATGCCTATAGCCTCGACATATTTGTAACTATATATTATCTTTGAAATGTTTAATAAAATTGAACTAAGTAATTTGTCTATGAGTTCTAAATAGGATATAAAGTGTTACTCTTGTAATATAATATTCATAAAATATACATTACATATAATATACATTGCATATATTTTACATATACATGAAAATGTATGAATCAGAGTTTCGAAATTAATATTGAGATTAGAAATCAATACCAAAATATTATTCAAGTGCTTAAAAATTAAATTGATTGTAATTAATTTTATTCCTTTTTGACTATAGTTAACTAATTGTTATAAATAAAAATTGTCAGATTTTGCTAGAGTTATGTTTTTTTTTCTTAAATATCAAGTTATGAGCACCTTCCATTGCTTATGGACTTCACTTATTTATTTAGTTTATTTGAAATGGTATTTCAGAACTCAATGTAAATATATTATGCAGAGAAGACAGATTCCGAATAAACATCTGAGCGAAAAAGTTAAGATCAGAAAAGTTTGAAACAAAATAAGCAAAGTCGAAGAAAAGGAAATAGGAATTAACGTTCAACATTGTTAACCTTTTTAGAATTATTACTGTAAATAGTTTTTTTTAGCTATGTTTGAGCAAAAACTTTTATCTGCTCTCAGCTCTTAGTAACTTTTGTTGGCTAACCACATATCATATTAGTTTGTGGTGTTCTTGCTGAATGTTTGGATAATAAAATTCATAGAAAAATGCGTAGTAAAAATGGTAATTCACGTACAAAACAGATTGATTTACTAGCTTTGTTGCTCAATGCTAACTTAAACGTTGGCTAATATATTGTAATTAGACTTTACAGTGAGAAAAAAAGAATGGTCAAAACTTGTCGTGTTCAGTTGTAATGTTCCAACTGTGAATGATATTATGTTACTTTGTGAAACTGACAAGAAGTGTCATAAACACAATACGGAACAAGAGAAAAGGAGATCATATATTAAGATTAAAGAACAAAATTTCGACTGATTTTTCAAATTGTTTTGCCTTACTTTACTTTTAATACTTCAACTCTTTATCAGCCACTTGATTTGGGAACATGCATTATGAAAAAAAATCAATGAACACAGATTATTAGAATTTTGAAAATAAAAACAATAAAAACTTACCAACTACTTCTAAGTATCCAACTTGAGTCATCATGGGAACAGTGTTGATTTGGCACATATATTCACCCCTGTCTCTCTCTTGCACATTGTATATGTGCAGAAACCATGTTCTTTGGCTGTTGTTGCTTACTTTAAACCGAGAGCTTCTTGTTATCACACGATTTTGCAGTGTTAAGAGTGTGTATTTGTTAGTATGAATCCAAGCAACCTGCCAAATTAATAAGTATTAACAAATATTTCCTTCCAGTACTTAAAGTCAATATTTTAATGAAGTACTTTAAAAAAATATGAAAGTTCATTTCCATGTTCTTTTTTTCTGATATTTTAGTTTTATTGCAATTAAAGAGCCTACTGAGAGAAAAAGTAGAAGTATCCAGAGAATAAATATCATTATTTTTTCTTGCGAAGTAATGGGAAAAAAACAAGTACAATTTGCTTATTTCTCCCATTTATATTTTTAAAAAATTAGAACGTTTCCTTATACTTTGTTAAAAATTACTTACTTTTCTTTTAATTTAATTTTTTGTTGAATTTCGTGCATTTTGCATAGTACTACTTCCTTTTACTTGAGCAGTGTACAAAAAAAATAAAAATAAATAACGAGAACACCTTTATAACTTTTGATAGAAAGATCGGATTTTCATGCACTAGAACTCAATCCAGATGGTTCAAGGATTTAACTTTAAATGGGTTAATTAATTAGTACAGATAATATTTTAAAATACAAAATCAGATAAGATACGGAATCAGATCTTCAAATCTTATATTTTTTTATCTTATTATTTTTTTGTTGTTGTCAGATTTGGATTTTGACCTTCAATATTAGGGGGGGGGGGGGTAACCGCATCCTGTAAAAAATGGTTTCAATAGTTCAATTCTTTCAGAAGAGATGTAATAAAAATCGTTTTGCTTGTTTTTGACAATAATATAAACCACCCAAATTTCAAAAATTTTTTTTTCTCTTAAACAACGAGGTTTTAAACTAACCCGTTTTATTTTGAGAAATATAAAGGTATAGCACGAATCGCTTCATTGTGAATATGCTTGCGATGACCCCAATTATCTTAATTAAATGTTTTGAATAAAATTGTTTGTCTCGTAAAAGCGAAAAAAAAGTGAGCCAAAAATTAGGCTCCTTGTATAAAAAAAATGTTTTTTTTAAATTTTAAGTTAGTCAAGAGATTTTATTTTTTAATTGCATTCCATTTTGTATTGTTGCTCCATGTAAAAGGTTGATAAAAATGCTTTCGACATTTTACTATTCTTTTTGTTGCATGGTTTACTGTTTCCTCTAACTTGTTTAAATGTCGACTAGTAAAAAATGTCTGGTAGACATGAACAAATTATGGAAATAGTTTTCAACTTTAACTGGAGACATATTCAATTCTCTACCAATGTAAACGGAGAGTCCAATTTGTGTTCAGTGTAATACAATTAATTATAAAATAACCACATATATTTGATGTACTTTTTACTTAACGCGTTGGGCTCGGCGTGGTATCAATGAATGCCCCGCAGACTGTCCTGCATCAGCTCATAAATTCAGTAAGACGGAGTGACTCTATTATGCACCACATTATAATGTTTAGCACATAGACGACATTCGAACTGTTTATATTCTACCCCTGTTCCGAACGTGTAATAATATTTCTGTAATTTTAGACTTAATTTTGTAATAAATAGGAATTTATTGGAGTTTTTTCTATCAATACTTTTTAAAGAAGGGTTATTTTTCAATAGATGGCACCACTATGATAAAATTTAAATGCAATCAAAATTATGATATTTCATGAGAAATTTTTATTTATCCTTTTAAAATGGGATTTTTGGGGTAGATTGTGGATAGTTAATTGCATAAACATTTGAGGAGGATTGTATAATCACTTTTATAGCGGATTAGTGGGTGTGTGACTGTTTTTCCTCATGGATCTTTTTTTTTTGTTCTGACGTCCACGGGATGCGGGATGACTTTTGAGTGAGTAAACAGGTCAGTATGGATTATTTCGCCTTGCTGAAAAGAGTATAAGAGGCGTGAAGAGTGGTTGAAAAGGCAGTACGACGGGAGTGCGGATCGCGCCCGATGGGATGTTGGGTTGAGACATTACCGCTGACGGAATCTATCATGGTTGTTAGAAGTGTGTTATGAGCCGGTATCATCGAGAAAGAGTTTAGATATGGCTGGAGTCTCGGAGTGAGTTGATCTAGGCCAGGGAAGGCGAACTAACGGCACGCGTGCGATTTATGGCACCTGACGCAATATTTTGGGCACGCCACCGATCACATTTGTTATTACACTATGAATTCTTATTACACTATGAAGCACATGTAACAATAAAATTGAAATTCACAAAATAATAAACAATTATTAATAAAAAAATTAACAATTAATGCTAAAAATTAATTAATAACCATAAAAAGCAAGCTAACAATAAATAACTAGTAAAAAAATTAACAGCCCTGCTTAAACTAACATCTTGCAACCTAATCTAAGTTATTTGTCATCTAATCTGCAACAACAGAAGTCACACTGATGTTACTTTAAGTTGAATAACGCGTATAACTGAGACATTGCAAAATGTTCTTTTTTTTCATTGTAAATAAAGAGTTTTGAGTTGATAGTATTATTATTTTCCCAATAATCACGAAGTCAAAATCATTTGACGGCACGTGTATGACATCATTAAACAATTTTTTAGAAAAAAATGGCACGTTGGTGTATAAAGGTTCGCCACCCCTGATCTAGGCTGAAATGCTGGAAAGTTGATGTTTGGAAAGAGTTTCTGGATGCAGCGACTAGGTACGCAACATTGATCGGGTGAGCTGTTGTCTGGAATAAAGTTGATCTGAAGCCTCAGAGTAGTTGACGGGAAGTGATAGACTGAATGTCGCTAAATTCAAGACGGTTGGCAAGAATTGAGCGTTCCTCGGCTGAAAATCAAATGTTTCCCTGGTGCACTCTGTCTTACTAACGGAGAGCCTAAAGAATTGAATGGCGGTCGGAAACTCGAAGTTCTCCAAGTTCACAAGTCTAGCTGCAAACCCGGTGGGCGTTCCAGAAGGTGATCTGTAAGTTCCTTTTGTACTTATAAACTCTAATTTCTTACCTTTTTAGTAACTTTTTAGAAGAGCATTTTATTCCGTATTTTAAATTATTTCTATCCGGTGTTAAGATACCTATTTTAAGATGAGCCTTGGATATTTAATTTTAATTATCTGCTGTAGGAATACAAGGACTTAAAGTTTAAATGTTTTTGTAAATTTAGAATGAGCTAGTATTTTTATTTCGTAAATGTCTCTTTTAGTGTGAATTAATTTAATGTTATGCATATGAAATTTAAAGGTGCTTTTTATCGAAAAGTTTTATCTTGAGAATAACCATTTGGAAATTTAAAAGTGTATAAATTGAAATTTTGAGTGCACATGAAGGCATCTGGAAATGATCGGGATTGTGTTTGTTGATAATTTATAGTTATAATAAAATTTACTTTTTATTGTTAAAAGTTTCATGTACTTCATTAGTCAAGTGTCTATTTTTGAACCTGGGTAACCGTTACCAAAATTCAATTAATAAATCACAGCCTTGCCAAAGTTTGAAGGGTAACGGTACAATTTACATTTTAACAGATGCATCCACATTTTGAAAAACATATTACTTATTTTAAACGATATATTTCAGATTCTCTATGAGGCTGCTAAAATTATTTTCTTTTTAAAAAAAAAAATCAGCATGAATGAAAGACTATTAAACTGATGCTTTATATATACCATATTGCGTTTTTAAGTGTGAAAATCAATTCACGAGAGTCAATTAACACATTTTTCCACTAAGTTATTCAAGTATTAAAGAAAATAATCTTATTTCTCACCCTATAATACTGAAGATTGTCAACGACACATGATAAGCTCACATTTCTCCCTGCTGTAACAGTGATGTTTTGAATTGGCTCGGTAAAAACTGGACTGCTCTCTAGAAGGTCTTGATTGGAGAAAACTGAAAAAAAAAATTAGCAAATGGAAAGTTTCACAAAATATTTTTTCCTTTTTTTATTCACAATAAAATCAAATCCAAAACACTAATATGGTTTAAAAAACATAAAAAGAGCTTACTGTGGGGACACATCGAACTACTTTTTCGAATTTAATCTTTTTATTTTAAAACCACTTATCAAATTTTGACATTTTGAAAACGAAATGGTGGGTAAAAAAAAGGAAATAGAGTAGATTCAGAATTAATACTTGACTAGTTAATTTTTTAGTCTCATTTGCAAAACTGAAAACATTTAAAAGTGAACTACCAGTACTCTCGACTCAGCCGTAATCTAATTCTACTGAGAAGAACATATTTTTTTCTGTCTTCAGTTTATTATTTTAAAGTGGAGTGTCCCACCTCTTTTCGCTGCACTGTCCGACCCCCAGATCTGCACTTGGAGTTCGTTTCGGATCACCCCTCAATCTGAGTTCTTTTGCTCGTTCTTTGGAATTAATATATAACATTCCAACTTTGTTTCAATAATGATACGCTTTTTTTCAATGTTCTAAAAGCACACAACATATTCTTCTTATAAAACCTTTACTTTACGTACTTTTCATTAAAATTACGTACATTTCATTGAATTTATATACATTTAATTTAATTTTTGTTATGTTTCACTCAATTTATTTACATTGTTGAGATTTGATTAAAACATATTTCAGTACTACTTGAAAATTGCACTTGCGACAAATATTTATGGAACTTTCCGAAATATACAATTATAAGTTTCAGTGTCCAGGGCTCAAACAGCTTTAAGTCTTTTATACTATCGTGGATTCAAAAAAAGTATAAAAATAGTGCAGAATTAAATTTTGACTAAGTCTATTATAAAGATTTGACTAATTTTTATCTAAAATTCACTTCAAAATATACAAAAATCATGCATTTTATAAATTTTAAAAAACCAAAAGAGGTAAATGGTGAAGAAACCCTTAGATTTAACTCAAGTAGAATCAAGTTAACTTGAACAGTAAAGTATATAGCAATATGACCATAATCTAATTTCAAAGGACATTTATTAGATGGGCCATGACAGATGCTTTCCTGTTCCCGAAAAGTCATTGATTTTCCCGCTCAGGAATTACATTTTAGGGCTGTTTTTCCCATCTCCACACCCCCTTTTCACGCTTAATGACTTATCGGAAAACTAAGTTACCCCATTACGTTCACTAGAGTTATCCTTAATGGAGCAACAGCAGGCTACGGTGTTAAATTGATAACGATGCGATTAAGTAAAGAGTTGAGCCAAGAGTTGCTCGAAGTTTTGTTTTAAGAAGTGGGAAAGTTGAAAAGTTTTGAGAAGAAAGAGTTTTGGATTAGCTGAATTGTTTAACTAATGATTTAAAGAGACCCTATTTCGTTTTGCGCACTGAAATGATACTGCACACCAAAGCATATTTAAGTGAATGGCGCTTTTACATAAATGATATTCCAAAGAACAAAATTGTTGTCTATAATTTTCGTTTAAAAATAACAATAATTAAAAGGTATTTATCCTTTATGATATTTCTAAGCATTATGGAACAAAAACATTAATATAATAATGGAAAAGGAACTTTTTGTTACCTCGCCAACTTATTATATATATATATATATATATATATCCCGTTCATGTAAGTACATTTGAATTCGCTACTCGCTTTATAGATTTTGTTTTATTTTTTTTTCTGTTTTTCATTTTATTTTCTGATTTTGCGTGATATTTTTACTTAATGTGTTCTATTTTATTTGTTGTAATTTTTTGTAAATTTTTCTTTTAATTGCTCCTCACACTATTGTATTGATATATTTTGCTTTGGCTATATTGATACAATATTAGAAAGCACTCCTTTCTGTCGAGATNAGATTTGAAGTAAAAAGGCACATTCGTACATTCCTTGTATCCTTACGCATTAAGGAAAATCATTTCTGCTTCCTTATATGGAATTGAAAAAGGGCACGATTCTATAAATAACTCTTCCCTTGAAATATAAATCTATTTATATTTCAATGGTATGTTTTCAGCCTTGAATTCCTAAAATAGAATCTCTCTACGCTTATTCTTTAACAAAGACATTTTATGAAAACGAAAGAGATTTAATTCTTTTATTAATACAAAAGTACTTACTTTTTGTATTACATATATATATATATATATATATATATTCAATTTTCTCTTCTCTAAAATGCTGATACGTATTGTGTTGACGTTAAGAAATAAAATTTATAAACAGTCAGTAAAAGTACGGTTTAAACATTATAGCGACTTATTATTACATTATTTGTAACTGAATATTTAAAAAGGAAATAAAAATGGTTTTTATAATGAATTAGTAATACAGCACAATAAAAATAAAGAACAAGCTATCTATTTCTTAGCTATTTATTTTCTCTATTACATCATACAGAATTACATTTATAAATTTTATCTTTAAATCCAAGATTCTATTCTATGAAAAGCATAATAAATTTAAACTATCAGAGGAAAGCCCTATCTACATTTAACATATTACTTATAATGGAGTTAAGTTTAAATGTGTTTATGTTTATACATAAATGCTTCCAAACAGAAGTTCTTTATGATACATTAAAAGAAAATTATGCATTTTTACTTTGTGAAATTCAGGTAAAGGTTTAAATGAAAAACAAAACTAAGCTTTGTAAGTATATAAAATAAAAAATTCTGTTTGCAATCAATATTGAAATTGACAATATTTTTTTGTATAAAATATAGCCAGAAACCGGTTTATGAAATATTTAAAAGTAAAATAATGCAAAAGTTTGTAATCTCTTTACCTTTTTCTTTTACAGATTTTTCCGACAAAATGTCATTTTCAATCGTTTTATGTGTGTTTTGAAATGTAAATAAAACTTAAAACTGAAAGATGAATTTTCAAGAAAAGAATGAGAAAACGAGAATATTTGCTTGTTGAATAAAAAAAATCTATAGCCTATTGAAAAGGAGTGTTCAAAACATTTTGTCTAAAATATAAAATTGCTCGCTTTCAACTTAGCCCGAAGCAACGAAAAAACATTGCTAAGCGTCTTAAAATGTAGAAGCTCTCTCAAAATCAGCCAGTATAGCTGATAGCATTAGAAAAAGATTTTCAAAAATAAAACTTTTGGAGCACAAAACATTATTTTATGTTTAGTTTTCATCTTATTCACTGAGATTTATTTTGGTTTGTTCTTTTTCAATTCTTTTTTTTAATCCACTTCAGGGAATTGGGAATGATGTTTTTTTGAATATTGCTTGAAAAGTAAGACTGTATGGTTGTACAGGAAAGTTCTAGTAATAATAGTTTAAAAGATTCAAATGTGCCCGAAAATATGATTTATATCATAGCCATATTAAGGAAGAAATAAACTGAAAAAGTGTTAGTTTTCTAACTTCACCTTAAATTAAAGTTACTGGCAACATGCATCTTTCTCAGTCGTCGCCAAAAAGGGCAATAAGTGGTCTTAGGCCAGCCACACACTGAGGAAGTAAGCGGTAAGATCCCAAACTGAACCGAATACGCAGATGAGAATACGCTGAGGTGATGCGCGCTTCAGCATGCTCACATCACCTTTCCGCTTCCTAATGCAAAAGTATAGAAATTCGCCAAATTTATATCTCTTTCATACCGCTTGCTTCCTCAGTGCGTGGCGTGAGATAAATTTTCGAATGACGTTAATTTTTTTATGCAAAGTGCAATAAAAGTTTGTAAAATATTATTTGTATTTAACTCAAAATGTCTGTTTGAGCCGTGATGGCCCAGGGGATAGAGCGTTCGCCTTCCAATGAGGTGAACCGGAATCGAATCCCAACAATGGCTGGTCGATATGAATTCCGCATCCATTTGCACCGACCACTGTGCTGATGTAAAATATCCTCTGTGGTAGACGGATCATGGGTTACAGTCCTCTTGCTGTTAGGGCTAACCGTGGTCGGTTTTCATGGATTTCCTCTCCATGCGGATAATGTGACGTAATACATATGACGCAATACGTTTCCTACATAAATGCGGGTTAGTTCCATCAAAAAGTCCACCCCGAAGGCACATTTCTCCCATTACTTGGTCCAGTAGTTCCTTTGCCTGCTGGATTGGGTTCAAAATTACAAGGCTACGGAGTTGAACATTAGTAGTCGTGAACTCAAAAATTGGTCCAGCTGTTCCACGAAGGATATTAAAAAAAAATTCGGTTTTATTTCGAAATGTCGATTTCTTTCAAAAAATTGTCGGTATAAAATAACTTTCAATTCAAATCACAATTAAGATATTTCAAACTACAAAGCAAAAAAAAAAAAAATTATTAAATCTACGGAAAAAAACTGCCAGCTGCTGTGCCAGTATAAAAGCTTTTATTTCACAGAAAAATAATGTAATTTATCTATTTAACTGTTTTTAAGCAGATAAGTATTGTTATTTTAAAAGACAAACTGTTATTTTAATTAAAAATTCCATAAAATAACGATGCCAGCATTCTGGTTAGAGCGAGCCGAGAGCAACATTCACACGACCGGTCAGGGCTGTAATTTGAAATTAGATCACCTCATTTTGAGACAATGCCATGTTCTCTGAGCTCACACTAAGAAAAAAAGTATGGTCAAAACTACCAGCATATGGTTGAATTTACCTTGTGTCTGACTCTATGGCAACACTAAAAAGCTCAGTTTTACTTTTTATCGAAAAGCTTACGTATCGATTTTGGTTAAATTAACCATAAAATACAATGTTGTAATATGTGATAAAATTTAGTAAATGTGGTAAAATTTGATAATTTACCTTGGAGCAGGACACAAAAACTATTTAGTTTATTACATTTAAATGAAAATATTGCCAAATAAATAGTTTATAAATGCCATATATTGTGGTTTTATTACAAGAATTATTTGTTTATGTACCAGAAATGTCATTTTTATACTGTATGGTAATTTTACAAAAATGTTGTTCGCCGTGCAGTATGAAGAAAAATCATTTACTGTTTTTATTTTAAAAGTCTTACTTATAGAAATATTTTTAAGTGTAAAAACATTTAAAACTATTGTGGCCTATCTGTATAAAAGTGTCTGGTTACTCAACTTACCTAAACATTTTATCTAAAGAAGTATATAATAATCGGTTTGAGTATCAATTTGACAATAAAATAGAATTGCATTTTTATTTATACGATGTTCGAAACTATTAAATAATTACTGAAAAATAAGAGCAGATATAGAAAATAATCATAAAAAGACAGAACTATCCAATAGTAAGCTAAACTGCATGGTAAAAACTACAATATGAACTGACAGTTTAAAACCGTTTATGATTAGGATAAAAAACAGAGAAAAACCATTTTGCCAACAAAATGGCCTTAAATCGTCAAACATACAGTCAGTAAGAAGAACAAGAATTTTTTAGAGTTTTAAAATTAAATAAAAATTATCATAGATATCCTTTTTTCTCAAAATCGCTCAAAATATCTACCCAAATTTACGAACCATAATAAGTCATGAATTTGTTTTCGGTAAAATTTTTGAAGACATAACTATATTTATTTTTCAATGAAGTTCTCGTATAAAAAACTTACTTTTAAACTTTCTTTGGAGATTTTTTGACAACTAATTCGCTTATTAGTTTATTCCTTGAAGAGCAAAAATAACAAGAGTTTGATCTTGTTAGGAATAGTTAATACAGTGAAGGAGAAATAGGAATAAAAAGGATGAAGAGTCAGCAATATGTTTCGAAAACTCGTGAAAACTTCTACTTGTTAATTAGTTGACATATGGTAGACATCTCAAGCATTTTAAGATGAGAAGAACTGTCATTTTTGTCTCAATATTTCGGAAGAAAATTATCGCCAAAAATTTTAAAAGTAATCAGGAAAAAAACTGCTGTTTCATTTTTTCGAAGAAAATATTATTTTCTATTTTTACCTATTTCAGTTCTGTCCCAATAAAGAGACGCGTGTAGAGGCAGCATTCTTAACTTTTACATGTAATTAAGTTGCAAATTGTAGAATCCTTGCAACCAATTTACATCTGAAGCTTAAAAATATTTTATCTCTTTCTTATTGGTAACATATCATGAGTAATCTTTCAGATGAATGTTGGGAATATGAGGTCTATTCTTCTAAGTTTGCCGAAAATACCCACTATTTATTATTTTAGTCATTTTTTGAGTTTTTTTAAAAAAAATTTAACTTTTGAGCGTTTGTTTTCATTTTGAATGCTAATACAGCTCTGTTTTTAACAGTAATTTTTTAAAGCCACAATTTAACATCCACACTAGTTCCATAACAAAGCGTTAGTGTAAACGAGATATAATTTTAATAATTTAAACTATTGTTATTATTAAAAATCAAACGAATTCAAACTTGAAGCAACTATTATTGCATATTTAGCTTGGTTTCGTGTTTGTGATGATAAAATCTTGCAACTAACTACAGAACTTAATTATCTACTAGAGGTCCATTCCCGATGAAACCGTCAGCTTTAATCTTCTCCCCTACGCTTTAAGCAGAACTTGTTGCGATATTATCAGAAACATAAATCTCTTGATTTATTGCAAATCAAAATTACGACTACTTTTGGACTAACTAAAGGGCTGGAATTTTAATTTCACTTTTGTCATTGACTACGATGCAAGCTTTAACTGTATCCTGACCTCTACAAGCAGAACTCAACATCTTATTATTTACCAAACAAGAAATTACTTTCAAGGGAAATGTCGACCATATTTCGAGCATGGAGAAAAATAACTTTTGATAAAAATACCGCTCTGCATGGTAATGACATTTCTGATTTAAAAAAATCCTGTTCTAGTTAATAAAACCAAAATATACAGTACTCGATAATTTTTCCATACGTAGGGTAACGGTTTACCGGAAATTCTAATTTTCAAAATTATAGGTCACGTCATCACACAGCTGATGTACTACATTACAAAACTCAAAAGCAAATTTAATCAAGTAAGTGGGTTTTATACCATGCTCTAAGGTATCATGTCAAGATTACCAGATTTTATCACATATTATTAAACTATATTCTATTAATTTCCCCAAAATCATTACAAAAGCGCGTTGGTATTCCCATGGAGTCAGAAACAATGTAAATCTTACAATATTCGCAGTGCAAATATCAATAGTAAAGAAGAGAGGATAAAAGTTCTAATTTATGTTTGTTACCCGTTCTAGGAGCCGTAAAACAGTCTATTGCCACATTATCTAAATCAAGTACAGTGCGTCAAATAAATAAGTAAATAAATAAAATAAAAAACAGATAACCTCGAATTACTTTTGAGCTAATGTTCAAATCTTTACGTTCTATGACTCAATCGTAATCGAAGGGGTAACCTTAAATATGCTAATTAATTAGTGCAGACGATATTTTAAGTTGCGAATAAGTAGTTAATAATCGAATAATAGTAGTTAATAGTTAGTTAATAGTCGAAAAGATTTTGAATTGAGAGGTATAAAAGTTTTTACATCATTTTAAATTAGCTAATTTTGTATGGCAAAATGCAAAATTTGGGCGAAATTGGCAGAATAGCTCCTGAGTAATTTTAAAAAAGTCGCATTTATTTGATTTTTCCGGAAAAAGAAGTAATGATTCAATTTCTCAGGCAACTGTTAGGCCTGCTGATTTTGCTCAAATTTTGAATTCTGCCATGTGAAATTGCATACCTTAAAAGGATGCAAAAAATGTATACCTTACACTTAAAAACGTTTCTGACTATTATTAAATAAAATAATAAATATTTACTAAATGGTTTTTTCAGTGAATTATCTTTGAATAAATGAATTTAATGATTGTAAGCAAAACTATTTCGATTCGCTTAAAAAGTTCTTGTGATACTGTGAAATACACAAAAAGTAAATTTAACTTTAAGGGGTCCAAACTTTGTATCGCTCTCCTGATCAAACTATGGGAACCATATTTCCCAGGTTGCTGCAACCCCCTATATTTTGGTAGCTGTAAATCTGAATCCGTTTAAAAAGGGTATGTTTATTCATAGAAAGTACGTTTTTGCGTCTGATTTCGTAACTTAAAATATCGTCTGCATTAATTAGTTAGCATATTTCAGGTTGCACCCTTGAACCATCAACTGAGTACTACAGCGTAAAGAACCAAACATTAGATCAATTAAAGTTATTCTGGGAGCTCCGATTTTTTTGTTGTACCGTACATATATTAGTATATTAGGTACCTATTACTTAAGCATCTATTACATCGACAACTGTAGTAACTATTACCACAACTAATTAGGCATCATTGTCTTTCTCTTTTTTTTAATTCACTTGAAAAATTAGTTTTTAAAATTATATCTAATTTTATTGCACCATGGCATTTTTAAGCAAATTAAAGTACATAAGTTAGCCTTCTTATGTATAAAATAAGCTACCTAAACTAGCACATGTAATTTAAATTCAGTGATAACTGTAAAATAAGCCTCAAAGCCATTATTATACGTTCATTTGAATTGAGCTTACTACAAATGAGGAATGTTTAGAATTTTTTTTGCTAGGAAACCTTTCTGCTTAACTTTTTACAGTTGCAAGCAATTGAGTCTATTATTTAATGGTTATCAGACGGGCAGACTCTTCTTCTTAAAAACACTGCTACCTAGAATAAAATCTGTAATAAATTTTAATTAAATTCTATTTAAAAAAAGGGTTTAAAATATCATTCTTGAATATCGGACCGTATTCTTCAGAGAAAATAATAATTTATTTTTCTTAACTACTTTTTTTTATTAAGGAATGTATTATAGAAACCAATGTAAACATTATTTATGCGAATTTAAGAACATAAGAACGTCTTTTTCAGTTTTTAAGACAAAATTCAGAGAAAACGTTGGAAGTACAGACTTGTAGAATTCTTTCAACTGTGGAAAAAGTTGTTTTGTAAATAACTAGTTTGAAATCTTAAATTTCAACATAAAAGTCAATAAAACTATTTATGAAAACTTTCTTCAAAGGTTTTTTAAAATATCTTAGCTATTGTGAAACGGAAAGTTTACTCATGAAATGTAGAAAGTGAAAATAAAGTTCATGTAAGAGTACAATGTATTTAAAAAGTATAGCTTTCCTAGAAAATGACTGCTCAAGCTATGTAAGAAATAAAATAAATATCTTCAGTTTATCATAAATATCTAAGGAACAAATGAAGGTTTTTCTTACCTACTTTTCACATTAATTCTTTAGTGTTTTGTAATTTTGGAATATGAAGCTAGAATTTTCTTTAGCACAGTTTTTACAGACAAAATCGATGTTGAAATTTCAAACATTTTCTCAGACATTTTGAAGCTTCTTTGGAAAAGTTGGCTTATTGCTTGTTATCTTCAGATCCAGCATATATTTTATAACGTTGTAATCTATGTACATAAACTTCAGTTCGAACTAAGGCATGTTTTTCATGTTTCATGAAAATATGAGCATTTTTTTTATGAAATAACCCGGTTTTTTTAATTTTTTCCAATGCAGTGAAAATCTCTCAGATATTTCTTCGCAAGTAATATTTTGAGAAACTTCACTTTCAAAAGACAAAACCACCATTCAGAAAGAACAATTACTTGAAGCATCATAAATTATTTTTCAAGAAAAAAAAGATTATCTGATTCACCAATTTATCTCACCCATGAAAAATTAAAAACTCTTATTTTTGAAGTTTTGTTTGCGTGTTGAAGTTTGAAAATTATCAGTGGATATCTGGTTTAAAAGAGAATAGACTAAATATTACCTATGATAAACGCCACCAGATAATATTTTACAATAATCCAATATGGATTAGTATAAAATTATTTAAAAAATAAAATAGAAAAGTAATGGAATGTTGATATTCATTCAGCTCAGAATTTATAAAGGTAGTGCTTTGCAAGTTTTCTTTAATTAAAAAATTATCTCATCGCAACTATAAATGGACCTATTTCGAATATCCTATATTAAACATCATTATTGCACGTTAATTTATTTTATGATTTTATTGATTCAACATTAATTTTTTTTTAATTTCAAAACCTAATCCCAATAGCTGTTTAAAAAAAGCAGCATAAAGTGCCAGAATAGGATGCTCTTTTAATATTAAGGAAAGGAAATTTAAAGCGATTTAAATTAAGTAAATATTATATAAACACAAATGAATTTGCTATTATTTTTCAGGCATATTATTGTACGTATTTTATTACGTTACGCTTGATATTCATTTATTCTGTACACTTTGGACTAACCATAACATAATGTGCATCAGTAGCGTAGAAGTTTTTAAAGCCCATATGATTAAATATATTCATTATTTTGAGAAGTTCAACTCAACTGCTCAAACGATTTAATAATTTTTAGTAAAACAATAAAAATAAAATAAAATAAAATAAGCAACTTAAAACAAAAATTGAATGCCTTCATAATAATTATAAAATTATTTTTAAATACATTTCATTTTAAGGCTAAAACGAATAAAATTTCAATTAAAGAAAAAAAAATTGATTTAATTTTATTAGCTGTGATAAAAAACAGTTGTTATAAAGTAATTTAATAACTTTCTAAACTAACAATCAATTTAAACTAATTTTTTTTCTCATGCAAATTTTTATCTTAATTGATATTATTGAAATATGTCATAAATATAATCGATATCACTGATATATAAATATAATACGTTGTAGTAGATATCACTAAAATATATAATGCTTTAGCTTTAATTTTAAAGAGTAAGAATATGCAAAAAATTTAGCTCTTGTTTGAGTTATAACTATTCAAGAAATAAAACCCATTGATTTTCCATAATATTAGGTTTCATTAATCATAATATCAATTTATTGCCTTATTTCTTTAAGCCATATGTAATATATAATAATAAGCAATATATAATAATAAGCAATAAGTAATAATAAGCAATACATAACAATAAGCAATACATAATAATGAAGAGTGTTATATCTTTTTATTTAATATTATTAATAACATATTTTATTTTTACGGATCAAATTTTTGACTTTTTAAGTACATTTCACTGTGCTTAGCACTATAGTTTAATTGTTAATTGCTTAAGATTAACTAGAGGATTTTTAACTAGTAAAATATTTACTAATTATTAAATTGCCTAATTAGTTTAAAAAGTTGAATAATTATGTTAATTTCTATTGGATGTTAAGTACATGTCTAAAAAATACTTATATGTAATGATAAAAGTATTGTGTAAATAGTTTCTTAAAAACAGTTTTTTAATTATTATTAATTATTAATTATAACAAATTTTAANGTAAATTTGTCAAAAAAGACATTTTGATAAAAATGACATTTACTACTTTTTCATTGCAAATTTTACTTCTGAACAAATATTTCTTGTTTTTAATATAAATACCTATAAATATTGTCTAATGAAATAGTTTAATAATTATATACTTCAAATTTCTTTAAAGAAATTAACAAAATATTTAACTAATTTAAAATTAATTTTAAACTAAACTAATTTTAACAGTTACCTACATTCAAAAAAAGGTAAACAAAGGGGTGTGGTCAAAACTGAAATGGTCATAACTTCATCAGTTTTGCTCTTATTCCAGAATTTTTTTTTTTAAATGTTCAGTTAAATGCCAAGATTTCAGAAATATAAAATGTAAAATATCGATTTTTTGACAAATTTTTGCTTCTTTGAAAGTCCCTTGTCACCTTGTAAATATTATATAAACACAAATGAATTTGCTTATTATTTTTTGGGCATATTATTGTATGTATTTTATTACGTTGCGTTTGTTATTTATCTATTCTGTGCACTTTGGACTAACCATAATATAATCGTGCATCAGTAGAGTAGAAGTTTTTAAGCCTATATGATTAAATATATTAATTATTTTGAGAAGTTTAACTCAACTGGTCAAACAATTTAATAATTTTTAGTAAAACAATAAAAAATAAATAAAATAAAATGAGCAAATTAAAACAAAATTTGAATGTTTCATAATAATTATAAAATTATTTTTAAATGCATTTCATTTTAAGGATAAAACGGATAAAATTTCAATCAAAGAAAAAAATTGTGATTTGTTTTTATTAGTTGTGATAAAATACAGTTGTTAAAAATTAATTTAATAAGATTATGCAAAGCAGAACTTTAAAACTAACAAACAATTCAAACTAATTTTTTTTCGCAAACAAGTTTTTATCTTAATTGATATTATTGAAATATGTCATATATATAATCGATATCACTGATATATAAATATAATATGTTGTGGTAGATATCACTAAAATATATAATGCTTTAGCTTTAATTTTAAAGAGCAAGAATACGCAAAAAATTTAGCTCTTGTTTGAGTAATGACTAATCCAAGAAATAAAACCCATTAATTTCTCGTAATATTTGGTTTTATTGATCATAATATCAATTTATAGCCTAATTTCTTTAAGCCATATGTAATATATAATAATAAGCAATATATAATAATAAGCAATACATAATAATAAAGAGTGTTCTATCGTTTTTTAATATTATTAATAACATATTTTATTTTTACAGATCAAATTTTTGACTTTTTAAGTATATTTCACTGTGCTTAGCTCTATAGTTTAATTGTTAATTGTTTAAGATTAACTAGAAGATTTTTAATTAGTAAAATATTTACTAATTATTAAATTGCCTAATTAGTATAAAAAGTTTAATAATTGTGTTAATTTCTATTGGATGTTAAGTCTAAACAATACTTATATGTAAAGATAAAAGCATTGTGTAAATGGTTTCTTAAAAGTAATATTTTTTATTATATATTTTTTTTCAATTTAAAAATTAAATATGTTTACAAATTTTATTAAAAGATAAAGATATTTTTAAAAAAGATAAAAATTGATAATTGCTATAACTGGTTGATTATTGTTTACAGGTAAAACAATCCCTGCGGTAAAATTATGAATTTAATAAAAACAAGTTAAGTAACGCATATTAAAAATAAATTTAGTGTCAAAAGATTAGAATAAAATAGTGCCTTTAAAATATTAGTGATGCGATAAAACAAATCACAATAAAGCAGAACTTTTTTCAAACAAAAATCATATAACAATACCAAATTTCTAAAATTTCTCTTAATACTGTTTTGTTTTTTATGATTTAATTTCTTGGAGTACAATACTTGAAGTTTTATTTTTTTTAATACACAGTCTTTAAACTTATTAAAATTAATTGTTGATTACTTAAATGCACTAACATTAATTTATGATTAAAATCAGATAAGAAAATATATGATTTTAATATTAATGACATATAGTATCAGATAAGAATATATCAAGATTGACTTACCGCTGCTTATAATACCAAAAAGTATTGTAACATAAAAATTATGAAGTCCATAATATTGACAGAAGGATTCAAGGATCATATTGGAGGAGGATTCTTGTTGATTTTCAAAATCCAATTTAATGTCTTTGTGTCATAATTGTATCCAAACAAAAGTACACTCTTAGTTATTATCATGAATAATCATATGTTGATCGTAAAACTGAACTTGCAAGTTTATCATTCTTTATTACGTTTTACAGAAATTTTTTTTTACAAGTTCACAATTTTGATGTTATGAATATTATAATAATTAAAAACAGCTATTTTTAACAATTTCAATTTTGATAGTTCATTTTTTATTATGGGATAATTTAATTTTGAATTTTTGTTTTTAAGTTTGTAACTGTCATCAAAATGCTTACAAATATTCAAATTTCATAAAAAAATTATTTAATAAATCTTCATATTAGTTAAAAAACTAAGTAGCTAACCATGAGATTTATTATTTAGAATCATTTAAAACTTTTTCAAACTTGCGCATGTAAAACTGGGAAAATTCTGGAAGAAATTGCGGCTTTCTTTATTCTTTTCTTACGTTACGGAGTGCGAAAACAAATGCTGAAGAATTTATCCGAGTGGTTCGATAGCGCAGGATAAGTGGTGAATTCGGAAGATGCACGTGCTTATATGTTCATCGTCTGAAAGATGGCGTCTGCGCAATGGAATTCCAAAACGATATTTTACTTTGATCAATGTTTTCACTGTGGTTTCAATTGTTTCATGCAGATTGCTTAATTTAAGTCCTTTATATTTATAGTATTTTAATATGAGTTCACTGTGTGTTTCTGATTTAACCCATATTTTTAAACTAAAAAAGTTAGAAGTAGAATATGTACTATGAATCAGTAAATCATGAATGAGTATTGGTTTCAGCAAATTTAACTAAACTTAACTTGCTATTTTAACTGTTGATTTTTACTCATAATTTTAAACTATCTGGTACAAATGCAAAAGCTTAAATAATTATTCTAACTTCAGTAAATATTTTAACTAATATATATTACTTCTCATTTCACAAATTTATGAAAGAATTATTTTTTTTAGATATTAATTAATCAATTCGTTTTTTTGTTACATTCATTTCTTTTATTCAAAATTTTTAAATTTGTTTTATTTTTAGAATTAACTTAATATTAATTAATTAGAATTAATATATTAATAGATAGAATAATAGATAGAATAATAGATTAATATATTGAATNTATATATATATATATTATTTTACTTTTTTCGTTAAATTGCAAGCATAAACTCTTTACTGCATAGATAAAAAAAATGTATGCCATAAGTGGTCATAATTATTAATATATTCGAAATTAAATTACGTAAGGTACAAATAATTTATCTTTAAACTAATTGCATAATAACAATCAATCTAGGGTAGAGAGGGGTTAGCGTGAAAAAAATGAAATATTACTGTTATTTATCACTCAAAAAATCATCTCAAAAAATTATGGCAGACTGGTGAAACTGCAATACTCCTTCATATGTAGTTTCAATACGTAACTCCAAATGGCTATGTAGTAAATAAGCAAATAAGATTTTATAAGGTGGAAGAGTAATTTCTAAATTTTGTTTCAATTGCAACTCTAGATTTTTTATTCTTTGCTTTTATAAATATGAGTTATTATGCTATAGATGACTATACTAATTACAAATTTTAAAAGTGATTATTGAAATGCCTTTCTTTAAATAACAGATTAACATTATAGAATAATTAATATTTATAGAACTAGTGATTACACGACGCTTGTATGGACACACAATTGTGAGGTTAGTATGGAGTTTTAGAGGTAGTGAAATTACCATAATTTTATCAGTAATTTCTTTAATGTCATCAGGATTTAAAAATACCACTTTATTGTTAAGAGATCCAGCAGCACGCATGTCATTACAAATAAGATTTCGTTGCTTGTAACGAAAGTAAAAGTAAAAAGTGCGTACATTTACTTGTACTTCATTACTTTTTAAATTTAGTACTTTAAATAATCTTTTGTAGCTTTATTTTTGAAAAAGTACAAGTACTTACAAGGAAAATGTCGGAAGAAATCGTTACTTGTTTCTGAAATTTTTTAAAAATATTCCTAAAAAAACTCTTTTTTTTTAAATCAATTATTTTTTTAATGCACAAATTTATTGTATTATATATTCTTCAACACATAATTTATTCTTCCAAACACCTTTAATAATTGCATTTTCCTGAAAGAGAGAGGACGGCCCCTTTAAACACTCAATGATGCTTTTGAGAAAGTTATAAATAAATTATCGAAATAAACAATGATGAAATATTCCAATAGTATCGAAACAAGCATTTTCTATTTTCGGTGCTGTAATGGAATTATTCAACTCTAAAGGTTCCAAAGAAACAGTTTGAGAATGAAAAAATGTGCATTTAAACATGGTAAATTAATAATTCATGTCTAATATTTTCAGAAAGTTTGTGTATCCAAACTTTAAGTATTTGGAGACAATAATTATTCTGACAACGGTGCACCATCTACTTTGACGCCATGTCCTGAATGAATTATCTCTGTGTGTATGTGAATTTTGGTAGCTTAAATCCATAAATGATGTTTTCTTTCTGGAAATATTTCTTAGTAGGGATAAGAAATACAAGGTTTGGAAAAGCAAACTATTGATGGTCTTATGAATTCGAATTGGTGGTGGTATCATTTTTCTTTCACCAATTCAAGGTATCTTTGTCTTATTGAAGTATTTGGACCTTTTATTACGCACGAAGCTCTTAACTGATTAGTATAGGTTGAGGTTCCGTGTTCATGTCGTGTAGTTTAGTTTGATTTGAGACAAAGAACGGGAGAAGAGTACCTTGCAAAAAGAAGGTAATATTAAAAAATTTAAATGTTTTCCATTTAAAAAAGACCTTAATTCATTTATTAATTTTGGCAGGCAATATTTTTGTCAACCACAGGTGTGTTTTGTTTTAAATAATTTCAGTGTATTATTTGATGTTACTGAACAAAACAATTTTCGCATAAAATTTAAACTTTTTTAGCATTTAAGTTTCAAGTTATAAAAATTGTGACTCGTTTAATTACAATGCAGTATGTATAAAAAGTAAGCTTTAGAGTAAGCTATTTCATTGATTTTGAATGAAATATTTTCTTTCTGAGCTAAATGTTTATTTGTGAGGGGATTTAATACAAAATATCTATGACAAAAATTTAAAAAAAAGCAATTTTTAAAATTCAAGAATTATTTTTTTTTTAATTTTATAAAAACGAACTTTAAGTTTCGATATCACGGGTTTCAAGGCATTACCTGGATAGAAATACAAATTTCTGATTTTTTTTACTTATTTTTTTAAGCAAAAATTATAATGCTTATCAAATTTGATCAGCAAATTAATGCAAATTCCGATAGTAAAACAAAATTTCTAACGATTTTGCAGTTCTAAAATGAACATTAATTAAATCTCTTCTTTATATACACACATTACATTTTGAATTCTGGTTTGGTTTTTGGATATTTTTAACGTTCTCTATTTTATTGAATTTTGTAGCATTTTTATGTATTTTAAAGTTTATACATTTAAATTTAATGTATTTCAAATTTAAAAAGTATTTTTCTTGTATTTTTTTAATGAAATTTAAGGTTACTTTTGATTTCCTCGATATGTACTTAAGCGTTTCTCTTTTTTTCGTTTTTGACTCCTACTTTTACTTGTATCGTTACTTCTTAAAACCAATTTTTTTTACTCATTACTTTTGCTTAAAGTATTTGTACTTTTAATCGCTACTTTTTAAATGTAACATTCCTATGTATGTCTAGTAGTCCCCAGTTGACACCCAGGCATATTTTGTAAAATATATAATGTAACGAATAACGAAACAAAATTATGATCAGTGGTGATCATAAAATTATTCAATAATCGAATTTTATGTTATTTTCGTTATCAATATTAAAAGATTTCTAAGAACTTTAGGGAACTTTGATAAAATGTTTACATTTGATGAATTTTGGAATCCTACAATTTTACATTAGAATCCTCGAATGTAAAATTGTATATTTCTACAGCTTGGAATTGTAGATTCCTATTGTATTTGTAGCGTCAGTGTAATAAAAATTATACTAAAAAAGTATGGTTGGAACTACCAGAATATTGTAAAATTTACTATGCTTCTAGCTCTATGGTTACACCAAAAAGCTCGGTAATTTTTACCAAAGATTTTTGGTAATGATTTCGGAAAAATTGAGAATAAAATATGATTTTATAATATGTGATAAAATTCAGCGCATTTGGTAAAATTTGGAATATTTATCGTGATGCTAAAGAGCATAGTATATAAATCACTTATTCTCTTAAAATTACTTTTGACTTCGAATTTTTTACTAAATGTGAGATAATAAGACTATATTTTTAAAAAGTGGAATTTCTGGCAAATCATTTCCATGTGAATGAAAAAATTACCAAAGGAGCGGTATAAATAGCTTAAATTTTGTTTTTATTAACCAGAATTATGAAACACAAATATCATTACTATAGGTACAGTAATTTTACCACAATTTTTTTTCTCTCCGTGTCAGAAATTTTGCTTGATTTGGCTATTGCTTAAAAACTTCCTCGTACCATTATTATATTTGTTTTCATTGTTTAAATATCGTAGTGCCAAATCATTGGAAATAAATTTTATTATACCAAAAAGGAAGTATTAAGGAATAAAATTTGTTATCATCTTGAGTGGTCAAAGAAATAATCCATCGCTTCAATTCGAAAAGTTGGAATGTAAGTTTTATTAAACATTACATTACACTAACATTAATTACTATTAAAACTTTTAAGATTACTTAATCGATATTATATTTGTTGAACAAAATTAGTTCCATTTTGATTTTACTTGTTCTTTTTTTTGTAATTAACAATAGTTTAAACAGTAAGTTTTAAAACATGTCCACTCTTGTCCCATGACATGTGTACGCTAGCTTCCCGTCATGGGCTAGTGTAGACTTGTCAACAACATTTTTTTGGAAAAAGGATTATTAAAAAACTATGTTTCCAAATTAGTTTATATATCATTCAAAATTAATATAATTGAAGACTACGGGGAATGGTTTATATTCATTAAAGCTGGTTCGGAAAAAAAAATTTGCCTGCGAAAAAGGATAGATTTTTTAGGGAACGGTCTATCTTTACTGGGTAATAACTCTAGGGGAGAATGATTATTGAATTGTCAAAACTCAGCAATTCTCAATGCACAGAGAGCGATCATATCATCATATTTGGGGAAAATGTGTATAAACAGCTCTACCCCCTTCATGTTCAATTGCTTAATTTTCAGTGATTTTTAAGATTTGTTTAAAAAAATGATTAATATGCTTTTTCGGAGTTTTGTACAAACTGTCCCCATTAGTTTACTCTCCCCTGTACATATATATTCTTATATTTTGATTATTGGTTTTTTTGTTTCTTAATTTGCATGAAGCTAAATAATGAATGAAAGAAAAATGCTTCGTTTATTTGCTAAAATTTCAGCATACTTTAGAGTTTTTTTGAAAATTTCCCAGCAATTTTAATATTATTATTATTTGAAATCGAATCGAATACGTCACAATGACGACAGGTAATTGAAAATTCTTTATCAATAAGAATACTGTCTGTCTGTAAGGTTATATAAATAAAAGCTTAAGAATGACAAAATGACGACTTATCGCATCAACTTGTGTTGACAAATTAGCTTAGTTTCTTTTTTTGGCAAAATTATTGTTTGCCTGAATTAAATAAACGGCATTATGATTCGATGTTGGTTTTTTTATTCTCGCTTTCATATTTCTGGAGAAAAACTTTAAAACATTTAGCTCTAAATTTGAACTTAAATTTGGCTAAGGTTCATAAGTAAGGTGTAAAAATTCTATTCTACTACTAAAGTCTTTGAACCTTTTTTGCTTTTTTAAGCCTTTTATGCAGATAAATTGTGATTTTAGTAGCCTTTGTTAAATTTTTCAGCAATATATACTTTTTTTATAAATAAATACTGTTTTGGCTTATAAGCAACCAAACTATAATATGAATGGTTTTTAATTTTTTTAGATAAGTTTTTTTCAAATATAAAGGAGAGAGTCTTTAATTTTTTCATTCAGAGTCTTTATTTATTTTATTAAATTATAAATTTAAATAACGTTTTCTAAAATATTTGTTTTGGCTTCACACATAATTTGCAAGTTTACGTTTATGTATGTAATTTTTTCTTCTTATTTTAAAATGGTGTAAAAGAACATACATGTTCTTAAATGTTAATTATATCTTCAAGATATGGACAATTAAGCCTAAAATTAATTTCTAACAATCGGAGTTCTTTTGGTTTATTTATTTTTGTTTTCGTATTTCTTAAACCAAATTTTATTTAAATTTTTTTTTACAATTACCAAAAAAAGTGGATTTGACAGCTAAGAAATTGAAAACTTTTACGTTTCATTATGTAACTTTTCAAATCCTTTAAAATTTTACAAAAAATAATAATCAATTCATCCTCTTTCATTTTTCAAGTTTAATGTCGACGTAATCTACAGGATGTATAACAGGATTTCTTAACTTATGGTTCTGTCTCAAATTTTTAAGAAGGCAGTTTCTATTATTGCTTATGACAGTAGTTTAATTTCATTTCAAATATCAGAAATTATTTATTTTGAATTTAAGTATAAAGTAAATGTTAAAATAATCTAACATTGTGACGAAACTTTCAAACCAAATTGAGTACAACTCCGAAGAAATTCAGGTTGTGAAAAAAAAAAGAAAACGCTTTTCGAAGAAAGAATCAAGATTCAATTACTTTTTCTCTGAAACATTGAGCAAATGAAGACTTTCTTCGAAAGTTCAAAAGTTCTATTTTAGTATTTTTTTAAGAGCACAATACAACGAAATTAAGTTTCAAAAAGAAGTTCTCGTGAAGACATAAAATAAAAGCCGGCAATAAGACGTTCTATTCTGAGTTATTAAGAATTTAGTTAAATATTAGTTAAGAATTTAGTTAGTGATAATATTAGACACAATAAAAAAAAATTCTCTCACTACAGTGTTAAAAGTTTTATTAAAAAATCACGGTAAAATGACCGTCTGTCTATCCAATTAACCGTAAAGTCTATGGTTAAGAACATTTGCTTACTTTTACGGTTTTGAAACCATTTATGACTGGTATGGTTAAAAAACAGCGATTACACAACTATAGTGTTCTGTAACCATTTACACCTGGCATGTCTTCAAAACTGAAAAACGAAATCTAACTTGACATTAGAGTTTGGTTATGTTAGGCTTTTTGTGTTAGATAATGGATATTGGAGTTAGTTTGTGGTCGAGTTCTGTCTTTTTAAATGAACCTTGGTATTTGGGTCAATTAGTTATTTAGTGGTTGCATCTATTGTGAGATATGAGAAATTCTAAACCCCATTCCGATATGAGAAATACTAAACCCCATTCCGATAAGAGAAATACAAAAAAACCCCGTTCCGATATGAGAAATACTAAACCCCGGATTTGAACCCCCGTTTAGCCGGTCATGATTTTGACAGTTTGTGGTCGAGTTATGGTTCTTTAAATGAACCTTGGTATTTGGTTTAATTAGTTATCTAGTGGTTTCATCTATTGTAAGATATGAGAAATACTAAACCCCTTTCCGATATGAGAAATACTAAACCCCCATTCCGATATGAGAAATATTAAAAACCCCCGTTCCAATATGAGAAATACTAAATCCCGGATTTGAACCCCCGTTTAGCTGGTCATGAGTTTGACAGTTTCTTGTCGAGTTTTGTTTTTTTAAATGAACCTTGGTATTTGGTTTAATTAGTTATCTAGTGGTTTCATCTATTGTGAGATATGAGAAATACTAAACCCCGTTCCGATATGAGAAATACTAAACCCCCATTCCGATATGAGAAATACTAAAAAAACCCGTTCCGATATGAGAAATACTAAACCTCGGATTTGAATCTCCGTTTAGCCGGTCATGAGTTTGACAGATTGACCCTCTCGGCTAAAGTATGTACTCTGTTGTTAGAAACTAAGTGGCTTTACATGGTTGGCTTTGTTGAGACGGCAAAATTCTGGTTGTTTAACCATATTTAAGTGAAAAGTGTCAATAAAAGATTTTTTTCGCAGTTTGCTGTTTGAATACCTTTTTCTTTATGGTTATTTTACTGGTTTGATTGAATATAGGAAAATTATAATCAAATTAACTGTTATTCAACCAATTTTTCCTAAAATTTTCTAACAGTGTAGCATTGCGTTAAAATCTTCTTAGAGGTTAGAATAAATTCTTGATTCTAGTTTTGATAGTTTAGTTGTTTTTATTACCGATATTTTGATGATATATATCACTCTAATTAATTAAGTCGGAAAAAAAAATAAATGTCGCAATTGATTAGATAAAATGAGAAATCTTGAGATATTTTAAACTTCTTAAAAAAGGTTCTAAAAATAATTTAACTTTCAAAAATATGAAATGATAGTTTTTAATAATTAATTAAATATTGTATTTAATTTTTTTTTTTTAAATATTCTTTTATAACCGTTTTAATAAAAAAAAAGGATTTTTCCTATGTTTAATCTTTCTTTAATTCCTTTTAGTTTTCAAAATTCAAGAAAACTGACCGATTTCTATTATGAATTTAACTAAATGAAAATGCTTGATGTGTAGTTACATAAATATGATTTTTTGAAAGATCTCAGAAAACTTCAAAGTACTAGGAATCCATAATATAACTTTCTAAGGATATACTATTGTATGCATTTCAAAATCTTAACAGGAATCAGACGGAAATTTTTTAGAATAATAAGTTTTATGATATTTGATTCTCATATAGAAGGTATCTGATTTAAAAGTTTAAATTGAAGGAAAATAAAATTGCGTTTTTTAGCATCAAATTTGGCTAAAAATTTGATTGAAGTCAGAATTAAAAGAATTCTAAAAACCAAAAACCAGTCTTTAAAAATCCGCGTTTTCTTGCACGAGTATTTTATCTGATTGCACATAATCAATTTGATTTAAATTGAATCAAAAACTGTTATAGAACTAATGCTTTTAATAATTGTAGAATAATAAATAATATTCAAAGTAAGTATAAATCATAGAATATGTTTAATATGTCTTATTATTTTGTGAGCAAAATGATTATATGATTATTATATTAAATAATTGAAAGTGCGAATTATGCTTGTACAAATGCATTATATGAAAAATATTCAATACATCAATTAAGGAAACATAAAGATTCAAGCATTCAACACAAACGTTGTGCATAAATTTAATATTTATAAACTATTTGTAATTTCCTAAAAATGGGATATTGACGATGCATACTAATTTCTTAAAATCGATTATCGTAAATTCCAAATTTAATAGGAGTACCATTGTTTGGATAGCCCTGTTGGTAGGTAGTTGGGTTCATCTTCAACAGGCCAAGAGTTGGGTTCATCTTCAACAGGCCAAGATCCCTACCGAAACGGAAAAAGTGTAGTGGCTGGTGCATGCTAAATCTGTCGGGGTCACAAAGTTCTCCAAGTTCTCATAACAAATCAATGCCTCTGACGTACTGGATCGGAGATTGATTGTGCTCTTGCTCAGGTCAAAATAACGATCTGTGGATGGACAGTGTGTGAATGTGTCCTCCCTGTAAAAAACTGGTTGTGACATATGCGTGTGGCAGAAGTCAAATTCTTGGCCATAGATGGCTCCACTGGAAAAAAAGAAGAAGTGCAACCCTCTGCCTTAAAAGTGGAGTGTTATTACTGACATCAGGCATACGATAACAACAGCACTAGGAGTATCAAGAGAGCTCAATAAAGATCTGCTTAATTGTGCTCATTTCCAATTAAAAATAATTTAAATCAGCTTTAGTAAAACATGTTGCACTTTATATTTAAAATATAGTTTGCTGTTTCTAAAAAAAATGAAGTGCATTCAGCTGGCGTCAACTTTTAATTTATAAATTTAAAGGTTAAAGAAAAAAAAAACATTTTATTTATTTTTATCTGATCATTCAAGCATTCAAGCGCTTCATTCAATCAGCGTTACTTTAACTTTTTTTAAGTAATTAAGGAAGCTAAGTATTATTTAAAAGCCAAATTAATATACAGTTCCCTCGTTACGATAATATGAGCTTCATTCAAGTAAGAGTCAACTTTGTAGAGCATGCAGTATATTTGAAATTTAAGTTAAAGTATAATTTACTCGATACGAAAATTTGAATTTCGTTCAACTAGAATTTCTTAGATTCAGTAAGTGTTAACATTATTACTGATCCTGTAATAAGTGTTTATATTAGAAATAATTTATCTATTATTCCCTCTCATTATTACATTATTCCCTCTCGATATTGACTCGAGTTGCATTTACTTTTCAGTTCTTTATGTAATTAATGTCTCTAAATATATATTGGAGCAATTCCTTAATTAACACTTTATACTTACTCGAATTTAATACACTTTATTTAATTATGTATTTATTTTTTATGAAAGAAATATTTTATCCATTACATGGATGATATTTTTTGACTTGAATTTTTTTTATTTCATTACGTAATTAAATTTCATAAAACAAACGCTTGATCCATTACACAGTTAAAATTTTTTATTTACCCGCATTGAATTCATTTTTTATTCTATTATGTAATTGAATTTTTATAAAGAAATATTTTATCGGTTATCATAATCATACACTGTCAAAAATCCCGAATCAAATTACTGTAAAAAGTACCGTAAAATCAATCCATTTTTAACGAAGCATGGTACGGAACAAAAAATCTGATATACCAGAATTTTTGCGATAATTATTACAATAATTATTACCGTGAAATCACTGTATCACTCTCATAAAATAAACATTACTGTAATAGATTTTACAGTCAATGTAATAGATTTTATTTGGGTTAGTTCTAATGGATGTTACAGTAAAATGGATTTTTATAGATGATATATCTGTAAAATGCTCTGGTACTTGTAATTTGACACGGAATTTTTTACAGCGTATTTTATATTTACTCGAATTTAATTTAATTTCTTATTTTATTAATCAATTAATTGTTCTAAAGGAAATATTTGACATATATTATTATTAAGCCATTACATCGATTCGAATTAAATTGACTTTTTTTTTATTCTGCTATTAATTTCTCTAAAAGAACTATTTGCCGTAATTCTTCCAAAGTAGTTCTCGAAATATCGTTATTTCTACTTTTTCCAATAAAAATATTTCTCCATCAAAAATCCTTCCAGCAACAATCATTGCCTTTCTTTCGAAAACAACAGTGATTTTTCCGAAATAAAGTTCTCTTCTATCCTTTCAAAGATCGTATCTGGATCGAGAAAATGGCCACTCCAAATATCCAGCTCCGTAAATTCTAAAAGTGTTATTGCAGTCGTATAACACTTTTCTGGGGCCACTCTAGCTTATTGAATGTTTTACAACCCTTATTTTGGGTCTGAAATGCGAAAAGAGAAAACTACTCTATTTTAAGTATTGTTTTAATTTTTCTCTCTTCGGCTTAGTTTTCTTAGCCTCTAGCAGTAATCAATAGTCTCCTAATACAATAGCCAGAAATTATTTTACATGCCTTAGATTTAGTCGATACCTTGCTCTGTTAGGTTGGAATTTCTCAGTTATTAGGAGTGATTAGAAATTTTAAGGATTTTTCCACGTCCTTAAGCAAAATTGTATTGAAAAAGCTACTGCAGTTAATTCCTGAACAAATTAAGTTTTAGCACTCAGGTAGCCGGAACTTTTTACCATATAATCCATTTTTATCGAAACGTCTTATGGAACAAAAAATCTGATATGCCTTAATTTTAACAATAATAATTACCGTAAAATCACTGAATAAATCCCAATAAATAAATATTACTGTAAAAATTACGATATAACATTTTATGGTAAAATGGATTTTACGGATGATGCATCCAAAATGACGGTATTTTATACTGCAATTTGAATTTTTTACAGCTAAACCTACTGATGATAAACCAACCATTAATAAACCAACCATTAATAAGAATAACTTCGCCTTCCACTTAGTAGGTGCCATGATTTGTAATATGAGCAAATGTTAGAACGTTTTAATGCGTAGAGTGTAAAGAAATTTTACTCATTTATTATTAACTCACACATTACTCATAATTAACTCGAAGTTAACTCATAAGCTCACACAAATTTTTATATCTCATTGCGATATCAATCTGGAGAAAAGCCATTGCAATTTCTTAATCCCAATTCATTGATGAAAAACAAACCTTAAACAAGTCTTATTGATTTCACTCATCATTCATTATCTTAAGAGTAGAAAACAAGTCTTCTCACTACATTTTAAAATATGCATTACTTCTAAAATTTAGAGGTTAAAATGCAAGGGCAAATCATGCAGCAAAAATGAATAAAAATATAAGTATTAATAATCTTGAACCACTGTCAGTGATTAAATCTTTTGCCTTTGAACATCTTCTGTTTCAAAATTGGTCCTGAATGTGTAGCTTGTGTGAAAATACAGTAAAAATAAAATGATGTAGAGTAATATTTGTTTGTTGTCTTTGTATATTTACCTATACTACGCAACTCTCTCTAGGGGTTTGGGATGGTGAATTTGAGTCCATGTTCCTGTGTGTATTTTTTCTTTTTTACTTGCATACAGGTTTTGCTCTATCCTTTCGAACAAGATTTTTTGAAGCAACTTGTATATGCACACAAAAATTTGTCTTATAGTGGGACCAATTTTGTACTTACGTCTCCATCTACATTGTCAAAATGTGAGTCATACACCGATTAAAAAAGTATGATCAAAACTACCAGAATATGGTAAAATTTACATGATTTCTGACTCTATGGGGCGCTGAAAAGCTACAAAAAATTATTCGAAGCACTTTGGTAATGAATAAAATTAATTCTTATTAATTAATTAATTAATTCTTTTGTAAAATTAAGAATGAAATATGGTTTTTTAATTTATGCAACTTGGTTATTTTGTCATGATACCTTAGAGGAAGAAATTTATTCAGTTAAATTTAGTTTTCAGTTTTGCATTTTTTACTAAATGTCTAGTAATAAGAACTATAATTTTGAAAACCACAATTTCCGGTAAACCGCTACCATTTGAGCGGTAAAACTACCAAATGAATGGCTTAAATACGGAATATTTTGATTTTATTAACTAGATTTATGGTTATTTTTACCAGAATTGTTATTACCTTGCATTACGCTAATTTCACCAGAATTTTTTCCGCCGTGTTTCCTACATGAATAAGTAGGATTTGTTTTTGGCCCTTTAAAAATGCGTAATTGTTCACAAAATCAAATGTTTACCAAACAAAAAGGTAAAAAATTAAGAAAAAAAATTAGCATATGTTGCTGATCTTCGTTAACAAACCCATATCTCTCAATTAATTATGAAGTTTAGTTAAATCTGTTAGTTTACATGAACTCGTATAAAGACTCCGTCTTCTGGTTTATATGAATTGTTCGCTTTGAACCTTTAGTTTCTGCTCAATTTAAAGCTAAGTTTATTTCAGATTTCGTTGTCCACACGAGAAAAAAATCGTTTTAAAATTTTTACACATGCTCTTTAATCGTTCATGCTTATGAGAGCTAACCTGCTTGATATTTTAGTTTTCAGTTCTTTATAGCTAACGTAAAAAAATAAAAACAAATCATAACTATCTACAGACATATGCATTAGGGTTTTAGATAAGATAGATATTTTCCATTTAATTATGTTTCTTGTGCGAACTAAAGATAATTAAAACAAAATTATTAAATTGTTTGTTAATAAGAACGATTTGCTTTTAACCTTTAAATGCTCAGCTTGTTTTATATTTTGATTCTTAACAAGAGCAAAGAAATTTCATCAGTTTTGTGATAATGCATGCATTAATGCTTTACATAACACGACCGATACGTTAACAATAAAAGATTTCTAACAATTTCTGTTTTTCGATTCTAAAAGGAATCTTTTTTCATACACTGTAAAGAAATAGATACTTATAAATAACACGAAACCTTCTTTTTTGACGAAACCGTTTCATGTTATATGCTCTTAGTAAAAATTTTGCCAAAGTGACGAAATAACTACCGTCACTTCTTGAAGGAAACGAATTTAGTCAAAATTGATGAAATATTTCGTAATTCTTTTTTTTCTTTCCAAAAAAGAAGGAAGAAACTCATAGTGCATGATGTACTGAACTTTTCTGATAACCACTTTAGCATAGGCACCATATAAGTATGATAATAATACAATGACAGATAGAAGAGGGAGATAAGCGTTGGCACGAAGCCAACTCCTTGAACATAGTATAACTGGGCAATCCTTTTCGATTGTCTAGTCTTTATTTTAGTTTCGTATTTCATGTTAACTTCTCACAATACTATCTAGCTAATACCCACAATGCATTACGATGAGGTTACCTGTTGAAGAAACATTTTCGTCATGCATTGGAGGATTCACGTTTCGTCACAAATCATTTGATTTTGTGACGCAATGATTTTCAAAATTAACGAAATATAAAATTTTTTGAACCGCCAAAAGTGAGAGTTTTTTTTTCTGGGAGTGTACTTTCCCAAACAATACGTTTGATATTGATATAGTTTTGTCATTGATCATAAACTGTCTCAAATAATGATCAATATAAAATACAATCAATTATATAAATGAAATATATGCTTTCAATGATATAGTTCGCTGAGTATTTCGATTTCAAATTTTTTCATAAAATTAGATTAATAGAAGATAGAATATCAATATTTCTTGATAGTTTCTTTGATTTTGTAATAATGAAATTCTTCAAACTGAATAAACAAAAAATTTGAATGTGACTATATTTTGAATTCAGAAAAATATGGATTTTATTTTATATTCACGATACGTAAATGTTGCGTGATTAATCTAATTTGATTACTATAATAATGGCAAAGTACATTTATTACTTTCCTAATATTGATTTATTTTTAATCTTACTGCTATATTTCATGTGATTGATCTTTATTTTTTTTTAATAACTACCTATTTTTCAATTCATTTGGTAGATATAGAAAAGATTTCCAAAAATCAAATATCCAGTTTCCGAAGTTTTAGTACGCAAAGTAATTATTGAAATTAGATTCTTAAACTATTTAAATTGCTTTTATAGATCATACAACCTTTCAAAGCTTGCAAGTCTCTCAATGAATAAATAACTTATGTTAACTGGTTGTTTTATTCCATGTATGCAGTTCTTCTAACGAATTAGTTTTATTAATTTAGTGCACAGAACTTTAAACTACTTTCCACTCTGAGAAAAAAAAAGTGTGATCGAAAGTATCAGAATATGGTAAAATTTTACGTTTTCTTGGTCTCTATGGGAACACCAAAAAAACTCTGTAATTTTTACGAAAGTGCTTTGGTAATAATTTTGGTAACATAAACAATAAAATATAGTTTTGTAATATGTGATAAAATACGGCAATTTTATCAATTTACTTTTCAGTTTCGTTTTTCTACTAAATGTTTGATAAGGAGAACTATAATTTAGAAAACCGGAATTTCCAGTATCCCGTAAATTTTAGTTTCATTAACCAGAATTATTTATTTAACAAAAAATATCACTACGATAAAGTAATTCAATTTTACAAGAGTTTTTTTTCTCTGTTTAATGATTTATCCAATAGTATATAAAAAAATTACAATCTGCTGAACGAAATCAACAAGCAAATTCAATGATATCTCGCACAAAAAGTATAACAGATCTTTCAGTTTAATTACAAATAATAATAAATGAAGATGCGACTGTTTTATACTGACGACTGTACTTTAAATCGTAACTAATTGTGGTGTATTTAAATAAAAATTTATTCTAGTTAAAGGAACATTAACTGCTATCTCATTTAATGACACACGCCTGTATAGATTTTATTACTTTATGAAAAAGAAGACATTTAAATATGCATAAAAATACTATTACAGCAATGAACTAACTACTTTACTTGAAGTCGCAGATTGTTGTGGTATATACTTAATTTAAATCTATTGAAGAAATTGGAACAATAGCTGCTATCTCATTTGGTGACACCTGTATAGATTTTATTACTTAATGAAAAAGAAGTCATTTTAATATGTATGAAAAAACTATTGCTGCAATGAACTGACCACTTTACTTGAAGTTGCAGCTTGCTGTGGTATATTAACGGGTCAATTTAAAGCTGTTGAAGTAATTGGGACAACAGCTCCTATCTCATTTAATGACACCTGTATAGATTTTATTAACTAATGAAAAAGAAGACATTTAAATATGTGTAAAAAAACTATTACTGCAATGAACTAACTACTTTACGTGAAGTTGTAGCTTGCTGTGGTATATTTAAGGCTTAATTTAAATCTGTTGAAGTAATTGGAACAATAGCTACTATCTCATTTAATCATGCCTGTATAGATTTTATTACTTATGAAAAAGAAGACATTTAAATATGTGTAAAAAAAATATTACTGCAATGAACTAACTACTTTACGTGAAGTTGTAGCTTGCTGTGGTATATTTAAGGCTTAATTTAAATCTGTTGAAGTAATTGGAACAATAGCTACTATCTCATTTAATCATGCCTGTATAGATTTTATTACTTATGAAAAAGAAGACATTTAAATATGTGTAAAAAAAAGCATTACTGCAATGAACTAACTACTTTACGTGAAGTTGTAGCTTGCTGTGGTATATTTAAGGCTTAATTTAAATCTGTTGAAGTAACTGGAACAATAGCTACTATCTCATTTAATCATGCCTGTATAGATTTTATTACTTAATGAAAAAGAAGACATTTAAATATGTGTAAAAAAAGTATTACTGCAATGAACTAACTACTTTACGTGAAGTTGTAGCTTGCTGTGGTATATTTAAGGCTTAATTTAAATCTGTTGAAGTAACTGGAACAATAGCTACTATCTCATTTAATGACGCCTG
>NC_092208.1:33772209-33788835 GCF_043381705.1 Parasteatoda tepidariorum
ATAGGTAATACCACATAAAGTATATTTAGATTATAGTAAAATAATAAAATTCAAGTTTTTAATATTCTATGTAAAAAATTAGCAGTTTTCAAAGAATAATAAAAGTTGTTTTTTTCCTCTCAAAAATACGGTTAACGTTTTATGGATTTTTTCCATTCTCTCCTGATTTTTTTCAAATTTTTGAGTTAAAAGCACATTTTTTACCAACTCTGCATCTATTCATTATTAATCTATTGTAACATTACACTTAATTAACGGTATACAATAAAGGTCCTGTAACTAATTAAGTGTAAGAGGCCAAACAACGGTATACAATAAAGGTCCAGTAACTAATTAAGTGTAAGAGGCCAAACAACGGTTTTATTTTTCGGGCCTGTATAGGTGAAGAGTTATTCCGCCTCTTCCTGAAATGCCTCAAAACAAACGATAAAGGACCCTATTGTACTTGCCTTTTGCCGTTACCCTACCTAGAATGCCAGCTTACGGTCTTACGTTTGCCGTGAGGTGTGTGCTTACTGGGAACTTTAATACCTATTTTCTGTATGGTTTCAATACGGGCAATGCAGATTTGGAAAAAGTTTTATTCTATTTCAAGTTCTTCACACATCGCTGTTTGATCATGTTTTGCAATTTGACGATGGTGACTCTGTATCTGACATGCTGTCGTTATGGAATTTTCGCCCTATCAGATTTTCAGCATGGTTTGAAAGTTGCATTTAAGACAGCTTCGTTTTTTCCTAAACAAGATGAGTTTGCTAGAAGATATTTGCAAATACTTGAAGGATTACATAAACTTCAAGAAACATTTTCGCGAAGTTCTCTATTTCATGTTTTAGCATTAATATTTTTCATGTTTACAACTCTTGGTGTAGTTCTCATTAAATCACAATCAAAGTTATTATCAACCCGAAAGAATCCATTTTTGGTTATCGCAATCTCTTTTCATACCATTCTTTATTCTACAACTCTATTCTCTATCTATTACTACGCCGGGGAAATACCTATACAGATTAAAAGAATAAAATACGAATTTCACTCAGAATATACCAAACTTATGTTAGTATCTTCTCGGGACTGCAGAAGTTTAAGAGACTCGTGTTTAAGAGAATTGATGAAATTGAAAGAAGTAGAGTTGTCGGGATCTAATATTCTTGTTTTTACGAAAACTAATTTTTTTGCAGTTATTGGAGCGTTTGTTTCATTTGGACTCATAGTACTGAATATCGACGATTAACATTTTCTTATTATCCATTGCAACAAGGTGGATTTCCAAGAGGATATATACTAATACTTGAAAAGTCACATAAATTTCAAGGAACATTTATATTTAGCACTTTGTTTCATGTTTTATCGTTATTAGATGAATTGGACGAAGGACACCAGTCAGGATTATTGTCTTCACAAAAACAATAAGTCTAAAGTCAGTCTTTGAAGTCGTTTGTTTCATTTGGACTTATCGAACTGAATATCGAAGATAAAAAAAAATTATTATCTATTGCAACAATGTGGATTTCCAAGAAATTATTCACTAATACTTGAAGGACCACATAAATTTCAAAAAGCATTTTCACTTTGTTCCTTATCTGATGTTTTATCTTTATTTGAGGATTGGATGAAAAAATCTGTCAGAATACTTATTTTTTCAAAAACGACATTCTTGCAGTTATTGGAGCATTTGTTTGGATTGGAGCATTGCAATTGTTGGAGCAACTGAGTATCGACTATAAAATTTTTTTATCATCTCTATAAAGCGAGTTACTTTGAAGATATTTACTGAGACATAAGAGTCACATTAATTTCAAGAAACTTTTTCGTTTAGTTCCTTTTTAAGTATTCTATCATTATTAGATGGATCAGTTTGCGTAGGGACGGGGGTGTGCGGTATTGGTCCTCGTTAAACTGTTCTACCGTAAACAGCTCGACTTCGAGTGCAGGTCGTCGGGCTACTGAAGCTCCCCTCTGAAGAGGATCAAAATTGTGATGGCATGTATTCGGATCATCCTCTGGGATGTTTCCCAGACTGTCGCCAATAGCCCATTGTGCCACTCTAGTGCGACGTAAATGGACAACAATCACGGGAAAGAAAAGAAAAATCAATAATATTTTTTTTTTAGTAAAATGAACTTGAGTAGTAAAAAAACATGCAAAAATCTCAAGCTTTACCTTTTTTACAACTTTTACGATCATGAAATTATTCATTTATTTTTGTTTTAGTAAAATTAAGTGGACCTTAACCACATTTCCTGGAGAATGCATAGTTATTCGACTTTTTCTCTTCTTTGAGAAAGATAGATCAAGTAATTCAAACTTAGTATGCAACTTAGCACAACTTATTTCAAAACTGTTCAAACGAATGATTCAAACTTCATCCAGTTTTTTCCAGAAGAAATAATGCATTTTAACACGCCTGTTCGTAAAGTGCAAGTAAATCTCATCCAACAAGTTATGTTTTGAAAACGTAATGGTTAGATATCTTTCTGAATATAGGAGTTTTTGATTTTCGCTGTCAGTAAATTTTGTTTATGGTTCTGAAAAGTAAAAAGAAACAAATGAAACTCACGGTCACGAAGGAATTTCAAACATGGTTGAATGATTTATAACTGAACACTTCTTCAAGTTTCGTTTTAAGGAACAGGTCATTTGTCTTCATGTCTCAATTCTCAAAAGAATTTCTGGTGGTTTTTGTTTGTTTATTTTCCTGGTTCTTATTTTACGACAAACAATTGTACTTTGTGAGAGCACGATTGTAGTTTGAAATTTCCTTAATGCATGGAAAGTTTCTATGCAAAACAAATAAAAATTAATAGTTTTACTTTGCATTTTCAATTTTGCAATTTATTTTTACGTGATTTTACTCAAAGAAGCTGTAAATAAATGGTCAATTCGAATTATTAAGGGATTAAAATACTTTTAATAACCGTTTGAGGTATACTTTCCTTTTAAAAGTACAAGGCACGGACGAAATTTTAAGTAAGGTTTTGAAAAAGAATGTGTTAATTTTATATTAGCATACAGAAACTGAGTAGAAAAGCTTAGTCAAAACTAACAGAATATGGGCAAATATATCGTGTTTTTGGCTCTGGAGCACCAAAAAGCTATACAGTGCAATACTGTGCTATACTGTACTATACTAGTCTGTACTATACAGTGCAATAATTTTAATATTATTTTTTTCTCTGTGAAGAAACGTTAATTTCGAAAAGCTGTGAGTGAACGTAAAAGTACTTAAAGTTTTAGCAACGATTTCAGTTTTTTGAAGAAAGTAACGAATAAAAATTAATATTAAAATACATATATAGGAAAATTTTGCAATTAAAAAGTAAATATTAAAAAAAAAAAATTTTTTTTAAAAATAAGCACTTCTCAGAAAAACTGAAAAGAAAAAATGTCGTTAACTTTTGTTAAAACGTATAGTTATTAAACTAGAAACTAAATTTTGTTACTATTAAACTGAATACTTATTATTCATGTTATAACCGGAACCGCTTTTGTAGTTCCCTTCAACTCTGTCCGTTTCACTCGCTTACTACAGATTCTTAAAATTATAGTTGTCTAAGATTCCACTTTAACCCCTTAACGATTGGTTTATTTTCAAGAAAACGGTCGTAAAAGTGCGTATTTTTCTATCCCTGATTGCCGACACGTATTTGACTACTGCTGACATCTAGTTACCTCTAGTTAACTATCTACAACTACGTTAAAAATTTTCTGGTATTACCATCTGGTGTGTAAAATGAGAAATAAAATGTTTTCCGGTCAAAAGAAATGATTTTGTTTTATTCTTATTGGCGCTTTACTACTGAACACTCCAGCTCGGAAATATCACGGGAGCGAGAAATAGAAGGCGAAACCTCGTCCCGTCATTTTCACGGGAGCAAGAAGGAAGGGGTTAAGCAATATTATCGTAAATAGTTCAAAGCTGTCTGGCTCTTCTACAAAACTTACCCTGCTAATTTAAACGCCCTAAATTTTTGAAGTCAATAATACGCGTCATAGTTAGTATAGATATTTTTATTTGATGCAAAAAAATATTCTAAGCTTACCAAGTAGAAAGAATTAATTTCATTTGTTTTTATTTTAAATAAATTAGTATCAAGAAAGCATAACTCAATTACAAATAATGTTATGTTGAGGTTAGACAATTACGACTGGCACGTGCACTCTCAGAAACAAAACTCTCACTTTTAACCATTTAGAAATCATTGAGCAGTATTTCGCTAACTTTGAGAATCATTTCGTCACGAAATCACGTGAATTGCGACGAAACGCGATTTCTTGAATAATGGACGAAAATGTTTCCTCACCTCTTATCCTCATCGTTGTGTATTGTGGAAGATTGCTAACTTAAATGGCGAAACAAAAATAAAGACTTGAGAATCAAAAATAAAATGACGGTTTAATCAGTGTGGCATGCATAGTGGTCAAGGAGCTGGGCTCGTACCAAGAAGATCCGGGGTTCTCATCCCGCTTAGCGGTATGGGTGTAATTTATACCTCTGTTTTGTAAAAAAAAACTTTTGTACGTTTTTGGTGCCCCATTAAGACAGAAACTCAGAAAATTTTAACCTATTCTGGTAGTTCTGACAACACTTTTTTTTTCTCAGTGTCAGACTAATAGTTTCGAAACCTTAAGGGCCTTACGCCAAATAATAATTAATGTAGAAGCCAAATTTTTGCGTTTTATCTGTAAAACTTTCTAATTTTCAAGCTGCTAGTTAAAATAGTTTAGTTTCATGTTAAGTAAACATACAATACCTTTTTCGTTTTGTTTTTATCGCTATTCCTGTTTAATTTCCTCATCTTAACACAAATCTTGTTGAAACATCTGCCCTATTCAGATTTTTTTTTCTAAATTTTTTGTCATGCTTTTCAAAAAAAGCTAATTGAAAAAAAAACATGATGGATATTTTTTAAACTTATATTTTAAACAAAGAGATTTTTTTACAGAAGCGAACTTAGTTTATTGCCTTCGGTTGAATGTAAGGAAATAATCCTCTTTCAATGTTTCTTTTGTGTTCATTTAATTATCGTGGTAGTTAGCAAGGGGAAAAAAGTAAAAAATGCTATTAAGATTTTAATTTGATGAGGAACATTTTTGTGGGACAAAACCACCACAAAAGAGATGAAAGAAGCACTTTACTAAACAGGATAATTGCTTGGAGAATATTTTTTTCTCTTATCTTATTTTCAGTCAAATTAAAATTTATATTTTCCATTGATACTTTTAAAAATATGTAATCACAAAAATCACATTAAGTTCCTTAAGAAGTAAAATACCCTAAAAAATATAAAGATTTTTGAATGTTTTTTTATCTTATTTCAAAATGATATTTTTGCTTTTTTGTTTTTGGTCGAGGAACAATAATGCTCTTCAAAAAAGTACTTTAGCTACAATTTTCCACCCGATAAGGCAACGCCTTATTCAACACTTTATTCTTCGTTGTTTTTGAACTAAACTTCAGATATAAGAGCGCCGGATATAAGAGCATTTCTGAACCAAGGAAAACTTTTTAAATGTAAATAATTTGCATACATGTTATATAAAAAGGAAAGGTATGTGAAAAGGAAAGTTAAATGGAAAGGAAAACTGTGAAAATCCTTCCGAGTTATGGAAGCAACTACGAGGTTGTAATTCTCAATCACTTGGGATAGTCTTTTTAGGAACTTTTGACTTTAAAAACATATTATGTCTATATAGATTTATTCTTAAATATGTCGTATTCTAAAACATTTCCTATTTTTCCTACAATATCAAATCGGTTACTAATTATGAATTCTAACAAAATTGTTGGCGTAAGGGAAATAACCCAGATAGCAACAAATAAACGGCAACATGCAAACCATATTCATTTTTATTTCTATTTTCCTTTTTATTCATATTCATTTACAAACCATAAACAAACGGAATTCTCTTTTGATTAACACAATAAGCTTGACTGGTAAATCATTATTGCGACAAACCAAAAATACTACATTGCCAATATTATTTTTTTAAAGATTGAATACAGGCACGCATAAACCTAACCATAGAATATAACTTCTTAGCTTTTATTGCAAACCTTGTTTTTGAAAATCCCCCCTTTTTTATGTTAAGGTTCTCAAACGCAATACTTTTTTAATGAAGATGCGTAGTGTTTTTAAATTCAGTATCGATATGGTAGGGCTATTTATGCAAACTTAAGGCGCAAACTACCATAGTAAAATTCAAGCTAGTATGGTTTATTTTCTAATCATTTATAAAACCTTGTTGTGGATTTGCGGTAGAGGTTGCTACTGCATTAAAATGACCTTTGCAATGCTATCTGTGAAAATTCTTTGTATTCTCTTATACGTTTTATATAAGCTAGATTTCATAAATTAAAATAATCAACATTTGCGTTAAAAGGAGGAAAAAACAGTGTAACGCGTTAGTGCACAGCAAGGAAATTGCAGTTCTCACTGAGGCCTTTTAATACCAAATTATATCAATAACGGTACCATAAATTTCTATTTCTTTAAATTAACATTAAAACATGTACTTCGATGGAATTACGATCTATTTTATTTCTACGACTAACACGCATGCAGTATGTTGGTACTCCTCTCAATTTTTTATATCCATTATTTCTTGCTATTTGCAAAAAAAAGGACCGTGGTTGCCGGAAGTGAAACAAACAGGAAATGAAAAATAAATAAAGGTGGAAGAAACACAACTTGAAAAACCGCAGTGGCTAAAGAAGGCAAATCAATGCAAAATGCATTACCTTGCGCTATGGAGACGTGGTGCGAAACTCATATCGTTGACAAGGGAATCGGTATTCAGATGAATGAAACAAGATTTCAGAGCATCAAGATGAGCTGATGTGACTGGATGAACGTTATAAATTTCTCATTTTCTTTTTCTTGTCCAAATGATAATTTTCTATTTGTCTTAAGTTTGCATATTTTGTTCAATATGCCATAAACAAAAATTTTGTCAAATAGTTTGGTTTTTGTAATTTACATTCTTAAGTGTGTCATAAGCAAATGACTACCCAAACAAAGTAAAATTTTCAGGAAATTAAATAATATGAAATCTTGTTTAACAGAGTTAGATTTTTTTAAAGAATAACATTATCTTCTATTTTCTGAATTCTATTTCTTAAATGAGACAATTCAACTATGTTTTTCTTTAGAAAGAAACAAGTTTTTCTTTAGAAAGAAACAAGTTTTTCTTTAGAAAGAAACAACAATTTAACTATTTTCATCTTTATAAAGAACAAGATACAAACGTAATGAAAATACCATTTACGAAAATCTAAAAAGTTGCTGCGACATCCTCCCGCCTAAAAATTATCTCCTTTGCAAACGTATTTTTAAACCAAAATAAGGGTACTTTATATAAACACAAATCTGGCAAATTGATTTTAAAAAACATTCTTCTTCAAACCAAATTATGTTGGAAATTATAATAAAGCATTTAGTTAACATAAAAGCAGTGTTACCCTATCTATATAAAATATTTAAAAAACTTTCTCCGAAATAAAAAATAGTTTTAAGATCACAATAAGAAAGGTAGTTAATATAAAAACAGAGTTACCATGTTAGTCTGAAATTAAAAATAAAAAGTCCCTTTAAAATTAAAGGCGTTTTTATGAAAATCCAACAACATTATCTGGATATAAACACCATGTTAGTCTGAAATTAAAAATAAAAAGTTCCTTTAAAATTAAATGCGTTTTTATGAAAATCCAACAACATTATCTGGATATAATCCAACTTGAAACATTCTATTTATATTGTTACAAAAGTATTATAAAACAAATGAAACAAAATAAACTTTATTAGTTTATTTTGTTGCGATTGCTGAATAGGGTTATATACTGGACTAACATTACATATTCCTTTTGATATCTACCTTGTAAAACTTTCCAGCAGGTATAACTAATTCTACCGTAAACACTGATATCTACTGGCGTAAACAAAGATCCATTATTGGGATTCATTGTGTACCGATCATTTGGCAGGAAAGGCATCTGATCCTTTTAGGTATAAGCTCCCTTCCCTTACAAACTACCCTTCTATTTGAGTTTCACTGATAAAGTTATAGAGAAAGCTCTAGTTTACATTAAACTCATTTTAAAGGGTTCCATTTGTAAGTGAATGGAATGGGTCACAACACTCGCGTCAAACATTAGGGTTGCATTGGTAGAAGATGATAAAATGCCCTTTAAATTTCACTCTCTTTTTTTGTATTTATAAATTAGAAACAATTCAGATAAGGTTTAAATGAACTGAAATGAAATTTTGTGTTAGTGATAGCCGAAAATTGTTCAAAAAAAATGCCTTTCTATACAGTTTATGAAAATAACTGTATTGTAAAATATTGGAACTTCAAATATTACGAAACTTATACTTCGATTTTAAAGAAACCGTTTCCTGATATATGCAACTCCCAAAAATTTCGTGAAAGGGATGAAATAACTATCACTTCTTCGAGGAAACGAATTTTGTCAAAAGTTAAAAAAATACTCCGTCATTCTATTTTTTTTTCAAAAAAAAATTGTAAGACGTAATTTTTCCTATAACTACTTAAACGCTGGCACTACATAGATGGCACAACGCAATAAAAGCAGATGAAACAAAGACGCAAACTGCGCCCAGCGCACTACCGACTAGGGTATCCCGGCCCACGTTAGCACTATATAGATGGTACAACACAATAAGAGCAGATAGAACAGAGATGCAAACTATGGTCGAAATAACTATCCCCTCTTTGAGGAATTTTGTCAAAAATTTTAAAAAAATACTCCGTCATTCTAAAAAAATTTTTCAAAAAAAAAATCGTAGGACGTAATTTTTCTAATAACTACTTAAACGTTGGCACTGGTTGGTTGGTTCCAATGCCTCTTGCCACACGGGCAAGCCTGCATGGTGAAACCGAGCAAATTTAAGGTAGAGTGAGTGATTCTTGTTTTTCAGTAGCGCCTTCTATGGTCAAGAATTCGACTGCTGTCACATCATACGTCACACCAGTTTATAAGGCTGACCCATTCATACAGCCATTCATTCATCCACAGATCGTAATTTTTGACCTGAATTAGAGAACGATCGATCTCCAATCCAGTACCCCCAGAGGTTTTGACTTGTTATGGGAACATGGAGGACTCGACAGAATTTTAAGGTGCATCAGTCACCAACTACATGGGGAGTCTTCAGCCGGCGGGGTTCGAACCCACGAACTCTCGGATATGGGCCCAGCGCACTACCGACTAGGGTATCCCCGCCCACGTTAGCACTATATAGATGGTACAACACAATAAAAGCAGATAGAACAGAGACGCAAACTACGTCCACATCCGAAACGGGATTCGAACCCCAGATCTTCCTCGACTAGGCCAAATCCTTGATCACCATACAGCCGGTCAGCTTAATTGGTTCCTTTATTTTTGATTGCTTAGTCTTTATTCCAGTTTAGTCATTTTAGTTAACAATCTCCCACAATGTACTACGATGAGGTATTGAGTTTAAACATTTTCGTCATACATTTGAAAGTACGCGTTTCGTCACAAATCACGTATTTTCATGACGAAAAGTTCACGTATGTTATGTTCTTAACAGCTAATTTTTAATTAACTTTGATTTTCAGAATTACTGAAAGTTTCTAAAAATTAGGATGAGTTTAAACTACAACAGGTTTTCTCAAACATTATTACATCAACTCGATTCTTCTTTACAGAGTTATGAGATTTTAAACTTTGTACATGTAAGTATTGCCCTCGAGTAAATAAAATTTATATACTAAGAAGTAATTATATATTAAATTTATTTATTTTTAAATTTATTTATATATTGATGATTATATTAAGAAGTTCTAAACGTATACATTTTTTTTGTAACAGAAAAATTTAGAGCTGTTAAACAAAGACTAGCTGGTTTTCTTTTATATTTAGGGATGTGTGAAGGTTTCAATTTTGAATGCTTTGGAAGTTTTGAAACGTATCACTTAAAGATTTTGGAATTCTTCTCCACTTTTAAGTCATAGTATCAAACTTTCAGCTGACTTTGTGACAAAAATATTACAACCATTTTCTGAAAATTATTTCTTACAAATTTGAGATCTTTTGAGATTTCTTCAAAGTAAGTTTTCTACCTGGAATTATACTTGAATTTAATTTTCACACTATTTTAAACTTTTTTCTAAATACAACTTTCGACATACTGCATTTATTTGCAATACAGAATTCATGTATTCATTTTTTCATGCATTCATTTTCTTTAGAGCAGATTCCAAAATATTGTATTATATTTTGAATTTTTCAAAATGAATTTCAACGAAAATATTGATAATATTGATACGCATACTATTAGGAGAGGTTATAATTTATCCCTCTCAATACCTTAATTTTATAAGCTCACGCATGAATTGATGAAAACTATCACAAATTATGTGATGAAGAAAAATAATATATTAAAACATAATACTAAAAAATTCAATAAATAAAAAAATAAGATATCGGGAAATTAAATATTGCCTTCTTAACATTTCTAACATTTTTGAAAGATTTTAAAGAGATAAAAACTTCTCAGTAAATTTTTTACCTTGGATATAGCTAAAAATGCGCGTTAAAGTTAAAAGACTAAATTCAAATGCGTTTTTAAGAAAATTGGCCTAGCTCAAAATGCATATGCAGGGTGATTCTAAAAAGATGGACAAAATTTTAGGAAGTGATAGTGCACACCCAAGCAAAAAATTTTTATCAAAGAATGCATAGTCGAAAACAAAACACAAAACCGCTTAAGGGCGTCAAAGTTTATGTTCTTATATGAGGCAAAAACACACAAAGAACGATGAAGTTAAGTTATAAAAGCAAATTTAATGGCATGTGATTACAATAAGTGTTCAAAACAGTGGCCGGCAGCAGTACAACGGCGAAGAAAAGATAGGCGAACATTCTGAAACACACCAGGCATGTCACGAACTTTCCCTGCAGCGGCCGAAAGCTTGGCGACAAGTTCTTCCGCAGATTCAATGGGAGTCTCATACATTAGAGCCTTCAGCTGTCCCTACAAAAAGCCAATTATTTTTTAAATATTTTTAGACATTATAGCACTCGAATCAGCAGCTTTTATGTAGGAATCGTGACGAAAAATTTGCATACGAGCTCTTCTTCTTCCCATAGCATGCAAATAATAACTCGCAGCGCAGTAACTCGCAACAGGAATGAAGCTTTCACGTTTGCATCAAGCAACTTTCCAAATGCGCCATCTACTTTGCGTTTTGTTTTCGATCGTGCATTATTTGATAAAAATTGTTTGCTTGGGTGTGTACTATCAATTCCTAAAATTTTGTCCATCTTTTTAGAATCACCCTGTATAAGAAAAGGAATATACCATTTGATAACTACCATTTTGGGTAAAAGAATTGAACTAATAAAGCTTCTTATTTTCCTAATTCATTTAGTGCATTGTTTTTAAGTTGGTGTTTTTTCAAAAGAATTTTGCAGTTCTTTCTAAATTGTTGACAAGAGTCTTATAAGTTTACAATAGTGTTCTTAAATAAATGCTAATGCTTGTAAGAATTTAATTTTTTTAAGTACCATTTTATTGCTTAGATCTATAAAAAAATTGGGTTTAGCAATAAAAAAGGCAATTTGTGCCCATTTTCTTAAATATGCATTTTGATATATGTCCGAAATAAAAAGCTTACCGATAAACTGTTTCCAATTTGAAATCTTATATTGCTATAAGTCTTATTAAAATTATTTTTCATTTATTTATGTTGAATGACGCAACCTGTATTTCTTAGGTTATTTTCTTTTCAAGTACAGTTGATTATTTTATCATTTTATAATAATTACAAATTAACGAAATGTTTTTATAAAATATAAGGATAATTATACAGGGTTATTCATAATTCCCTCCGCCTGTAAACGCCATTTTTCTTTACTACCACTGGCCTCAGCGGAAAATGTTACTGCCATCTACCGGCAACTACTTAAATTAAAACTTGAATGCTTTCGGAATAATTTCATATGTTCTTTTTTGCCATATTCGTCTTCGTTTTTTTACTATAACGCTTCAAAACCTCGGAGGGAATTTTGAATTATTCTGTATATTTTATTAACAAAATAATTTTTGTTTTGCTAGAAAATTTTTAAGAAAAAGAACAATGATGAAGGAGCATCATTATTCAGAAAAATTGGTAAGCGGAGCTTGTTTTTTTTTTTTTTTTTTAAAAAAAGGTTCACAAGAAATTATAACAATGTCTTATGAATTTTCTCAAGACAAACCTAAGTACGATAACCGGAATATATTAATTTTAAATCGTATACAGTTATGTTTAAAAGGTTCTTAATTGAACCATTTTAAATTGGATATAAAGGGAAAAAATATAAAGTAGAATTACTTTGATTCTTTTCGACTAATATAATTTAAAAATATATTTTAGAAAACCGCAATTTATGTTCACAGAATCACTGGCTGAGGAATAAAAACATTTTATTTCGGAGAATAAATTTAAACTTGTGTATAGCTAAATCCAAAAACCACTAACTCTTATACATACGTTTCTTAAAATAAATTGAATTCGAAATTCAATTGAATATGTTATTTGAATAAATAAGCATGTCTTAAATATTTTATTTCTCCTTTATTTCATGAGACGGGGTTTTCTTTAATCTTATTACATTTGACAAATCATCTAATTTTATTTATTCTCAATGGATTTCACTGGTTTAAGGAAAGTGAAATAAATAATTGATGATATAAGTCAATATAATAATGCAAAAATAAGCAAAATGCTTGCAATTTGAATGAAATGAAAAATATTTTTAAGATTTATTTCATACTATTTCAGACAAATATGTATGGAATTTAATATAAGCTGCTTTAGCTGAAAACGGGATTTATTTTTAATTTTGGATAAATATCATTTTGTTTTATCTTCAAATAACGTCATTTGAAAAGACTCAGTAATTGATTGATTTTATTTGTTGTGTAATTAAAACGAGCTGCATAGCTAAGCTAATGCTAAATACCACTTTCTTACTAATTACAAGATTTTTTTTTTTTTGGGGGGGGGTAGTATAGACATTCATGTTTCTTGTGTCATTCATGGTTCTTGCCTTCCAATGAGGTGAACCAGATTTGAGTTCCAGCGGTTTCTGGTTAATACGAATTCTGCTCCCGGCCTGCAGCAACCACAATGCTGAGGTAAAATATCTACTACGGTATGATCATGAGTTAGAATCCCCTTGCGGTCGGGGTAGCTGGGGGAAGGGGAGTTTGTGGTTTTCCTCTTCGTGTAACGCAAATACGTGTTAGTTCCATCCAAAAGTTTTCCACCATAGCTCGTTGGTAAAAATGCTTGATCCAGGAGCTCTATTGTTTTCTGGGTTGGGTTCAAAAGTACAAGGTTACTGAATTGAACATTGATAGTTGTGAACTCAGAATTTGGGCAGCTATTCAACAACGGTTATGAAATAAAATCTTCCTGTGAGTATCGATGTTCACATTATCTTTTAGAAAAACCTTTTTGAGATTAAATTGAAATTATATATAAAATACAGTGAACTTTTGAAATTGTATCTGTTTTCATGGGCTTTCGACAAGTTCTGGTATTTTTCATCATCACAATATGCTTATTACCTTTTTTCAATGTTTTTTTTTAATTGATGCCTCGCCTATTTCGTTTGAACACTCAAACTCCCAAATTCTATTTTCTGAGTAACTGCTATTGTTAATTTTAAGATTTCACTAAATTCCTTGAGGCCTTCTGGTGTTGCCATGGATCGCCACCAAGCCTACCATTTTGAATCCTCTTTTTCTTTTTCTGAGAGGTCACGTGCGCGTACTTAGAGTCTGCAGTATTCTCCGGATGACTCCCGAAGGGGGGCGGGACGGGGTTAAGCTTTGATATAATTCAGTGAAAGTCCTAAATTATTGGATACTTAAAATTTCCTGTGAATGTCAATATTGAAAAAGCCGCTTAGGCAACATTTCGCATTTTTCTATTGATTATATCTCTCTTTTGCACCAGCAAATGTCATTTAAAATGCACTGATAGTGAATATTTAGTCAATATATTTTTTTTGTTAAACATTTACCTCAAAACCAATTGCCTAATACTAAAATTAGTAAAGTGACACTGATTTAATAATAGTTCTCTTAGTTTTCAAGAACCAGCCGACCAAGTGGTTAGCGTGTCTGACTGCGGAGCCATTGGCCGCGGGATCGAATCCTGCTAAGGGCGTGGATGTTTTTTTCTCTCTATGTGTTCTATGTCCTTTCCTCTTTGTGTAAATGTGACCCGCCCGATAAACGGGTTTTGTGGTTGTATGTCGTGGGCGACGCTGCTCCACCGCAGTGGCTTCGCCACAGGTGCCCAATGGGTAACAAGAAGAGAGTAGCAGTTCTGGCATTTCTGTGGCCAATGGGACAATCCCCAAGCACCCACCATTAAATAAATAAATAAAGAAATAAAGTTTTCAAAAACCTTCCAAACAGGAATACTCAAAAATATAAGTGTTTTAAATTTCAGTCAATTATCTTTTACAGTTTTTGGGAAAAATCATTTTAAATTTGAATTAAACATGTTGAAATGATCATGGGAAAAAAAGTCTTCAAGGCTTAAGAATGTAAAGAGAGGAGGCAATGGATGCAAGTCTTATCCAAGTTTCATTTGAAATAAAGCATAATTATTTCGAAATTTGAAAACCAATAACACTAGATAAAATAACATTAAAGTTTATAATTAAAAAAATTTCAGTCATCCTTAAATAGTCTTGTTTTTTTTTCTAAATAAAATAAAATCAGAATCAGAAAGTTAATAAATCAAACTTGGATTTCCTTTCAAAATAGAAGACTCTTTCTTTTCTTTCTTTCCTCTCTTTTTTTTTTTTTTGGTAACAGTTTTATTGAGATATAATTNAACTAAAATCGATAAATAATTATATTTTAAGGAGTAAAGTCAAACAGTGACAAATAATTTTTTATCTAACTACTTTTTATCGAAATACTTTTACGGTTATGGAAAAACTTTTTACAGTTCAAAAGTGTTTGTAGTAAATTAGAATAAAAGAATGTGAATTTCTTAGATTTCGAGCTATCTGGAAAATTAAGAGGTGAGTGTTTACGAGTGCAAACTCAAACCGTAAAAATATTTACTGTAAACTTCAGGGCATCATAAAAATTCGATACTTGAGTGTTGGATTATTAGTTTATACTTTATTTTTTTCATATTATTATTTTATTATTGCTATTTTTTATCAGTATTTTTGTACATAGAGAAGTTATATATTGACTTAAAAGTTATATATTATGTTTTTACTTAAACTTGTATGGTAGAAATAGTTTTTAACTTGTATGATCGAAATAGTTAATTATTAAGTTATAGTTATCCATAGAAGCATAAATATAATTTGCTTTTTAAATCTATATATTTCTCAATTTTGAAAAAAAATTATTATTGTCTTTTTATTTTGTTTCTATGACCGTGTGAAATTTTTTCACTAAAATGGGTTTATCGAAAAGCGAAAAATATATTGAAAAACGCAACATTTATGACTTAAATAAAATTTTAAATTTTCGCACCATTGCTTCAAAAGCTTATAAAACTTTAAAAATCACTTTGATTCAGCAACAAGGAATATATACTCAATTTAGAAGAAAAAATAAAAGAAAATAATAAGTAATAATTCACTATATTTCTATTAAATATCCTATCCCTTAAGACTACTAAATCAGTTTCAAAAGATTTGCTTATTGTGAAATGAAAGAAAAACTTATTAAGCTCAGCATTTATAGCTATAATAAAATATTACTTTATTGCATAGATATACTTACAAGTCTCAAAATTAATCACCGAAAATGGGCTGAATTTGCTTCTTGTTCTAATACAATTGTAAACAACTCACAAGATGAAAGTTTTATGCTATATCAAAACTGCCCAAAGAATGAAGCTAAAATGTCAGGTTATCTAGAAATATTTTAACAAAATTTAGTGCAGAAATATATAAATTTTTCTCTTTCATTTAAACAACAACCAATTAAAATACAGATGTGTGAAAGAGGCAGGCCTCATTAACTAAAGACATTTTTTTTATCTCGATTATAAACAATTAAATATCAATTCGTTCAGTTTTTCACTTAGTGAAATCATATGCTGTATTTAATGGCTACTTACATTTTAAATATTATCCGTTCTTGACATTTAGATAAAAGCAATCTTTTTTAGCCACCTGAATATGACATGGAGTTCTTCTCTTGGTCGGCATTCATACTTAGACTTTAATACTGAAACTTTTCGTCTATTTATTATTAAACAAATTTAATTAAATGCACAACATTGAAAAAAATGTTTGATTTTGTGTGAAATTTTGAAAAAAATGTAATTTTCAATGCATAATAAAGTTCAAAAAGATACTTCAAAAATTTTTTAGTTTCATTAGTTAGTTTAATTAACGCGAGAACAACAGTATTTTTACATCAAATTATCTAAAATTTATATATTTAGCAAAACTAGTTTGTTAGATAGTAGTAAAAAAGCTAGTTTTGGAAAAAAATTGCTTAAAGCTCTTAACTTTACATAGTATTAGATTTTTTTTAATCTGAAAATCTTAAACTAAAAACCATCTATATATATATATTTGAAATAAAGCATAATTAT
>NC_092208.1:33788840-33845585 GCF_043381705.1 Parasteatoda tepidariorum
TTATATATATATATATATATATTCATTCTTAATATTTAATCCCTTCTCTTTCTTTATACAATCTCTTATATTTCTTCTTATAATAATCTCCATTATCCTCAGTTATATCATATATCATTACCTTCTTTCATTATTTATCTTTCTTTCTATTAAACTGGAATTCTTTCCCTTATTAAAGAAGCCCTTATTCTAAGGGGCAACACGAGTAAGTTTAATTAATTGCTTTCTCATATACCAATGCCTAGAGACCGTATACATTCGTACTATCTATAGAGAAAAAAATATTATTCTGAGTTGAAGTAATATTTTCACAATCATAAATGAATAGATGTCATAGAATAGACGTAGTTGAAGGAAGCGTGTGCGGAAAAAATGAACGGCAAACATTCTATAAAATGAAAGATATTACTGTAACAATATTTTCGAAATACGGTATATACATTATAACATGAAAACTCTCATTAGTTTTACTTTACAGAATTGTTTATGATAAATCATAAAATTAACTCGAAATGCTAAGAAAGAAGAATAAAAAATAATTATAAAGCACGCAATTCGTAGAAAAATTTACATAATAGAAAAAAGCACATCGATTGGTAAAAAGTCACAAAACATAAAATGAAACGCTGCATTCTCTATTATTTTCAATGATCTTTTTTGTTACTTTATAATGAATCGCTTAATTCTGCAATTCAGAGACGTAAATAAACGATAATGTTATTACTTTTTATTTTAACTACCTTAACGATTTCTTTTCAAAAAGTGACGATTTGCGCTTTGTAACGATTATTTTTTGTAACTTTGTAACGAAAACTAATTCTAATAAAATAATTTCTTCTTCCACTTTTTCAAAACCACAAATGTATTGGTTTGTTTTCATTGTGTACGTTGCATAGAAACTACCCCAATGATCTTTTGTGGGCAGTTTTCTACCTAGTTATTATAGCTTTAAGGTATCATGATAAAATTACTAAATTTTATCACGTTTTCTTTTATCACATATTTTAAATCCATATATTATTGTTGATTTTACCAGAAAATTACTCAGTTTTTCAGTGTTCCTATAGAGCCAGAAAATCAGTAAATTTGTATCCTTAACCATGTTTTTTTTTTCTTAGCGTATAAGTTTCAATTCTTTCCTCGCCGCTACAAGCAGAATTTATTGCAATATAACCGTCATATGTGGTTAATCATCAGTCAAAACTTTGATCAATTTCTTACTAACCAGAATGCTTAAACCTGATCTACAGCTCGATACCTAATGATAGTACATGATACAATTGTATTCTGAATGCTGCAAGAAGATTTATTTCCCAATTATCTCTTATTTTAAAATCATATCTAAACATGAACAAACTAACAGAAGAAAAATTTAAAGAAATAGAAAATAATAAAAGAAAACAGGCAAAAATTTCTCAGACTATGTTTCTCTAGTATACTGAAAGGAAGAAGATAATTCCATTCTTGTCTGGCTTAAAACAGAAAACTCTATGTTCATAACCTTTGTTATAAACTTCTATTACTACCCAAAACTCCCCTCACGTCTTTCGAAAGTGATGCAGCCTACGTTTTTTTTCATAGATGGGACAAAAATTGATGTTTTTTCATTTTTTCAGTTCACTTGGAAAACACAGTTTTCGACTTTTTATCAAAAATAAAAATAAAGTCAAAATTAAATCGACTTTAATGTACTTTAGGGGAAACTAAAATTTAAAGTTTTTCTCTTTTATTTAGCACAAGTTTTATTTTAAGTCAAAGGATTTTAAATTATTGAATTTTTCTAATCTTTTTTCATAACAAAGACATTTAGTTCCAATGGGGTCCCTGATTTCTTTTTTTCTTATGATTTTTTTTATCAACATCTATTCTTTACTTGTTTATAGCTTCCAAAAGAAAAATTCCAAAAAAGAGGGATGAGAAAATAATGCATTTAAGTTTTCTGCTTGAATCGAAACATAAAAGACGTTATTTTTAAGATTAAAAAAAATAGATGAAAATAAAAAATTCATGATGGAAATAAAATGAAAGCAGCGAATGTTTCTTTGTTTTATTTATCTTCATAGCAAAAATATGTAACTTTAGAAATTTCTGTGACAGAAATGTTATTAGTTCTGATTTTAAACTGATTACTTCTTGCTTTGAAGTAAGAATATGTTTTCGAAAGCTTTAAATTTAAAAAAATGCCTACTTCTAAATCGTATGATTCGTTCGCATCATATGTCATGATAAAAATAATTAAATTTGATACTAAGTAAAAAAAATAGCAAACAGTATACTGCATAATTAAAGTATCAAAATTTAAAAGTTTGATATTTAAAAGTTTGATAAAAGTTTCATAATCTTCCTAAACATAGCAGTTTTTAACGCAAAAATTTTGAAACAATGACAGAATTCATTGTTTTAAAATAAATGATGAGGAGTGAATGTTAGGCTTTTATCGTAACCAGTACCATTTGAAACAAAAAACCGACGTATGAAAATAAACATATTTTTTATATTCAAATTCATAACTACCTCTTCGAAAAATAATGTTCTTTTACAAGTTTTATAAGTCACTAAGAAAATATCACAATTAAGGATTTTTGGAGAATCTCCGTTTCTTTTTCTGATCATCGATAAATCAAAAAAGTAAAAAGAAATTAATGCTAAGAAATGGTTTATACCACAGAAAATTATGCATTTCTGCTTTTAAAGCATTTTTCAGTTGGTCCTTTTCAGGAATGATTCTGAAAGTCCCATAAAAAAAAACCTACGGACATTAATAGACTGAATACTAATATACAGGGAGACAAGCACTAATGGGTAAAATAAAATTATGATTTATTAGCGTGAAGCAGATTTATTAGTAAATCTTCACAATCAGCGGTATTCACTCTACACTGGGGAAAAAAGTATGGTTAAAATTATCAGAATGTGGTAGCATTTACAGGGTACCCGACTTTATGGAAACAAAAAAAAGATCGGTTACTTTTACTGAAGCTCTTTGGTAATGATTTTGTTAAATTTAACAAAAAAATATGATTTCGTAATATGGTAAAATACCACATTAAAATGTGATTTTATAATGTAATATCAATAAATGCTATAAAATTTGGTAACTTTATTATGAATTGGACATGGTATGAAAACTACTTATTTGGTTAAATTTAATTTTTAGTTTTGAAATTTTTACTAAATGTGTATTCTATTTATTAATGTTAGTGATTTTACTTAACTAACATTAATGGAATAAAGAAAAGAGTGGGAATTGCTGCCGTCCTATAAAGTTTCAAATTGTAATCTATAAAACCTCTTATCCATTTCGAATAAAATAGCGTTTAAAGAAATAAGTTGCTTTCCTGGTAATTAATGCATACAAGTGTTTCAGCTCTAAAAGATATCTCCAAATATCACATAACTTCGAAATTAATAAATATTATAGCATTTTTAAACATATCTAACAGAATATAATTTTATGAACTATGGTTTATTTTTTAAAAAAAACATTTTGAACAACAAAATGAAATAAAAAAGAAAGCCATTAAAAACTATTAAAAGATGCTTTGCATTTAGTTTTTTATTTAAAATCGAATATTTAAATGTTATTTCACTATATTTTATTAAAACTAGACTTATCAACTCTCTTCCCACATGATTGTTTTACAAGCATTTTGATCTCTTGATGATTTAAAGAGTTCAACATTTGAATCTAAATATTATTAAATAAAAAATCTCTCAAATTTTTTGGTTTCGTAGATTTAGTTTCCATTTTGATAGGGAAAATATTTTAAATTTATTATTTTATTTTCTCTATTGCCATTGCAGCATCATGCATAAACTTATTTTTAAAATTCTTGTTTAGTTGTAAAGGGAAAAAAATTCGCCAAACAGATTATGTAAAAAAATATACAAAAAAATTAATAATATTGTTTTGGATTTTTAGTCAAATTGTTTTTGTTATTTTAATTGCATACCTTGGAGACTGGTACACATTATATCTGTTCTGGTCACAATGTCCTTTCAGTTTCGATAACCAAATAATACCTCTGGGAGTACTGGATACGAGATTGGTCGCACTCTGGTTCAGATTGTAATTTAAATCTGCGGATGGATAGGGCGTGGATGTGTCCTCTCTGTCTGTGAAATATAAGTATGGCAGAAGTCGAATTTTTGACCATAGATAACGACACTGGAAAACAATAAAAAGTGCACCTCTCTGCCTTAAAATAGCCTCGTCAGTATTGACAAGTGGCAAAGGAAAACAATTGCATAGTTTGACTGAACACTAATACTGGCTGAACACTGCTCATAAAATTTAACTTATCTCTACATAACTGATTAAAATATAATAATAAATAAAACTTATAGCAAACATGACTTATCAGAAAGTAAAAATAACTTATTTACTGCTAAATTGTTGTAAAACAGTAACTAAATATCCATATCTCAAACTGTACCATAATAAGGTAACGTCGAACAATTACTATAAGGAAATAACACCTATATTTGTAAGCCTTTATTTCAAAATTAACGGTTTAGTAATAAAAAATAATATTAGGGAATGATAAATAAATATAAATAACTTTAAATAAGGGATAAGTAAGTAACTTACAGGTAAATAGCTAGTTGAATTTAATTAGCTTTTATACTGATAACAGCTTAAGATACTGCATGTTCGCTGTTTAGTTATGATCATATAATGGGTTTTTTATGAAATGTAGAGATATATCATAAACTTTCAACGATTTTCATTGGTTGAAACTAAGGTTCCTATACAATCAATATTTTCTAATCAGTCTAATTCAGGGGCTCTAATTAATACGACGCAATCAAGTGTTTTTTGTCTAAAATTATTTATGTATAGTGAGCAATATTAAATATTTTAGAGAGGCGTTAACTAATAGCAATTTTAATAAACTTTGAAAATTTTACAGCTTCTTTAATGAAAAAAAGTTACATTGTTTGATTGTCTTTATTTCTAATCCAAAATAATAAAGTAATAGAAGTTTATGAAGAATTATTTATTTTACCAAAACTTTATAGTAATAAATGTATGCCTAAAGTAAAAACAGTTAAAGTGACTAAAGTTTGCACATTTTTAAGCAGCTCTAATTACTTTTGTATAATCTAACCACTTATTTATAACGCAAAATAAAAAGTCATTAAAGTTAACAAAATAATTATTTATTTCACCAAGTTTTTACTGTACATCGATAAATGTATGCCTGAATTAAAAACAGTTTCAGTGACTTAATTTTGCACATATATAAACAGCTCCAACTACAATAAGCGTATCTTAAAAGGCAACAATTATTACCATATTTCAATCCGACAATAAAAAATAATTCATAATCACGAAAATAACTTTCCTCAGTTGCAAAGTTAATAAAATTTGAGAAATTAAGGAAAGTACTTGACAGAATCCATGGGAATGTAAGCATGAACTTAACACTTACTTTTAAGAGTTTTTAAATGGACGAAGCTCCGAAAAATTTTAATTAAAACCCTCTAAAATATTCAAAATCCATTTTTTCGAATAATTATTTTTGTAGAATTTTTAACATTATTAGAACAATAATTATTGAAGAAATTTCTCAATGACAGAGGCGACTTCTTACTACCAATCTTTTTCTTCTGTCGCCAGCTCCTTTTAAAGGTGATGCACTTCCAGAATCATTATCGGTGGATTCACCTACAACAAAAAGTTCATATTTTGTTATTAAAAGAAAAGTAAAATATCAAAGTTGTTACTATTTACTTTTGTAATTTACATGGGAAGTACGATAATTTTTAAAACTATGACATGAAACATGACTGATAAATCTGTGATGTTGCTACATCACACATGCGTTGTTTTTCTACTCCTCAATAGTTTTTTCAGTTTTCGTTCGTTTAACCGCAATAACCCAGGTTGTTGGAATTTAGGATAAGGAAGACCAGAAAGAAATGACATTTTTACATTAAATTTAAATAGATAAATAAAATTTTTAAAGCATTTTAATTCGTAATTGATAATGTAACAAGCTTTAGTTATCTAGTGTGCAAATTTTCAATGCCTAAAAATCTATTTGTTCTTGGTCCCTCAGTGGACTGATCGTTAAGACACGATTCCCAGCAGATCACCGAAGTCAAGCATCACTGGCTGCGGTCAGTGTGCGGGTGGGTGACCACTTATTGGTCCTCGTTAAACTGTTCAACCGTAAAGTGCTCGACTTCGTGTGCAGGTTGTCGGGCTACCGAAGCGGGAGTGCCATCCCCTCTGCAGAGGATCAAAATTGTGATGGCATGTCTTCGGATCATCCATAGGGATACTTCCCAGACCGTCGCCAATAGCCTATTGCGCAGCTCTAGGGTGACGTAAATGAACTACAACAACTAACTGTTTTTGAGAAAAATGTTTGGACATTATCGAAATTTTTTTAATTTTTTGACAAATAGAATACGTTGTAGCGAACCGAAAAAAAAATGAAAATATGATGTTCAACATTCGGCGAGTGTAATGGATGAAGCACTAGTACCTCTCAGCCCAATGACCAAATTATTTCCAATGTGTGGTCTGCTTAATTAGTACGAGTAAAAAAAAATCAAAATTATCGGATTTAAATTTAGAAAAACCACCTTTAGCATTAATGAACGTCTAATGCTCTTGGATGAATACCGCAAATAATTTTAGCAGCATTGGTAGTGTTACTGCTTTTGTGAAAACCCTTAAAGCATACAATGCATGCTTGCTTTTTCTAGTTCTTACCAAGCCATTTCCCCATAAATTGAAAGTAATAATAATAATAAATAATGAGATTTAAATATTTGCGGTTAAACAAGTCAATCTCTAATCTTAAAATGTTTTGGGACTGTTTTGCAGTACACAATAACCAATAAATGACAAACAATATCGCAATGCACATTAGAAACGATCAATAATATTACTTCTTCACCCTTATTAATTGCATTGTTTCCATAAGAAGTATTTACTTCGTGAAAACCATCACAGATACAATTTTTTAAACGTTTAAAAAAGTTTTAAGGTTTGTTAAATTTATGCCTATCAAAAAATAGAGTATACCTCTTGATGCTAAACTTGGACTTCTGCAAGGACTATGAGCATCTCCTATTATATCTACTGCACCATGCCGACGTCGTTCCTTTGAATTTTTTCGACTTCCATGTAGATTTGAGATTTTCTCCATTTTCTTGTAAATATCTTTGGCTAAATTCTTCGTGTCGCTGCACACCTTTAAAGGTATAAAGAAAACATTTAGAGATATATAATTTTCGGTTGTTATCTTTTCGGAAAATATCTTCGATAACATTCTTAACACGGAGAAATTTAGGAATATTATAAGGTGTAACAAATATAATAGATATTTATATAGAAAAGATATTTTTTTGAATCATTTTATTGAATTCTTTTATTTTTCAATGATCATTTATGCTATTAATATTCATTTAGTTAGAGATAAGGATTAAAATGAAATTTTAAATATCTTAATAAGTCAAATGGCTAATGTGATAAAAACCAAAAAAATTACAGGCTGTTATACTGCTTAAATTTTACTATGATTTAAAAAATATTTTAATTTCTTTAAAAATAAAACTATACTCTAAATACTCTTTTCTACACTCAACTCAAATGAGAGGTCGTTCAAACGTTACGTAAGCACCTAATGTAGGCAGGATATCTGACTAGAAACTATCTAGTCTAATAAGAAAATTAGTATATTTTCTTTGAAATTATTTATAATATTGACGTACCAAAAATATTTTACCTATGAATGAATAATTTAAAAGAGAAGAAAGAAATATTTATGATTTCTTTGAAGGGAGCAAAAATAAAACATGGAAAGTCATCTATGATTTTCGATTTTATGCTAATGAAATGTCGGATTCCTTTGTACTTACAAAGGAATCCAATATGCAATCAGGGAATAACAATATGCAAATATATACATGACAGTAGTATCACGTACAAAATATATATATGTATAGTGCACTGGCGGGACTTTTATTTGTGTTCAAATTATACATCTGAGAATTTTCTGACGTAATTATGATCGCAAGACGAGAATTAACAGACATTAAGCCTAGAACGGTGGAAGCATAGGATGTCCCAGTTTGGAAATTGTGATGAAATTCAAGGTGATGAAATTCCTAGATCTATCGAGTCAAGACTTCGCCATGAATACCGCATTTCAGTAATGACCTTTCCCCATGGACAACATAGTGCCAGCCGCCTGCACTAAATGACCGAGACCTCCAAAGTATGCTTACAATTGTCAATATTAACAGAGACAAGTGACATAACGTGCAATAACCACAAACATCAATGCTGGAAGTTAGATCGGTGTGGCGAAATATGGTTGTAACGGAATATAACAACAGAGTGTCGACTTAAAGTGCAGTCCTTACGGACCAATGAACCCAAATTGTCAGCAAGGCATCGCGTAATCTAGTGGTGCCTCCATAATGGCGTGAACTGCATTTACACAGCATGAACTGGGCCCTATGGTCCGATTGCACCAATCATTGACTGGAAATGGTTACTACTTGGAAAGCACTTGTAGCCTGAATTTTTATGGGTGATAATGTGATAGATACTAGGCCGTTATTCTTCGCGACTGATTTGAAGAAAGTTCTGGACGATTCCAGCAAATAATTAAGCCCCCAAGATTATCCCGCTGATCATTTATGGAATATAATCAAGAGGTCAGTGCCAGCTCAAAATCTTGCACCCGTAAGACATCCATTTAGGCTACATGACAGAATATTCCAGCAAGAGACTTCCAGATACTTGTTGAGTCCATATCACGCAGAGTTACTGCACTTCTTAGAGCTAGAGTCTCATGATTTTGTAGAGCTTGGACCCATAGAACTTAGACCCACGAATTTTGTCATCTCAGTGTATAAAACTGCATACCTTTTTTCCAGAAGCTGTTTATTTAATCAAAATATGCTCCGATTGCTTCAATATACTTTTCCCAATAAGATTTTAATGCATAGATCTTTCGAATCTTATCTTCAAAATCAATAAACTTCTCTGACAAGGAATTTTTCCGACTGTCTTTATTTCGCACTATTTGGTCCAAAAAAATTGTTCTAAAAACATGAATTTCATTTAGCGAAAGATCCGGTGCATAAGCTTCTATCAACACTGTGAACTAGTTTAAGCGACTTCATCAGAGCAATTTTATTAATGTAATTTGCTATCAGCATGCTGATAATTTTGTTGAATTCTTTGTAAATTGATAATCTGTTTATATAAACAAGGCATAAAGCTTTATCATGTCCTCTGCGGCTTAAATTTTAAACAAATATGAAAGTTTCTGATATAAATTCAAACATTTAAAAAAAAAACTAATTTTTGACGTTGATGTAGAAAAAAAGAGAAACATTTGTGAATTTTTCAATAAAACGACTTATAGGGATCTACTTAAAAATTAGTGACCATTTAGAAAATATCTAGTGGCAGCCCTGAACTTACCTTTAGCACATGATTACCCACATTTGAAGATAGAGAACTGCTGCTTTTGCTTACTTCAGGGCTACTTCGAGGACTTTTAGAAGAATATTTCTTACGAAACCGAAACATTCCATTCGGGGTACTCGTTTGGCGAGCTGTCACAAAAGAAAACTCAGACGAGCTTGGTACTTTGGACATCAGTTTTTGGTAAGTGGGCGAAAATTTAAAACTCTTAAGTTCAATTTTGAAGAAACTTAAGTAGTGATGCCATGTGAAACCATTTCCTTGATTACTTTGGGCTAAATTGAAGCAGCGATAAAAGCGAGCTATATCATCACAGCTATTAGTTCTGCGCACTGGAGGTTCATTATATGGTAGGTATCGGACTTCTTCTTTCAGTCCTTCTGGGAAACTGGCAATTGAAAGTCTGTCATAATTGATATCATAATCAGCATTTCTATACATATCTTTATATTCCTAGATGGATCTACATATCATCTAAAAATCAAAACATTACATGGTTAAAAACGTACTACTTTGAAACGATTTTTTAATTTATACTTATTAGCCCTAAGTCATCTCTCAAATATCTTAGACATACTTGCGTTATATGTTCATTATCTCAAAAATCTTTGTGGATAATAACTTCAATTTACCGCCAAAATTTTAAGGAAATTTGCTTCGAAAAGATTCAATTTCTTAAAAATTTTGAAGGGATATTTCCAGTCTCCACGTTTAAAAATCGCAAGAGCCAGTACACATTCCATTATTTTTGGGTGTATAACTTTACGTTAGATTTCATTTTGCTAGCAAAAACTATAAGATTTAGAAACATGAGATTACGCAGATGTGTAGAAAATTCTTCAGGGAGAAAATAGGAATTAAAAAAAAAATTCATATTCGATAGCTAGTTTGAAAATTATTAACTGTTAAGCTGTTCAATTTTCTTACAGTGTTTCATGCGTCATTGAAGGTCAGCTTTATATATTCGACCGCTGAACGACTAATAAGCTCGAACAAGTGAGATGGTAGGGTACACTGCCGTCTTTTACTGTGAGGAAAACCACGAAAACTTCCCACTGCTAGTAGGGGAGCGTTAACTCAAGATCCATATACCACCAAGGATATTTTAGCTCCGCACAGTGGTCGGTGCAAGTCAGGGGCGAAATTCGTATCGACCAGCCATCGCTGGAATTCGAACCCGGTTCACTTCATTGAAAGGCGAACGCTCTATCCCCTGAGCTACTATAGTTCAAACTAGCCTTATATTTTATTTTATAACCGTAGTTGAACATTCTACCCAATGTTTGGGCTTACGACTACCAATGTTCTACTCCGTATCCTTGTAATTTTGAACCCAATCCAGAAGACAGGGGAACTCCAGGATCAAGAAGAGAAAGAAATTTTGCCTTCGTGGTGGACTCTTTAACGGAACTAACCTGTATTTGCGTTACATAGAGAGGAAAATCACGCAAACCTACCATTATTAGCCTGACGGATATTGGACTCTAAGCCAGACTACTAATAATGTAGATGCTACACCATTATCAAGGCAACAATAGCCAGATTATAAGTTATAAGATATTTTATGAATTTTTGAATCGAATATTTTCAAGGAAATTTTTCGCCCCCCGACGAGGTGACCCGGGTTCGAATCCGAGTGATGGCTGGGATTTTAATTTCCCATACGGCTAGCACCGACTACAGGCCTGACGGAAAAATATACTTAGTGGTAGTGATATAAAAATATACTCAGTGGTAGACGGATCATGCATCAAAGTCCCCTTGCCGCCGGACTAAGCCTGAGAGCTCGTGATTTTCCTCTCCATGTATCACAAATGCGGGTTAGTTCCATCAAAAAGTCCTCCACGAAGGAAATTATTCCCAATACTTGATCCAGTATTTTGAGTTGAACATTGGTAGTCGAAAATTTAAAATAGGACCGGCTCTTCACAGCTAAGGTTATAAAATAAAATAACATATTATGGAGAAAATGATGAAAAACACTATGTGAACTGCAAATATTTCTGAAACACAATGGAAATCTTTCTTTGTCGCGAAATTTAGAAATGATAATAAATGGATTAAAATTATTTAAAAACAAAAAAGAGCTATTTATTAAACCTTCATCTTTACGCGACGCACAATCTTAACCATTTCCTGATTCAGAGCTTAATTGGATTTGACGGTTTGGCTGAATTTATGCATCCTAAACAGATTAGAACTCGTTTTTGTTTCAATAATTTTTATGATTCTTCTTCTAAACGAACAATTATTTTTATTTTTTCTCATTTATTTTTCCCCTGAGATATCGAAAACACTTGACTATGCTATTTTTATTCTTCTTTTTCTAACACATTAAAAAATTTATGTTTACTCATTTTTTAATGTTACTTACTTTATAAAAATAGCACATTATAAGTTTACAGCCAGATATTCATTTGAATATTAAATACAAATTCGAATAGTATATTAATTAGTGATCAGATACCATCAGATTTAAAGCATTTTCTATGTTATTGAAATTCTTACTGTCAAGTTCAATTCATTATACAATTAATATGATTATGTTATATACATGCTTGTATAAATAAAGTTTGCGCAGACTAGTGTATTTAATAAATACGTTACTACTTTATAACATATTTGTTATATTATTACTATAATAAACTAATATAATAATATAATTCATAAATATTTTTTTGCAAATTTGCAAATTACTTACCAAAATTGCGATCAAGAATATCTCAAAAACATAAATGAAAATACTTAAAAACTGTTGCCATAGAAACCAATAAAGTAGTACCTTTACAATTAATTTTCATTTCTGAATAAATAAATGCATGTAGATGGAGTAAAACGAGATGATTTTTACACAATTCATAAAGCTTAAGGCTCCTATACTATCAGAGCTGACCTATCAAGCAATATTGGAGCAAAAAAGTTTGCAAGTCAACGTTATGTTAGCATTGTGCTTATGTTAGCTCTTTAGAGCAAAAATAGATGATAATAAAGCTTAATAATGCAAGTGACGTTGTGTGGGTATCTCGATCCTAATTGGTTGTTGAAACGTCAAATTTACTTACGTTAACAATTGGGTATACTATAGCCTACGTCACAGGTTGTGTTATTCCTACTAAATTTAACCCATGAACGGTATTTTCTGCGAGCCTAACTTCAAGCCACAAATAAACAAACGAAGTGTTTGATCGTTTAAATAGCTGCTCGCCAGATTTTATTGCATTATAAAGAAAAGTAATTGATATTCGATTTTTGATTAATAATTGATTTATGTGGATAGTGGCATTTATGTGGATAGTGGCATAGAATTTAGCATTGCGTCATGGTAAATGTTATTCCTACTAAGTGGAAGTAGTTGTGTTTTTTTATATTATACCCAATTGTTCTTTCCATTCTAAGTCAAAGCCGTCAAGTATCAATTTTCTTAATTGATTCTTTCACAAAGATTTCAATTATTTCCCTTTATATTTCTTACTTAACACAAGGACAGGAACGAAGCCATGTAAGACATAAATGAACTAATCATGTATTAAAGTTGTCAGATACACAACGCAAAAAATATATCACGGTTACAATAAAAGACATGAACAAATAATAAATCTAAGTCAAGTGAAAGATGTAGATGAGAAAAAATTATATTTCAACGAATTTAATGTGTGATATGACTCTGTATTTAATTAATTTCACGTTATTTAAAATTCTAACTTATTTGGATAAGCTTAGCTCAACTTTAACAACACCTTTTGCTTACAAATTATCAGCTGGCGCTGACGTCATAGGTCACATGTTTGGAGTATTTGTGATCTACTTCTTCTTGAAGTACAAATGAGATTCTCTCTTGAGACTTTGAGGAGTAAGGTTGTGTTGTGACCGAGCTCCCTAGCTACAATGTCTACTACGCACAGATTCGGACGTGGAGGTAAAAGGATGTTTAAGCACGAGTTTCCTCCCGACTACAACTCAGACTCTGATTACGATGGAATGAATGAACAGGACCAACAAGACGCAAAAAGGAATTACGTGGACTACGCAGATAGAACAGCCACACTAGAAACCATCGATAATCTGATTAGCGACGCTGAACGCCAAATTAAATTCTTCGAATGGAGATTCAACAGAAACGGAAAAATGATACACTACGACAATCATCGCAGATTGAGAATTATCAGAGACAGATACNAAAAAAATCAGATTTTGGTCATTGCGTGAATATTTTTTATCTTAAAAATATATTCTAACTGTTGAAATTATTTTTTTTTCTATATACTGGTGACAATATTATGCATTTAAAAAATATTCTACCTATACATTTTTATATTCAAATCAATTGATTTACATACTTTTGTTCCACTGTTAGTAAGTTCCATCATGTTTGGAATATAATTTCTATCATAATAATAAAACTGTACAAAATCAATGATTCTATTCTCATGTAATATCTTTCATATCGAGAATTCAATTTGAAATTAGTAATCCTGAAATGTAAAATTTAAACATACCTCAAATGATTTTCCTTATCTTCCTAATCCAAAACAGTTAATCTTCCTAGTATATAATTAGAAAACAGCTGTTTAATCTTTATTCACTGAACGAACGAACGCTATTTTCTTTCATAAGATTTCAAAAATATTCCGATTGAAAAAGAAAACACTTCAGATCAGTTTTTATTATACTTAAACATTTGAATCATTCGTGTTCTTAAAAATGTTATTTGCGTCATTTTTTCTCTTTCTCTTTTTTAATTATTTTGATTATAGGAATATATTTCAAAAAAATATCTGTATTGTTCATAAAAAATTTTTTATAAGTTTTTCTAACTTAATTATAATTGTAGAAAAGTATCGATATTTAACTTATTCGTTTATTATGAACAGTATTAAGTATTTTAATCAACTCATTAAATGACTTTCAAAATGTTAATTTTATTTATTTTAAATGAAAAAAATAACAAATTTTCTTATTTTTTATTCTTATTATTTTTTATTTATTTTTTCTTATTATTAACAATTTCATAAATGGAGGGCTTTCGGAATCGTTTGACAATTCGCGACCGCAACGACCTATATGGGGCGTTGTTATTTCAGACGAATGTCTGCTTACTCAACATCATGATCATTTGTTGCACTGGAGGTTTCTTCAGTGCAGCATGGTAACGTTCCTTCGTTATTGTGGCTTATTAAATAAAAAAAAAATTTTTTTGACATTCTTTCTTAGGCGAGTGAAAACGAAATAGAATCTCTTCTTTTCAGGGAAGGAACATCAGACACACATCGAAAAATATTAGTAAAAAATCTTCTTATTATAGTTAAGACCTAGTGAGTGAGAAATCGTTCTATTAAATTTAATAATCTAATATGAAGGGTCCATTTAAACTTTACATTCCATACTTTTCTGAATCATATTACTTCAAACATTAGAACATGGAAAAAGTATACAGAAACACACAATATTGTACCATTTAATTTTGCAAAAAAAGTTTTTCAACATAACATGACACACAACAAAATTTTATAATTGCAAGATCTCGATCTTAATTTCAGTATGTAACTTAAAAACTGAATAGCTGAATTCTAGTTGAAATTATTCATTAAAAATTAAAAAATACTTTCCAAGAAAACGATAAAAATTTATTAATAATCAACACAACAAATTTATTAATAACCAACTACTTCAAGCAATTCGGATGATTCTTAACTGTTGTTTTTCGAATTATGTACATCCCGAAATATATTCCATAAAGAAAAATATTCCATAACTAATGGAGTTCCACACGCTGAAATCACATTCATTCATTGAAATTAAGTAAGCAATGTTGACTTCACTTTAATTTGTAATAAATTGAAGATAAAATTTTTTTATTTAATGGTAATGCACAGATCTGCAACAGAATGTGATCACAAAAACGGTAGTTCTCGTTTGCAAGTTTTCTGATAATAGAAAGGTAAAAATTATCGAAAAATTTCTTCAAATGTTGGGCTCGTTTTGTTTCAGAAAGATTTAACAATGTTTTTGGTCGTTTTTTTTCAAGCTCTTCAGCCTTTTCCTTAGGGAAATTTTGCTACTTATTTGCTGTCCTACTCCGTCAATGATTCTGATAGAACTAAATGAAAACTTAATAAATAAAAGCCTGAAAATAACTTTTCCGCTAGAGGGCGTATTCAAGCGTTGCGATCGCGAATTTTAAACAACTGATTAAAATTATAACTATTCGTAATCCCAACGCCTGAATGCGCCTTCTAGTGGGGATGATATTTCCAGGCTTTTATTTATTAAGTTTTTATATAGTTCCAGAATCATTGGAAGAGTAGGGAGCTTATTTTTTTCAGCAGCAAATAGAAGCAAAATTTCCCTAAGGAAAAGACAGAAGAACTGGAAAAAATGACCCAGAGTATTAAAAAATCATTCGGAAACAGAACACGCCCAGCATTTGATGAAATTTTTCAATAATTTTTACCTCTCTATTATCAACAAACTTGCAATCGATAACTACCGATCTCGTCATCGCATTTCGTTACAGGTCTGTGTATTACTGTTAAATACATTTTTTCATCTTCAATTTATTACAAATTAAAGTGAAGTCAAAATTGCTTACTTCATTTCAATTAATAAATGTGATTTCAGAACGTGTGGAACTGTGTAGTTATAGAATATTTTTCTTTTTCATAGAATAGTATATATTTCTGTATCTATACAATGCGGAAAACAACAATAAAGAATCATTCAAATTACTTGAAATAGTATCATTTGTGTTGATTATTAATAAATTTTTATAATTTTTTTGTTAAGTATTTTTTTAAAATTTTAAATGATTAATTTCAACCAGAATTTAGATAGTCTGTTTTTCAATTACTTATTGAAATTCATATCGAGATCTTCAAATTATAAAATTTTATTGTGTGGTTCGTCATCTTAAAATGAAGGGATAATCTATGTTTATATTATTTAAGAATAAGATTTTCAAACGAAGAACATTTCATTTTAGAATTCCCTGGATTTATAAAGCAGGTAAGTGTTATGATGTTTATAATAAAAAATTTATTTGAAAATAATTTGTTTTTTCTAATTTGATGATAGTTCTCCACTGAATGGTTTTCTACGTTTGATTAGGAATTTTAATACCGAAAAAAAAATTTGAAAATTCATTTCAATTTGAGGAATTTTTAGGATCGTTTTTTCTATCGTAAGCATTCTTTATTTTACGCTTTTTGGTTTATGAATAATGATTCTAAATTGAAACTTTAAATTTTTTGCTGAAATCTTTTGTCAAAAAACTTTTTTTTTTGTTAAATTAAATGATATAACATTATGTTTCAGTGTATACTTTTTGATCATTAAATTTAGTAGAGCGATTTCGCAGTTATTAGGTTTTAACTCTAATCAGAAGATAAGATGCATATTTTTTTCCGTTTATTTATAAATACGTTTCCGATGTGTTTGCAATATCCCTTCTCTAAAAAAGAGAATTTTCATTTATTTTAATTGCATGAGAAAGAATATCAAAAAATTTTCTTTTTTAAACCTAATACGTCACAATAAAGAAGGAACGTTACCATGGTGATAGCATTATATTTAGAAACAACCTGTGGCTCTTCTTGATGCCATCCGCCAAACGGTTTTTAATAAATATTTAAATATGAAAATGATAAAGTAAAAAGAGTAAGGCGGATATGCTTTCCATGCTTCGACTATATAAAATGTCGAATTCGATAAAGATTGTTCTAAAAATCCTATGTGATATCAACAGCGAATAATACTTCAGCTTATGTAACGTCTTGAAAACATCAGAAACTTCAAGAAATCGGTTTTAGATAATAAAAAAAAACTGACACTTGACACTGTTTCTTTTTTTGTCAAAAGTGAGAAATTAACTAAATTTAAATTGTAAAAAAGGTTATTCTTCCAATTACGGGAAATATTTCGTTCGAAAATAAGTTGGCGAGGAATGAGTGTTTCATTTTAATTTATCACTCATACACTCCTCCAGTCAATTTTAAAATAATGACAGTTTATTCAATGTTAAAGGAATTGAAAACTCAATCAAAACCAATTAAAATCCAATTAATAAATGGAAAAATGCAATGAATGGTTAAAATTCCATTTATATTTCAGGTTCATTAACCAGAATTATGTTTTTTTCTTCCAGAAATGTCATTACCATACAGTGCGGTAATTTTAGAAGAATTCCAATTTTTTTTTATCTCGTGTAACTTCTGAAACATTTCAAATTAACAAGCGTATCAGACAGATTGATTTGTTTATTTTAAAACTTGTATCGATTCAGTAATACAATATGAATTTTAAAGTACTTTTTTTTCTGCTCTTTAAAAAAATTTTGCATTTAAGGAAAACGTGTAAACTTAAATGTTTTTGTTTGGCATAAAATGTTTTTCATAACTATAATAGAAATAACTATCCACCATAAAAATCTCATTATTTTACAATCACATACACTGGTGATCTACTAAACTTTTGTCAATTGTTTTTTTCTTCTTTTTTTGAGTGTTAAACATTTTAATACTACTCCTCAGTGATTTTAACCTTCTTCGTTATTTATTAAATAAATAAAATTTCCTAAATCTAGAAAATGTTAATTATTTCAGTTAATTTCCTTAATGAATTATCTAGAATTCCTCGAAGCTTCATATTAGAACTTTCTAGAACTTACAATTTAAACTATGTGATTTATCAAGTGTAAACGATAGCCAACATAACATTTTATCTCCTTAATTGAAATTAGTCTACCTTCAGTTTGTTAAGCTAACTTACCAAAACGCATATTAAATTTCAAATTAAATTCACCGCAATGATAATGAAATCCAAAAACTGCCAAGAATCACGAATTCAACCAATCTAGAATTAAGCTAACTATTTAATCTTAATAACTTAACGTCTAATTTTTGGAAGTTTCGAAGTAAGTACCGGCGAGAAAACTTTACTTTAGATAATAAATATTTCCATAAGAGTACTTTTAAATAACCATGTAAGTATTTTGAGCGCAATTAGAGTTAAATGCGTGGGTACTGAAATTATTCCCATTGCTGCAATCATATGCCGTCATTAGAATTTATGTCACAGAAGTTGAGTTGGAAAATTAGTTTCGCAGAAATTGTATTTTCTTTCTTCGAGAATTAATTTAGCGTATTTTCGATAAATTTAGAAAATATGCAATAGTGAAAAATTAATCATTATTCCTAAATAGAAACATCCTTCGCAATATTTAAAAATTATTTTGCAAATAATTAATAACTTTAATAATAATTAACCATGTAGCACACTGCAAAAATTCTCAAAAAAGAAAATTACGTTGAAAAGAACCGGCACTAATGTTGTCAGTACTTTTTAAAGTAAAATCCACTTTCGCCGGAATATTATACGAAACTAAGTCTGACATAGCGTAATAATTAGAGTAATAATTACCAATTTTTACAGCATTAATTACCGTAAAATCACTGAATTATTCTAATTAAATAAATATTATAATAAAAACTACGGTAAAAATGAATTTTACGGTAAAAGGAATTTTATGGATGATGCATCGAAAATGCCGGTAATCTATACCGTAATTGAATTTAGAATCGCAGTGTATGTTTGATAGTCTGAAGATATACATTTTGTGAAATTTGTATGATGATATGATTATTGAACTAATGCAATGCAGAGAAAAAAGATTTTGGTTAAATTACCGTACTGTATTCTGGTGTATACTGTATTCTAGTGAACAAAAACATAGGTCGTGCAATAAAAACCAAAGTATAGGGTATTTAAATAATTTGTTTGGAGATTTTTCCGTTAATATGGTAAAAGTTTACCGAAAATTCTGGTTTTCAAAATTGTAGTTCTTACTACTACAAATTTAGTCAGAATTACAAAATGGTTTTTATGCCAGTCTCTAAGGTATCATAGCAAAACCACCAAATTTTATCACATATTATCAAGCATATTTTACTGTTAATTTTTCCAAAATCATCTCCAAAACGTTTCGATAAAAATAATCTAACTTTTTGGTGTTCCCATAGAGTCAGAAATACGATAAATTTCACAATATTCTAGTAGTTATGACCATATTTTTTTCTTAGTACATTTACACTTTGATCATACTTTGAGGGTCAAAATTATTAACCTCCTTTATCTTGTCATTTTTAGTTACCTTATCAGTCTATTTTTCTTTCCTTTCCTCTTTTTTTCGTTACTTACAATTAATAACATATTTCCCAGGGGATTTTAGGACGAAGATGTAGCTGTAGCATCAGGAACTACATATTTTATTTCTTTCAGTCAGGACAGAGGCAAGAAGAAAATGAAATAAATATTTTATATATTTAACTGAAAATTATTCCCCAGAATACATTATAGTAATTTGTTTTGTAGCATAAAACAAAGCTTTGCATGTGATTAACCAAAAAGAGTTTTTAAAACGTCAAATTAAAAAGGAAATAGTTCATCGCTTCAGTTGAACTATTAAGATTTATTGGTCACGGTGGAACTTATAATTTCATTCATTTTGAACAAATACGCAGGTTTTGGAACTATGTATCGGGAAGACCACAGTTTGCACTCAAGGGTGGCATTTCTATATCAATCTGATCCTTTCTTGATCCTGTATTGTTTCCAGACATAATTCAATAAAAAAATAGGTAAGAGGCATTTTTGAAATTTTACAACCTAAAAACAGCTGCAAGTTGAGAAATGTAACAGGTTTTTAACATTTGCTCTAAAGAACATAAAAGTTGAGATTGTCACAAAAACGCTGTCCTGCACAATTTGAAAATGTAACTCATCATTCATTTAGAATAAATATAATAGAAAATAATGGAAACAATTCCAATACAAAAAAGAAACACATAATGTGTAACCGCTAGCAAAATAAATTATGTTCTGAAACGATAAGAATAAATTTAAATATTTGGTACATGGAGAATAAATTCTGGTAAACTACCAAACTGTATGTAATGACATTCCTGGCTTAAAAAAAAAAAGAAAAAAAAACATAATTATGTTCAATAAAACTAAAATATACGGTTTTTAAACTATTCATTTGGTAATTGTTTCGTTCATATGGTAGCGAATCACCGGAGATTATGGTTTTAAAAATTATATTTTATATTGCCATACATTAAGTAAAAAATATAAAATTGGGGAATAAATTTAACCACATAAATGGTTTTTATGCCATGCTCTAAAATATCATGATAAAAGTATAAAATTTTACCACATTTACCAAATTTTATCACATACTATAAAATTATATTTCATCGATAGTTTTATCAAAATCATTATCATAACACTTCGGTATAAATTATCGAGATTTTTGGTGTTCCCATAGAGTCAGAAACACGGTAAATGTAACTATATTTTGTTAGTTTTGACCATAATTTTTTCTCATTGTAGTCATTTGACACTTGGTTATGAGCTTTGCCGTTTAGATAACTAAGATTTGTTAGATAACTCAAGTTTTGGTTGAAAGCTAATACTTCCTTTCCATGCCAAGGGAAGAGTTATTTAAAAGCTACAACAGAAATATGTTATACGTTTAAGACTGTAAAAATGCAAGAGACATTTCTGGAACTCAAAACATGAGTCCATTATATGCAAAATGAAACAAAAATGTCATCACGGAATAATTTTTGATGCAATGAGAGATATTCATACAGCAAAAGCATATTTTGATAATGCATATTTTGAAAGACCATCTACAACAAACAATTCTTGATCAAATTACGGCAAAAAATGCTGGAACTCAATCTAAAAGTACATTTAATCAGAAAATATATTTTACCGCAAATTTTTATGAAACAAAATATCTGATAAACAATAATTTTTATATTTCTTCTTTCGGGGAAACCTGTAACCCCTACAGGTAGCATTCCCAAGTGGCAGATAGGAGAATGTGTCCATCTGATCTTCCTTTGGGTGATAGAAAAGAAATAAAATATCTTCCGTGGACCAACAGGCAGAAGTCAAACTTTTATGGCTCTGGCTAATCTCATTTCCATGGAAAGTGCAACTTAGGAGGTCCTGATAACTCCCCGTTGACCCAAGAAATATTTGTCCCTGTAAACAGAATAGTTGCAGCCCAAAGAGCATGCATTTTGCTATGGATATAGACCTATGTAGACATTTTTGGTAGTAAGCAGGCTGATAACTTAACTAAAGAAGCCCAAAACTCTCCAATAGCCTAATCCTTACTGATTCTGATGCAATAACCAACAATATTGCTGATGCAGTAGGCGATCTTGCTGGGTTACTTCCAGCTGACCCAAGAAGTATTTGTCCTTGTAAATAGAATCGTTTCAGCCCAAAGAGCATTTTTTAATGGATATTGGCTCACATCTTCGGCAATATGTAAGACGAAAACCTATCCAAATAAGCCCGATTCTACCCTTAACTTTCCAATAGCCTAACCCTCACTGGTGCTGATACCCAGTAACCAGTCATAAATTCACCTCCCAACCACATAAGAAAAATTTGATCCCAGAGCTTAATTGCAACAGGGTAATTTCAACTACCATAACCTGACTACGCACATGACACTTTCTAGGAATGAAAATATCCCTTGATGGCCAAAGACATTACAATACTTGTCCTCACTGTCCTGAAGTCCAACTTTCCCCAGGTTATATTTTTAATTGTCCCTCTACTCTGGCTAATCTTCGACGCCTTCGGTGCTATTTGATTTCTCTGCACTACTTGGACAAGACAACAACAACATTACACTCCTATTTACTTTAAAATTACTGAACCACTGTTATTAAATAAATATTACTCTGAAAAGTTTGGTAATACATTAATTTTTACTTTAAAATTCCTGAGGCACTGTAATTAAAAAAAAAATCATGGTATAAGGGATTTTTTCCGAGGCTGCTCTCATGGCGCCATTACTTTTTACCATATTCTTCTTCTTCTTCTTCTCATTGGCGCGACAGCCCAGGATGGGCCTTGGCCTTTTCAACAAGCCTATGCCAAGACATTCTTCCCTTAGCCAAGGTTCTCCAGTTAATTATCTTTAAAATTTGCAGGTCCTTTACCATATTGAGTTCTTAAAAATTTTTCAGTGTTAAATATCCAAAGAACTTTAGAGGAAATGATAACTAAGACCCTTAATGTTGTTATGTTACCTTGTTACCCTTTATGTTGCTTTACTTCTTACGTTTTTTCACTTATCTTTGGAATTAACTGCATGCATCAAAAACTTATATGCTCATGTCGATATCAAATCGCTTACTCATTACCGAAGTGTTTCGGTAAAGACAACCAGGGATTTTGGTGTTCCCATAAGCCTGGTAAATTTCCCATAAGCCTGGTTCCCATGGTAAATTTTACCAAAAACATATTTTAATTCTTTTAGGCATTATCCCAAAACTTAATAAGTTAAAATGTAATAAGTAGGTGTTCATGAAAATTTAATAGAAAATAAAACCAATAATTTTTTGAAAACTTAATTTATTTAAATGGTGCATTAGATTTTAATGCTTTGGGCCGTTCTTCATCAGTTTTGATTTTGTATCGACTTTTCAACTTTGGTGCAGGCTTCGTTGAACTTCCACAGGTAATTGCATATTTCACTTCCTTTATCAGCAAATTGAACATTGATACCTGTGGGGGAAAAAAGAAACCTTAAAAGAAAATACATAGACAAATTATTGACTTTATGTTTATTAATGACGGTAATTTTTTATCTTCTTTTGAACCATAGAAAAAAGTGAACAACTCAAAATGAATTGGCATTATAACTGAAGTATTTAAACGTGGTTATTTCTTAACATTAATAGATATGAAGATCATGTCATTTGGTATAAGGTTTAAGGAGGTTAGAAATCTTATCTAGAAAAACAACTCCATCAGTTGTGAGATAATTTGTCAGTTTCATGACCTCTTTAATGCGGATTCTAATACCAGTGTTAACACCACAATATTTCTACCATTCCTTCATATGAAGAGATTCTAGTGCTCGGCACTTACTTCTAAATTGGTGACTCTGGACTTATTGGAAGACAAAACTCTCATTAATGGATGGATAGTAGAATCACACAGCTGCTTATCACAAAAAGCCTAGTATTTTTCATCCACTAGAACCATGGAAAAATTGTACAAACTAGTTAAGCGTCATTAAGCAGTTCACCAAACAAAACATAACTCTACTACAACCTAACGCTAATATCCAGTTAAATTTGATTTTTACAACCTATAAATCATACTATTTGTAACCTTATAATTTTATATTTATGTTTTTTCATCATACCAGTTGTAAATGGTATTAAACCCGCAAAGGGAAAGAAATATTTCTATCCATGAACCTTAGCGGTAAAACTTAACGAATTTATTGGATGAACAGATTTCTGCTGATTATTTTACCGTAATATTAGAATGAAAAGTTTGACTATGCATTATATTTTTAACAGTTCAAATGAAAGCAGTTGCAAAACTATTGAAATATAAAGCTACAAATGGACCTAAAATGAAATGGAAGTATATTTTTGTTTTATAAATCGTAAACAAAGACAGTTTTACCATTTTTATAAAAATGAACTTTTGGTACCCCAAAAATCTCTGTACGAAAAATTAAAGAAAGAAATCTACTCTCTGTTCACTGTTTCAGAACAGGAGTCTACACTACGACCCATAGACTGAAACCAGCAAATCAAAATAACAATCTTGATATGCCAGGTATCTAGCTAGCCACAGTATTTTTTTCTTATTAGACTTTAAAATTTTAAACTTGAACGTATCTTACAAAAGTAATAAGCAGGCGAAACAAAAAAGCTAATATAGTTAATAAAATCGTTATTATTTTTTTACAGCTAATCATTAGTAATATAGACTATATGATTCTAAAAACTTATTACACTCGTAAGGGAAGCTCTCTTGTGTAAGTTGCACACAAAATTCCGAAGCAAAATTGTTGGCACTTAAAACTAAAATGCGTTGATTTTTTTAAACTATTGCTAATGTTCATATAAGTAAAAATACTCAAAATGTTTTATAATAATATTTAAGATATTCTTGAAAAGAACTGTTTGGAATAAATTTCTGAATCTAGTAAGCAGATATGACCCTTTCTTTCATATCTAACAGATTTACCAGCATAAGTTTTAATTCTTAAGCCATTGTGAAGTTAATTTGATCTTTAGGGTAAAAAGGTAAGAGATCTTCATATTTATCAACATAGATTATTCAAACAATTAGCTCATACATCGCTTCTTTAGAAGCTTGTTATAGTGTCAACAAAAAAACTATTTCATAAGCATGGCATAGTTGCCATAATCAGTTTTTAAAAAATTTACAAAGTTCTACAAGAAAACAATGAATATAGCAAGAATGTGGAATGCAATAACTCAATAAATTTAACTAACAGTTAATCAGCATATAACGTGAATATGTACAAATAAGTAGCTGGGTACATTAGTGTAATGGCAGATAAATGACTAAACAATGAATTGTCAATGCAATTTGTGGGTAATTGAAAATAAGTTTTTAAGGGATTTTTAATACTGTATAAATGCATTTTTTAGAATTAACAAAATGATTATTGTTGATCTACCTGCATTGTGTTGAGATTTAGTACTTAAAAGTTTTAAGATGAGTTTAAGGTGCAGATAATTTGCAAAAAAATATAGAAACAACTAAAACTAAATAAAAAAATTGTCCAAATAATCTAATTACAACGTACTCTAAAAATTCAAAAATAAAACTTATATTAACTATTATTAACCACATTTAGTTCCCAATTATTTACATTATTGTATCTAAAAACTTCAATACACATTATCGCGTCGTATTATTGCAAACATGATATATAAAAAAAATTTGTATTTCAACCTACGACGTATGACGGTAATGCTGATAAACCAATAGTAATCATTATAATTTTATCCTCCGAATACTCATGCAATAACTAACATTTTAATGTCATTTAATGATTGAATGATCGACAACATTTTATGATATCATTTATCAAACAAACACTAATTTCTGCAGGTCCAGTATTTTTTTAAATATAAAATAAAATACAATATTACTATTAAGTATTAAACTTGTTTTAAAATTCCCAGAGTCCAAAATAAATAAAAAAATAACTTTATCTATTGCCTTATATTAAACACATCTTGAGATCTAAATTATTGACGTGAACAGTTGTAATAAATACAAATGTGCTTGATTTAAATTGTATTTATGCTTTATAAAAGAATCTACAGTACTGATACAAAACTCTTGGTAATTGTCAACACAATTACAAGTATCAGGTGTAAATATTTTTTCCTGTACTGTGTATTAAGTCCAGTTCAAGTACCTAGGAACCTTGATCTCTAGCCACAACAACCTGAAAATCGAAATAAATAACAGAATTTCCATGGCTAACAGAAGTTTCTACGGCCTCAGAAACCAACTGAAATCCAAGTTCATCAGTGTGAAGACAAAGTTAAACATCTACAAAACTTTAATCAGGCCTATAGCTACGTATGGAAGTGAGTGCTGGACCCTAAGCAAAATAGAGGAGGAAAAACTGCTAATTTTTGAAAGAAAAATTTTGAGGAAAATCTTTGGATCTCTTCAAGAGAATAACGTATGGAGAATTCTTTACAACCACGAANTCTAAAGTAATCACATGGCTGACAAGTGAATTGTTCACATTTGTGCTCAAATTGTTTTCTTGAAAAATACTTTCAAAATAAACGAAATGTATCTTTCTTTTGCAATATTTTGATAAGAATATGCATATAGAACAAAATTTTAAACATTTTAAGTTTAATATATAAAATAAAGTAACTTCTTTCACGTCATTCCGTCACATGTCTTAATAATGCAAAAAATTACTGAGAACGAAGATAAGATGTGACATTGGCAAGTTAGATATAAAACCTCTTCAAAGAGAACCTAATTTTCAAAATGTTGAAATTTTTACTAATTCTTACATAAATATTAATCCTGTTTATCTGTTACATTCTGTTTATCATTTACATATTAATAAAACATTTTTTAAATTAGGGCTTTCTTCTACTAAACTTTTTGTCATTCCGTCACAGCAAATAGATGTTAATAACTGCTAGCCAACCTGAGGTTAATTTTCCAAATTCACATTTTACATTGCTTACACATTATACTAAAAGTATAAAATAGTTCAGAAAAATAATAGCTGCAAAATTCGCAGAAACTACCAGTTCTAAGCGGCATGCCAAAAGCTTGGTTGCCAAAATGTCATTCCGTCACGCAAATAAAAAGTTCGTAAAATTAAAAGTAAAAAAGATAGAAAATCCTGCTTTTTTAGTTTATGAAGCGCATTATGCCAATAATAATGATATGCGTGATAAAAAATTTTTTTATTTGAAATTAGATACATAGAAACTTCAATTAATTGTTATTTTGCAAGTCAAAATGTCATTCCGTCACATATGGAATTGCCCTTTATCTATTGCGCTATATTAAATACATCTTGAGATCTAAATTATTGACGTGAACAGTTGTAATAAATGCAAATGTGCTTGATTTAAATTGTATTTATGTTTTATAAAAGAATCTACAGTACTGATACAAAACTCTTTGTAATTGTCAACAGAATTACAAGTATCAGGTGTAAATATTTTTTCCAGTACTGTGTATTAAGTGGTTAATTCTACCGTTTTCACCATATAAGAAAAATAAAAATGTACACACTTGTATATCCTTGTGCACTTTTCTTTGATACCAGATAAATTCGATGACTCCTATACAGGCAGACAGACCAAGTCCTAGAAGAATGACCACGAAAACACCTCCTACATTCCCTAATCCAAGTTCATTTGCACTTCCAGAGGATTTAGACACTCCAGAGCACTGACCACCTCCTTTTTTCTGCTTCCACCAGCGCTCTTTAATAAGATGAAGCTCACCTTCTTCCTGGAGTTTCAGTATGCCCGATGATAACCAATTACTCAATTTTAGGTTACCTGTTAAAACCCAAATTAATTCAATCCTTTAACATCATTATTTTAGAAAATATGATGTTTATTAGAAATATTTGGAGAAAATGGATTAACAAGAAGTTATGCACCGCATTCCATAAATATGGCATGTAGTGCAGCATTTGGAATAACATTTAACTGGAGGTTAAACAATTCCTTTTGATTTGAAAGTTTTTCCTTCTTTAAGAAGTTGAAAAAAGCTACTTTTTTTAAAATACCTTTGATGAAATAAAAATAGTAATGTATAATTTTTTTTTAATTCTTTTTTTTTAAAGAATACTTTCTTTAGAAAATACATTCGATAAAAGGGCTTTATAAGAAAATGTTTTGTTAAAAAAATACATTTTCAAGTAAATTCTTCAGAATATGCCTTCTTTAAGTAAAGGTTTTCATTAAAAAATATATTCTTCAAGAAAAAATATATTCGTTGACAATATATCCATTTCTTATAAAGATGAGTATTCTTTGAAAAGATCAGCAAGAGATAGAAAGATATGCATTTTTTTAAAAGAAAAAACAATATGAATTATTTAAACAAATATGAATTCTTTAAAAAGATAAGCTTTCTTCAAAAAGATCATTCTTAAATAAACATTCTTTACAATGACAAAGTCTTAAAAGAAGTTAAATTTATATTTCAAAAAGATCTATTCATTAACAGGATATCCATCCTTTATAAAGATAAGTATTTTTTAAAAAGATCATCAAAAGATAGAAAAATATACGTTCTTAAAAAATGATTTGAATTCTTTAAATAGATTTGAATTCTTTAAATAGATATGCATTTTTAAAAGTAGATATGAATTTTTCAACAGGGATATGAAATCTTCAGAAAGATGAGCTTTCTTCAAGAAGATCATCCTTAACGACAAATTATTTACGAACACAAAGGCTTATGCTATTTGACTATGGAAATTTTTGAGGAAGCTTTCTGATAGAAAATTTTTTCTTTAAGAATATGCCATTTTCAAAATGACTGTAAATCAATTTTAAAAAAAAGGCTTTCTTTAAAAATAAGCATTTTCAGAAGTATTTTCTCCGAGAAACTCCTAATTATAACACAAATCTCACAGTCCTTAATTTCAGTTTAATATTAGCGATAATAATTAATAATTTACATCTGATTACAATCTATTTAATTCAATATCAATGATTAATAAAGAAACAAATTCAAGCTATTTCATTATATCCAGTAATCATAGCGAAAAATAGGGTTTTTTTCAAGCGAAAAAACTAAAACGTAATCCCATGATATTATCTTATTAAGCTATATTTTAAGATAAACTTAGTTAAATCGCTATTAATCCTGCAAATCATTTCTCAATTATTTCTTTTGGAACAAATTACATTAATATACTATTATAAATTACTGTTAATTACATTAAATGATTAAGAACTTATCTATATAGTTCATGAATTTCGTGACCCCTGCACAAATTACATTTAATATAACAACATATTTGGTAAGTAAAAATATTAAAATACAGTTACAACCTAAATTAAAAGTTGTAAAACGTGGTTTTAAGTATACTTACCACGGCCTTCAAAAGGGTTGAAAAGAAACTATTTTATGCTATGAAACAGCAAATAATGAGAAGGGGGTTGGTGAGCGGCAGCAAACAGGAGGCCCCTAGTTGGTAGGGTATTAAAGAACAACGGCATTGAAGAATTACCTTTTTGAACAGCAATTCCATATCCTTTTGAATCCAAAGGTGTTCCGATTCTTGTGAGATTGCATATTCTTTCTGTTTTGTATTCGATGGAGGTAATCTCCATTAAATATGCATAGTTTCCTTGCGCAACTCTTTGAATACCCAATTCATTACTCTCCACATATACTTCTGGATGTTCTCTCATGTATCTGTTCATATGTTGATAGATTGGTAAGTCTGAGTTCTGAAAAGAAAAATATCATAACGAACATTTCTTCAGATTAAATATTGTTAGGTTATACTGCTTCTATATCGGTACCTGCGCGCGTCAAATGAGAATGTTAATTTGGCCTTAAGTCTGTGCCCGGTTGTTGTAGTAGAAACCAATTCACATAGTGGATTGCTCGGAGATGGTTGCAAACGAACGTAAGCGCTTCGAGTGAGCCATTTTTTTTCTTTATCACGTGCAACAAAACGTACCTTTCGTTTGTACGCGAAACAGAACTAGCACGTTTCCTTTCTCAGGTGGTTCTTGCTAACAAAATGGTGACCCTATTGTTGCAAGTACCAGTTCAGAAATATCCCCAATTATTTTCGAAAGAATTAAAAAACATTTCAGAATTATCCATATTTATATACCATTAAGCTGAGCAGCGAAACTCAAGACTTCCAACTTGCAGACTTGCAGAAAAAGTTTCACAAATAAAGCACTTTTTTATTAACAAGTAAAACAAATCATTGAAAACTTGCTAAAATAAGCAATATTTTAATGTTTATATTCATTCTAGTTAGTAATACTGTCTTAGAAATAGAAGTAAAACCATTTAAATAAAATAAAAATAGAAATTTTTTTAATGTTATTTTATGTATAAACTGTATTTTAATTATATTTAAAATTTTCAGCATGAATGAAAATTCTTATATATTAGTAATAGAATCCATATTTTGACCCCACGTACAGCTAGGAAACTCACTCTATATACACTGATAGTGTGAATTGCAATTATTCAAAAAATCTGCAAAAATAGCCTTTGATTTCATATTAACTACATAGGTTAATTAATTTTTAAAAAATTATTGAATTTTTTGGACGGAAATGCTCACTCTTTCACATTTATCACCTTTATTTTTCAATATGGTGTACAAGTTTATATAAATCACAAAGTATTCATTAAAAAGGTAAAGTGTATAAAGTTAGTTTCCAAATGCTTAAAAAACTTCGTGTCCGAAATTTTTGAACTAAACAGATGCGAAATTTGAATCGAAATTATATCAATACTATAACAATATTAAAACAATATTGTAATAAGATTATATTATAACAATAAGACAAGAATTAAATTGTAGCAATAATATAACAATTAAAATTGTGACAGTATTTAAACAATATTGTAAAAATATTATATCATAACAATATGATAAACAATTTAAATTTTTACAAAATTACAACAGTTAAATTTATAACAATTAAAGTTATAACAATATCATAACAATTCAAATTACAACAATATTATAACAATTAAGTTTATAACAATATTAAACAATTAAAATTATAGTAAAATGCCATTAATTAATAAGAATTGAATAAAAGTTTTTTTTTAATTGCATCNAAGTTAATTAATTTTAAAAAAAATATTAAATTTTTTGGACGGAAATGCTCACTCTTTCACATTTATCACCTTTATTTTTAAATATGGTGTACAATTTTATATAAATCACAAAGTATTGCTTAAAAGGTAAAGTGTATAAAGTTAGTTTCTAAATGCTTAAAAAACTTCGTGTCCGAATTTTTTGAACTAAACGGATGCGAAATTTGAATCGAAATTATATTAATACTATAACAATATTAAAACAATATTGTAATAAGAATATATTATAACAATAAGACAAGAATTAAATTGTAGCAATAATATAACAATTAAAATTGTGACAGTATTTAAACAATATTGTAAAAATATTATATCATAACAATATGATAAACAATTTAAATTTTTACAAAATTACAACAGTTAAATTTATAACAATTAAAGTTATAACAATATCATAACAATTCAAATTACAACAATATTATAACAATTAAGTTTATAACAATATTAAACAATTAAAATTATAGTAAAATGCCATTAATTAATAAGAATTGAATAAAAGTTTTTTTTTAAATGCATCTTGAGTTTAAAAATAACATTTTATATTGCTAATAAAAAAGAGCTCACAAATAATTACCTGAAAAAAATCTCTCGTTGATCCACTTTTTAAACAACCATATTTGATTTTATCTTGACTTGCAAGATCTTCAACATTGTTGATAGGTGACACTAACTTTTCTATTGTCAAGAAAGCTGCTAGATTTGCTGTGTAAGAGGATATCATGATGAGACAAAAGAATCCCCAAATACTTTTGATAGCTCGAGTAGACATCGCTCTAATGGTAAATATATAATAATAAGTTGAATATAAAATTTTGGTATACAGTTTATGTTGCACTTTAAAATCTACAGAATGACTCAAAATTATATTTTCAGTTTTAACGCAATAACACATTGCAGCATTTTAATTCAAAACGTATAAGGTTTTTTTGGGTTTTATTGATAACTCATAATATAAAATTTTACAATCCATGTCAAACATGGAGACAAAAAAGTTTGTACTTAAGGGGCCGAAAATTAATATTTAAGGGAAGAAAAAACTAAAAAAAAAAAGAAAGAAAAAACGTTTTCGAATTTTGAAGAATCACTATAGTGACGATGGGGGTTCGCGTTGGTTCAGGGGATAGGGAACTCGACTCCCAATGAGGTGACCCGTGTTCAAATAGTTAATACGAATTCCGCACCCTGCTCGCGCTGACCAACTTGATCACGTAAAATATTCACAGTAGTTCACGTATCATGGGTTGGAGTTCCTGTTTTCTGGCTAACCGTGGAAGGATCCCATTGTTTTCCTCTCCATGTAACACAGATGCGGGTTAGTTGTATCTAAAAGCCTCCACGTGGGCAAAATTTTGCCAATACTTGATCTAGGACTTCTTCTGGATTAGGTATCATGGATCGGATTCAAAACTGCAAGGTAACGGATTTGAATATTGGCAGTCGTAAATTCAAAATTGGGTCAGCCGCTTAACGACGGTTTGTAAAAAAAAATATAATGAAGATTGGTAGAAGGAAAATTATAACATGAACCAGTTGTGATTCGTTAGATGTCGATAGTTGCTTCGATATTTCTTAATTTTAAAAAAAATAGATACATTTTTTCATATTGTTTTTACTTTATTTGTTACAAAAATTCTATAAGGTTAGTTATTGTTATTTTTTAATTACGGACAATCATTACGGAACGATTTGTATACATATCTAACATTTTTCCCTGTTTTTGTCAGTCTCACGGTTTTAGCAAACCTTTAATTTCTTAACTCTTATCATTATCAATATTCTTTTAATTGAGAATGATTTTTTTTTCGAATTGGATTTTAATTTGATACTCTGCTACTTTATAAAATATCTATAAGCAACTATTATAAATTTATTATTAGTTAATACATTGAAGTCGTTAGCTTATTTAGATTGAATTCTTTACTATGAGCGCGAAGTTTTTAGAACAAATATTTGAATTTCTATATGGTCAATGACTTTGAAAATGAAACATTTACGAATTCTTACGTTGGAGCAATGTCTGAACCTTGTCTCATGAAAGCACCGATAGTTAGCCACATACTGTTGAGCAGACTGAAAACATTTTCTTCCACCATATCTGTGTCTCTGCACGGATGTGGATTGGACCATTCGTATGGACTGAGTCTTCCAATCAAGCAGCAGACTAGGCTGACAATAATGTAAACCACCATTACGAAAAGCCAAACTTCGCCAGAGAATGGTTGCAAAAACGAAAACATGGAATGGACCTTCTGTGTGGGCTTCTTGAAGAGAATTCCTATCCCAGTTTGCATAAAGGGATGGGTGAAATCAACTGCTTCCAAGCGGGTTGTAGTGATTGTCAAGTCGGCAACTGCCATATCCGCTTCCTTAACAGAAAAGTAAAGACAAGAATTTTTTGATGAAACTATTATTGTTAACAATGTTTGAAATTAATTGTGTCAAACAATCTGATAAAAACATTTATTTTTTTACAATTTTTATCTCTTAGGCAAAGTATTGTTTAAATTTTCTCATATGTGCTATCTTTTAAGATATTATAAGTATTATTGTGTATAAAAAAACGCTATACCATTTCTTTAAAATTTACTATAAGCTTTATAAGGCGATGAATGGAAATCTTTTATTTAACGCTTTTTACTTACCTATCTTGCTTTTATATTTAAGGGGCTAACTCTTGGAATCGAAAATTACATCCATTTTTTTATTAGGTAGAATGCCTAGATTGCAACTAGAGTTCAGAAGCTCATGACAATACAAGTTTCAATCGTTTTTCTGACAGCTATTAGCAAAACTTCATCACCTCTTAACCACAAAATAGAATTTATTGAAGATTGAGATTTTGATCAACTAGCTAGAAATATTAAAATTTCACTTACAGTTCTCAGTAGTTTTTTAACCATTGCAAACCAAATTTTTTTGCTAAACAGAATTTTCTGACATATTTTCGACCACTTTCAAGGTTCGAATTTCAACTTAACTTCTATACCTAATGACATTACAGCTTTCTATCAATTTCTAGCCACTGTGGGCAAAATTTAATTTCCATTTTGTCACTAAAAATTTTGACTATTTGTCGAATAACTAGAGTATTCAGGCATTAAGTGCAGTTTTACGTCTGTTTTAAATACTAATTTAAATTATTTAACTACCATAATCAGAACATACTACCTAATAAAGTACATTGTTAATCAAAGTTAATTCCATCACTACTCAATTTTTCCTTCACTAAGAAAGCTGTGTTGTTCTGGCTTCATTCCCTGGCAATAATCTCCTGTGCTACTGGACAACAAAAACTTTCCAGATTATCAGCAGAGTTACAATTTCGGGGCTCTTATGTTGAGAAATAACTGAAATATTTATGCAGCTTTTGCAATAACTCTTCCTAAATAACTGTGCTTTCCTTCACATTCGTGAGCCGTGGATACCCATTGTTAAGTGGGCCTTGTATGTTATCATAATTTCATTTCTATTTTATTTAATACAACTCTATTTCAATCTTATTTAATACTTATTTAATCCAACTCTATTTCAATCTTATTTAATACTTATTTAATACAACTCCTTTCGTTTACTGGAATTGCTCTGAAAAATAGAAAGCAAAGCAATCCAGCATCCGCGCGATGTAGACCAAGGGGGTTGTGGAGGTTAAGGTTCCACATCATTGCGGGAAACGGCATGATTGGGGCAATATGTGGCTTACTCCCCAGACTAGCTGGTACTCATCAATCTGAAGCTGGTAGGGATTCAATCCGCTACTGGATCTCAAACCACAGTTCTTCACAATGGCAGTTCAGGTGAAGAGTATAGATTTTATTATTTCATATGTAAAGAGTACAAAAATTTTTAAAAAAGAATGCTGGACAGACAATGAAAGAAAGAAAGAAGAAGCACTTACTCCTCTTATTAGTTCACCGATCATACCACTCCAGTGTCCGGTTTCATTCTTTCTTCCATATTGCTCGTCCCTAACAACATTTATGTCATACGTAAAATGAAGTGTTTCTGCCAGAGCATTTAACAAATCTATGCCGTAGCCTTCAAATCGAGCATTACCAACCATCTGTTTTGAAGATTCTGCATACATTGCATAAGGATCTGTCTAGAAGAATAATTGTTTTTCAATAAATAAATTGTTATATAGTTCAGAATATTTATTGAGATAAGTTCAACTTCAATAAATAAACTGTTATATAGCTTGAATATTTATCGAAACATTCTTAACGTTAATAAATAAACCGTTATATGACACTGAATATTTATTAAGACAAGTTCAACTTCAATAAATAAACTGTTATATAACCCTGAATATTTATTGAGAGAAGTTCAGCTTCAATAAATAAACTGTTATATAGCTTGAATATTTATTGAAACATCTTCAACTTCAACAAATAAGCCGTTATACAGATCTGAATATTTATTAAGACAACTCCAACTCAGTTTTAGGATAATATTCTCAAGCATTATCGATTTAATTTTTATTGTAACGGTCATAGTTTCAATAATTTTTGAATGTGATAAACTTCTGTAATTGTACAATTATTGATATAACAACGTCAAATATTACTCTATATAACACACAATATAATATCATAATGATTTTACTTGCATTAAATAATTTATTTATTTTTATTTACATTGATTGATTCCTGTGATTGATTGATTTCTACAAAAATATTTTGCAGTCCGCAGTTGATTCATCAAAATATAGTTAAAATAAAGAAATATGTTCACCAATATTGTTGTTACTCTAAAATGAGAATGCTCTAAAGACGTTCCTTCTGGGGTTGTCACGTTAGGCTCCTGATCTGGAAATATAGTTCCTATCTAAAAATAAAGGTATGTAAATTACGTATATTACTTTCAGGACTTTGCAAATATTATTGCGTTTGAAAAATATTTCATTCGTTTTAAGAAATGTATGCATAATTTTATCATGTGTATTAAAATTGGAGAAGTTTTTACCATTTGTTTGAAGTTTTTACCATCTACCAGGCGTGTTCAAGGAAAATCATGTTGTTGTTGTGCTGTTTCTAATACGACTTGCCAATGTCAACAAGCCTGCTGGGCGAAACCAAGCGAATTTAAGGCAAATGGTGAGTTTCTTGTTTTTCAGTGGAGCCATTTATGGCCAAGAATACGACTTCAGTCCCACACGCTTCACAACCCATTTACAGGGAGGACCCATTCATACATTCACAGATCGTTACTTTGACCTGAACCAGGAGAACGATCGATCTCTAATTCCCAGAGGTAATATCTGTCATGGGAACATGGAAGACTTTGCGACCCGACATATTTAACGTGCACCAGTCACCATTTACTACACGGGGAGTCTTCGGCAGAGATCGAACCACGGCCTCTTGGACATGAGCCCAACACCCTACCAATCAGGCTACCCTGGCCTTCCGGAATATTATACTACTCATAAAATAATCTCCTTACAAATGAAATGTGAAAACCTTTATGGAAATAAACAATGGTATTAAACTCGTACTATTTGCCTGCTATATGAAACTTCAATTTTTTCTTCTTTTTATTGATTAAATTCAAGCTAATCGTCACACAAGATACTTAATGTACTATCAATTAATGAGTGACTTGGCAAACAATACGAATAAACTTAAATTTGGTAAAGCCCATGTACTAAAATATGCATAAAGTATTCCTTTTAATATTTGAATAAGGAAAAAAAATTTCCGAAAAACATTTCTTACCTTACTTAATCCATCTTGTTTCAAATGCATGACATCAAAAGTTACATACGATCGAAATCCTTCTGAATTAAATGCAATTAGACCACTCAGTCCCTGCGCTTTGCCCTGAAAATGAAAAATGTAAAGTTAGTATAAAAAATATGATTAAGGCATTACTACTTACTCACCTTATTTTGGGACTGTTCTAAAAATGCATCATAAACACACACGAGCAATTATTTTCTCCACTTAAATTTAATAACTTGCTTTCAAGTACTTTTTATCTGAACATTTTGCGCATTGTTTTTTTTTAAACATCAAAGAGATAAAAAATTTAAGTTTGTTTGATTTTTATTAATTTTTATGTATTTAGCAAATATTTGAAAACATTCTAAAAACTACACCATGATTTACATTTCTATTTTTTATAGATTTATAGACTTAATCCAAGCAAAGTAAAAGTTTCATTTTGTAATTAGTTAGTTAATTTTTATATTGATGTACAAAATATTAAGTAATTAATTTATAAAGTCTCATATTAATTTACAAAATTTCTTTAGACTAAAAAATCGTAAAGGCAGCTGCCAACTCTGCCACTGTCTCGGGATTAAATGTCAGATATACAGTGAACTTTAGACGCTAGTTTATTCAATTATGTCTTAAAATATTACTTCCAGAAAAGAAAAAAAACTTACATCTTTCATATAGTTATATATTGTTGTTCCGTCTGTTCCTTTATTCATTAGGCTGCATGATATAGGAGGAAAGACAGCAATATTCTTTGCATTATCCATTTGATCCAAGGCTATAGCGAGTTGCTTCACGCTGTCATACATCAACACTGTCTCTGTCTGAAAAAAAAGAGTGGATGTCGAAGCTTATAAAAGTTTCATAGTCTTTTTGTATAGAGAAAGCAATTTTGAAGTATATTTTGCATAAAATATAAATGAAAATTAGCAAATCAAAAATATATCCTGTTGCTATATTTGTGATTCACTTTAGCTTTGCACTTTATAGTTCTATTTCATTGTCTAAAAGTAGAATTTATAAAATTTGTAGTTGTTGAAATCCTTATTTCAAATACTTTTAATCTCGTTTCATGACTTTTGGTCTGTTTTTTAGGAAATAAAGACTAATATATATAAAAAATGTATATACTTAGTATACAACTAAATCTACTGCTATGGCTTAAGAGTTATACACTGAAAACCACTGTGGTGTAATGATTAAAAAAAAATTGCTGATGAAATAATTGTGTGAATGAATGCTTTATTTCAAGCTAATAATAACAGTGGGGTTAAATTTAAGCATCAATAATTGAGAACGCTTACACCAAGCTCCCATCCATTTACTTCATTCATATCATTTTCGCTGATTTTGGCTTCTGTTTGAAGACCGGCGGATTATAACCTTAAAATGTTTACAATCAAGCACGCAAAGGTGGAAGTTAGCTATCTCAGTTAAACAGAAGATTTGTATGATTTTAATGGTGCAAAGATGTATTCTTTATGCTTTTTGTGTAAGTATGTCTTGTAAAAGCATTTGTGCTTTTAATTGTGTAATAAGGATAATTATGTTCCTATGAAATGATTTACTCAAAATCTGTCAATTGTTTTATCGTAGTACTGCCATATTTGATTTCTTGCGTCATTAAACTGTACATTCAGTCTAACCCGTTTTGATAACGATGAAATTATGATTATTGGTGAATAATTTTTATAAAAAACAACACAACAGCTGTCGTGCTTTCCTTAATTACAGGAGCGAAATAAACACATATTGAAAAAGTTAAAACTTTTAATATGTTTCAATGTTTAACAAAATCAAAAAGTTTTTTCACAGCTTATTACAAAGACTATTTTAAAAGTAAACAGTATAAACGTCGATAGTTTTTTTTCTTATTAATACTACAAATTTAAAATTGCATTTTTAATTTATCATAAATACATTAAATCATATGCTCTTACTGAACTTAATGTGTAACCTTGAGAGTTTTTAATGGCTCTTTGTCTCTAACAAGAAGTAATCGAAGGTTTAGTTCATTCAGAAGAGATTGGAATTCCTGGGATTCCTCCTGAACCAATCGCAAGCTTGTGATGTTAGTCATACCATACTGAAAATCACTCAAATCAATTGTATGCAAATCCTTAAAAAATACAAGAAAAGTTAATAATATTAGAACAAGATATAAGCATTACTTACATGAGATGTGAGCAACTATAAAGTTTTTATTGGAAAGAACATTCATGTCAGAACTTTTACTTCCGTTGCTTGTAAAAAAAGTAAAAGTAAAATGTACGTAATTTTACTTGTACTTGATTATTTTTTATTTGTTTTTCCGTTACTTTTCTGGGAAAAAGTACAAATGTTTGTAACAAATATGTAAAGTCAAAGAAATCGTAACTTTTTTCTGCATTTTTTTTAAAAACCATTTCTGGAAAAAATATTTTTTCCCGAAATTTTTGATTTTAAATTTTGAATTTTCGATTTCCTTGAAATGTACTTTAAAATCGTCCTATTTTTGTCTTGTTCTTGCACTTGTACGTTTTACTCGTTACTTTTTATAATCAAAGCTTTTTACTATTTGCTCGTCACTTTTGCCTAAAGTACTTGTACTTTTACTCATTACTTTTTCAAAACGTTCCTATCTATTCCAAAAAGAAAGGCATAAATTAAAGTTCATGGTTTAAAACATAGTATGGGGTGAACATTTACAGTAACTGTGGCCCATGGATCAATATATGACCTCGCTAAGCTTCATTTCATTTAAAATAGAAATTAAGAAACCAGTTGAAAGATGTGCGTTTGTGGCTACATGGTTAAGACATCTGACGCACGTCTAGGAGTGAGTCGGTTCATTGCGAATTATGATGAAATTTTGTTTCTTATTTCTTAATACTGAAATATTTTTTGAAGTATATATGTTTAAAAAAAATTTTATTTTATTGTGAAATTTCCAGTTTTCTTTAACTGAAATCTTTTTTTTAATTTTATTTTATGAATTCGAAAACATGATTTTTTAAAAACAAATCTTTGTTATAATTTTTTCTAGCCTGAAAAATGTTCAAGAACAATAACAAGAGCTTTTTCTTTTAAAAAATACTTATTTTAATTTTGTTAAGTGAAATACAAGAAAATTAACGAAAAATATTTATAAATTTTACTATCTCAACGGAATTTTTATTTTATTTAGGAGTATAAATAAGTAAAATGGAAATTCTCATCAAAGCAAAATTTGAAATGGAAATTTTAAGTGGAAATTTTTATTAAAGGGAAACTTTCTTCCAGCTATCCACCATGGCCCTGCATTGTCCTCCATACTTCTTCTCGTAATAGAAGATGATAGCCATGGGGAATAAGTTTGAACTATATGGTGAATGTGTGATGATGTTCCATTAAAATTACTGCAAAGGAGGAACAGTATGGAGATTGATGAAATAAAAAATGAAGCTTAGTGACAGCTACAGGGAGATAATATGATAAGCGCATACAGAAACTGACATAACGTCAACAAAAATATTTAGACTGAAATGGAAATTAAGTAGGAAAAAAATTACTTCCCTCAAAATATATATTTATACTTTTGAAAAATAAACAGATTTTGGTATTTCAGAAAAAAACAGTACTTTTGGTATTGTTCTCGTATTAAGTTTATGGTTACATTTTAAACTCGAAATAGTGTTCAATGCTCTTAATTTTAAAAGGAAAATATCGTACGTGATTATTATTATTAATGTGTATCATGCCTTAAATTATTGATCTCTATAAAATTTCATACATTTAACCTTCATTTTCTCTATAATTTAAATAAAATTTAGCATTCACTTGCGTTGCTTTTCTTACCAGGAATGCAATAATGTAATTTTGATATTCAGTCATCATGCCAACTTGTTGAGCCTGTAACAAATTATTGTGGTATTAATAATTATTGAATAAGAACAACGAATTGGTAATGCATTACAGAAGAAAGTAAACATGATTTTATTTTAGTTTTAAATGACAATCTTTTTCCTTATATCAAGAATTTTGAAATATTAAGAAAATATTGTAAGAAAAATACGCAATCATATTTTATTAAAAAAAATTCTTATGTAAAGATAAACATTATTAAATTGGCATTTATTATTTTTTTCTATAGTTTACACAAAGTCTCACAAAAGTTCACTGTACAAATATAAACAAAGATAGGTAGGTGAGTACTTTATTTACGTCACACTAGAGCTTGACAATGGGCTGTTGGCGACGGTCTGAGAAATATCCCTGAGAATGATCTGAAGACACACCATCGCAATTTTGCACCTCTGCAGAGGGGATGGCTCCCCTGCTTTGATAGACCTGCACGCGAAGTTGAGCACTTTACGGTAGAACAGTTTAACGAGGACCGATACCTTCGGTCCTCACGCAAGCTGATCAAAGTGGTATCCTTTCTACTTACAGACAGCAGTCAGTGATGCTTAACTTCGGTGTTCTACTGGGAACCGTTTCTTTACAATCAGTAAACTATATGATTATATATGACAAAGAAAGGACACGAATTGGGAACTGTAGCTAGCCATGAAACTTGTTATATTAATAATGAGCTTTAAAGATGTATTTAAAGCAGTACCTTTCTTAGTAATCCATTTTAATTTGCTAAAAGTATTAATTTAAATATAATTTTATTTTATTTACTATCTTTTTTAAATTATAAACTGTAACTTTTTTATTTGAATTACATTATTTTTTTTGTATTACAGATTTTTTTTCTTACATATAAAATTAATTGAAGCATAAATTATTTTATTTCATTTATTATATTTTTCTAGTTAAACATTAAAATTACATTAAAAATAAAATCTTTCAATGAAATAATAGAAGAGGCTTATTTAATTGAGTAAAATTGAGAAGCTCTACTGAAGGCTGTATATAAAAATAAAAAACAACCACTAATTGTCAATTTTTTGCCGATTTTTAATAAAATGATTAAATATGACTGTAAAGCTTTTAAATTTTTAAGAAATTAAGAAATATTTTTGATTATTAATGAAATATTTTTTTATCAGATCAACTTCAAAAACGTTTCAAAAATGAATAATTTTTTTTTAAAAATATTTTTCTTGACAGTTATATTTTAGATTATTGCTCAGGAAATAAAATATATAGTATACCTATTTAATTAATAACAGAGTAAATTTTTTAGTTATTATAAGTTTTAATGATACATATTATTATTTTACTGAATGATTAAATTACTGTAAATTAAATATCAAGAGACATCAAATAATTTTAAGAATACAACTATCAAGAAAAATTTTTATTTAAATTTATTTTATTTTATCTATTTGCAAATTAAAAAAATGTATTCGGAAAGTAAAGAATGAAAAGAAAAAAAAACGTCCATTGTACTATTCAAACCCGAGTTCCCCGCCGTTAACCAAGTTTACTATTACTAGGCCACTGCTCCATTGTCGAAGATTTAACTAGAATATATAAAGTATTCATAAACTTTTATTTGCGTTTTTCACGAATTTGGCTGGTTAGTGCTAAATCATAAAACCAAGCCGGCCAAGGAAAAGATAGGAGAACGACGTTATAGGCGACTGGGTGGAGGGAGAAGAAAGATAAAGAGCTGCATGGAATAGAGTTGTGGAACAAACCAGGATCCACAAAAGGCTGTAGAGCTATGGAAGAAGAAAGAGAAGAAGTGCTCTTTATTAATTTGAGAAGGGAATAAGGTATATTACTAATACAGCAAATTTAATACCAAATTGAATTTCTCATATCATACCTTCTCCACAAGTAAATAAGAGCACCATATATAGTCTTAATATTTTTCTCTATTACTGTATTTTCAAGGACTGTTTTATTCTGTATTTAAAATCTAATTTCGCTTGTACGAAAAATTATATTTATATCCTATTATCCTAAACAAATTTAAATATTATTTTTACAATGCAGTCTGATTTATTTTCGTACATATTTTATATTTTATTAAAATTAATAAAGTTTTTAGATTTATTTACTTATCTCATGTGAATAAATGTGACAATCAGCGGAGTTATACTTTTCCTTTAATCCATATGTTAGCAAAGCATCATTCATAATATAATGCTAGAAAGCAATTAAATTCCAACTGTCTGGCAAAGTGACCTTGAAATTCATTTCTGGACTGGCCAAATGACGCTTAAGATATATTTCTATAAAGTTTAATAAAGGAATTAAAAAATTGTTCTGAAAAAAATTTATGATCTGTATCTTAGACCGAAAATTATATTAACGGTTTTTCAATTATTTATTTATTCCAATCAAAGAAAATGAAAAATTATGCTGATTTTCACCTACTGCTTTAAGAACTTTCCATAGTTTATCTCCTGGGACATCTAAAACTATCCTATAGTCAGGCATTCCTTGTTTTGTTCGAGATTTTTGGAACTCCATTATTTCCTGGAATTTCTCTCGGTATAGTGATTCACTAAATTGAAATATATGGATATCCCAATTTTCTTTTTCTCCTTCTTCTAATATTTCCTTCATTCTGACGATAGCTGAAAAAATTTAAAATAGTTAAATTTCAAAATAATAAAGACATTTCTTTAAAAATAGTAATTAAAAATAAAATAATAATTATAATTAACGATGTAACAATTATATTAAATATAATTATAATTTCGGGGTAAAAAAGCTAATGAAAAAGTGAGTTTCTCAAATTATTTTTTTAAAACTAAAAAAAAAAATAATAATCCTAGTAAAAAATTAGAAGATTTCATTTTGAAGAAAAAAAATCAGAAAATTAAGATGGAACTAAAAATTAAAATTTTTGGACGTTTCGTGTGAACGAAATATGCTTTACACTACAGATATATCAAAAAAATCACACAAAAAACGTATCTGAAATACACCTTAAAAAATTCCTTATAAAAAGTCTAATTAAAATATTCATGTTGAATACTGCAGTTTTTATTCCTATGGTATACTCGCAATCCGATATCCAGACATATACAGCCACACACACATTCTTTGTTTTATCATATGTATAGATAACTTAATGATTTTCATGACATCATATAAATACTTTAGTGTGAAACTGCATTTTTAACAAATTAGTAATTAATTTTTAGATTATTTTAACCAATAACACTCGAGAATATGAGGATAAATGTGTGTTAACCTACTTTGAAATGAATGAGCACTAAATAATTTATCATCTATTACTTAAAAAAATTACGAAACAACTAATCACCTAATAAAGTTACATATTTCATTCTTACCTGTGTCATCTTCATAGAGTAGGAAAAAGTCATGCCAGTCTAATATGTGAATTAGTCTTAAAACACAGTTACAGATAAAGTCTATACGCAGTTACAGATAAATAGTGAATGGAGCAAAAGAATCAACATTTAGCTTTACTATCTTCTGATTGAAAAAATTACGAAATAACTAATCACCTAATTAAGTTACATATTTCATTCTTACCTGTGTATCTTCATAGAGTAAGAAAAAGTCATGCCAGTCTAATATGGAAATTAGTCTTATAACACAGTTACAGATAAAGTCTATACGCAGTTACAGATAAATAGTGAATGGAGCAAAAGAATCAACATTTAGCTTTACTATCTTCTGATTAAAAAAAATTACGAAATAACTAATCACCTTGTAAAGTTACATATTTCATTTATACCTGTGTCATCTTCATAGAGTAAGAAAAAGTCATGCCAGTCTAATATGTGGATTAGTCTGATAAATGCCCTGCTGATGACAGTTGGATGAGGGTATAAGTTGATGGACAGCTGGTCTCTCCTGAACCGATATTCCCATCGGGCTTCGATGTGAGGTATTTCAAAATCATCACAGATTGATTGAATATGCATACTGGTCAAATCAGACTGAGGACCAAATAAAGCAGCAATTCCTTTATGCAGTAGCGAACAACCTAAATCAACATTTTATAACTGTCAATTTATTGAACAATTGAAGGGATTGATAGAAATTAGACATTAAATGATTGATTTTTTTAGTCTGTTGATGGACTGAACTCCTTTTTATACTTTCCATTGAATTTCACAGTTTAATGATTGATTGAGTTTTTTTATTGATCGAATATGAGAACCAATAGCTAATCCGGGCAAGGTTGAGCTTTTCATCCCTTCAGTGGGTATGAATGAGTATCAAGCATGCTTGGGAACTAAACACTGGGGGTTCCGCGTTCGGCTGACCATCTAACCTGAGCATCATGCACAACTGAGCCCAAGGTCAAGAAAGCTGAGATGGGCACAGTAGGCCTTGGCCCTCCACGGGCTGTCGTGCCACTGAGTTTAGTTTAGCTTTAATCCGTGCATAATAGAATAATAATCATACAAAGCGACAAAAAATAGAATAATAATCATATCATATCATATAGCGGGTTTCCTTTGTGCAGGTAGCAAAAGAACGTAGAAACAAAGTATACCTAATGAGTCATAGACGAATTTTTCTGTTATATCAGAAAGTAACATCATCATTGTCAAGACGCAGAATGATAGCTGCAGTGTTTCAGAGCTGATGATGAATCCTACTTGTAGTACCGAAACAGTCGTCCCTTTGTTGTCCATATTAAATTTATTTTTAGTATTGGTATATGCAAACATTGTCAAAACACAATAAATCATGTTCATAAAATCGAAACGAAGGTCGTGATCATCACACTAAGGGTCTAATTTATTACAAATAAAAGAAAAACAGAATTAAAAAATAAGACCTTTTAAGCATCTTCAGATGTTTAAGTGGGACCAATAAGTCAGCATTTTCAGTTGTTTCATGAAACATTATGTACTACTAATATTTGCAATTATTTACAGCTTAGTGTTTGCTTATTTTCCTGAAATAGCGAGAAATTAAATAAGAAGAGATGAATGATAGACGAAAGTAAGTGATTCTATAAATCGGCAAATCAAAACCTAGATTTCAGTAAAAAGTTCTGGGACTTAGGGTGCCGACACTTTTTACCATAAAGTATATTTTTAAAGTATAGTAAAAAAATCTGATATATCGTAATTTTTACAGTAATAGTTACCGTAAAATCACTGAATCACTCTTATTAAATAAATATTACTACTAAAATTACAGTTTAATATTTTACGGTCAAAATGGATTTTACGAATGATGAATCCAAAGGACCGACATTTTATACCGTAATTTGATTTGGATTACAGTGCATGATGAATAAGTGAATTTACGCATAACTAACATATGAACAAATCAGTGAATTGAAGCATGAATAAATCAGTCAAATATTGAACATATGCATTTGTGAATATCTGAATTACTGAATAGGAAAAAAATCATCAATGAATCAGGTTACAAGTTCATGAGCTTACAATTAATGGTAAAGCAATCAATGATATTCGTATTTCTTTTTTATTTCGATTACAATGCACCACAAAAATTTGACAAAACGTAGAAATTTTTTAAACTGGATGGCATTTCAATGAAAACGGAGAAAAGAACGAACCACCCGCACAGCATATGCATTTATTGAAGGTGACAGTTGAGTTAAAAGCTAATTTTAAAACAACACAACTTTTTTTTTCTCCTTCAGACATTAAGAACTTTTCTTTTTTAACATTTTCTACTTAGCAAAAAACACTAATCTTAGTAGTTGATCACTTTAAATATACTGTGAAGAAATGCTTCAAAGTGACATAACTTATTTAAATTCTGTTTTGTTAAATGAGGGAGGAACATTTACATTTAAATATACATTTCTAAGGAACTATTAGACCGATTTAATTCAAATTTTATATTTTGACTTATGAAATTACATTCGTTAAAATGATGTAAAAATTTGTTTAGCTTGCATTTCAAATTTTCTTTCGCACATTATGAAATTAAATAAGGAAAAATAAATAAAAATTTTAATTATTTTAATTAGAATGTTAGCAATTTTTTGCATGGAATCTTTCTTTAAGTAAACGAATTTTATAATTATAGCCAAAAATTATTTTGATTTGCTCATTCCTCCCCTTAATACTACCATCCTGAATATTCTCATGATATGGCGAAATGGACAATGAAAGAGAATTTACATTAAGGGAGCCAAACTTTGCATCGCTCTCTTGACCAAATTATTTATACAATATTTTCAAGGTTGCAGCTGCCCCCATATTTTGAGGGTCAGAAATCCAAATCCGCCGAAGAAAAGATATGTTTATTTAGAGAAAATACGTTTTTGTGCCTGGTGTCGTAATTTATCAGAACAATCATTATAAATATTTTATTTTAAATCTGTTAAAGGTGCCTCAATATTTCGCAAGCATTCACGAAATATCTGATATTTTTCGTGAATATCAGATTTTACGAAAGCTGAGCTTTAAAATATATTACAATTGCTATTATTAAAAGAGATAATTATTCATATGTACTACTATACACTTTCAAAAATTTCCCTGCCACTCTAAAGTTGCTTACGTTTAAGTATTTCAACCAGTATTTTTGGTCAATACGGAATGATTATAATCAAGATGTTTCATAATCACTCCCCTTAATATTTATTTTTAGACTTCTTGTCAAAATGAAAGAAACAATTATACATAATTGACAGGAAATTGATTCATAAATTTTTAAAAAATACTATCAAAATCCGATGAATCTTTATAAGAATCAATAACAGTGAAAGGGGATAACTAGTTTTAAAACTAGTTTAATTGTTGAAATAACTTAAAGCAGACATAATTAATGAAATTAGAGGCCTTTCAGTCCTATCCTACAAATAAACTGTTTTTGGATACTTTGATATTTCCTCAAATAATAATTTAAAGACATTAATATATTTTTTTATTTCATTTTAACAAGGAATATGAAAATATACAGGGTGTTTAAAAAGTATGGAAATGGTAAAATAGCTCAATCATTCAGTTCAAAACTCTAGATGGGTCGGGGGTTAATTTCGATATCTTTAATTAGGCTTGTCTAAATACCACACACTTCTATTCTTACTTTTTTGACCTGATGGTAAATATTTGAGACATCATCATTTTAAACAATTTTTTTCTTAGTCCTCTTTTAAGATTTCATCGTCACCCGTGCCCCAAAGTGAAGAATGTTGACCCAAATTTGTTGACCGAAATACGGTGCATTTTTTTCAGCAGAATTCAAATTTTCAATTAAAGGGTTTCTGTTTATGATTTTATAGTTAGTTAAAGCAAGTTAATTAAAAAAGTTTATCTAAAAACGGTTCTTACTTAAGGTTTTAAAGTTAGAAATTATTAAATATTTTAATTAAAAGAGGGTTCCTAATTGAAGTTATCTCTCAAATCACTTTAGAGGGTCCAAAGTTCGAGTTTGTTATCATCGAATACATACCGAGAAGAAATACGGTAGAAACGACTAAAAGAATGTAAAATTTACCATGTTTCTGGTTCTATTTAAAGATCGAAACTTTTGGTAATTTTAACCGAAACGCTTAGGCAATGATTTTGGTAATATTAGCAATAAAATACAGGTTTTAATAATGCGTGATAAATGTTGAAACTTTATCATGATGCCTTAAAACATAGCATAGAAATCATTTATTCGGTTAAATTTACTTTCCAGTTTTGTATATTTTACTAAATGTATAGTAAAAAGAACCATGATTTTGAAAATCGGAATTTCCGGTAAACCATTATCATATAAACGAATAATTACCTTAATAAATGGTTTAAATACCATATATTTTGATTTTATTAACTAGAATTATTTTTTTCTGCCAAAAATATTATTATTATACAGTACGGTAATTTTACCAGAAATGTTTTAAAATATTAAAATAAAGCCTTTTTTTATAATTCTCATGAGTGTTCTAATGAATTTTTGATCTAATGAGTAATTTAACCATTTCCATGATTTTCAGATCTCCTATAAACATAAATGCAAGATACAATGTAGATTCATGAAAAGTTATTAAAGTCTTATTTTACTTGTTTTAGACGTTAGTACACTGTTATCGGAATGTAATTTTTCCACCAGAGCCACCATTCTGGAATTAGGAAGCAAATTTTCATCTGTGTTTACTCTATCTACTGCAATTCTAAATGCTAGTTCAATTTCGTCCTCATCCTTTTCAAATAAGCCGCCTAAAAACAAATAATACAATTATTAAAGTGAATAAATAGAAGCGAATTAAAATTTGAAAGAAAATTATATTGTCTAAATGTGTAACAATTATTGAAAATGTCTCAATTTGATTAAATAAATTCTAGTGGCGTTTAACAAAAATTAAAAGAGTTAAAAAGTCAGAAGAACAGTATTTTTAATTTATTTGGATATTTGGTTTCAATAACTCAACTCTAAAAATTATGATTTTAAAAATTTATTTATACAATGCAAGACTTACATAATTGACCTTAGTACTTTCTCAAGTTTTCTTTTTTTGCTGAAATCATTAATTCACTATTCTTTTTAACCTATTTGGGGGATTAAATGGATGAAATCGATTTAATGGGATTTATTTTCGTTTTACAGAATCAATCAATTTAATAGAATTCATCATTAGATTCGAAAATGAATTTTGCTTGCTGCGGTCAAAAAAATACTAAAACTTTTATTGTCATCAAGCTATAATTAGCAATTGAAAATTCATCACAATTAGCTACTCAGAAATTGACTCATTCTGATTGGTGCAGAATTTTATGCGTTTGTGATGGATTTCTGATTTTATGCACTTGTGAAACGCGAAATGCTTAACTATCATCACCTGTTTTTGTTTTATCGAGTTAAAATACTTTTGTAATTTGTATTTTTTTAAATTACATCTTATAAATGCAATCAAAGAATTATTGTCACTGAAGCATTTGTGAAAAACAAAGAATGATCATGGCATGCCTGGTCAAAAAAGGCGGCACAAAATATCATTGAAAATAAACCCACTCTTGCAAAATATAGTAAGAATTAACCTCTCTCTGACACAATTCCATGGGATATGCTGTCACGTGGACATTGTTAACATTGGGATAAAATCTCGGTTTAACAAAATATCCTATGATGGAACATAAACTCATATGGACAAAATAAGTAAGTACAAAATTCCACTCTTACTAAATGTCGTGCGATGAAACTCCCTCTGATAAAATATCGTAAAATGAAACTTACTCTAACAGAATATCGAGAGATTGAAATCGTTCGGATGTGATATCGCGTAAACAAAATACGGTGAAATTAAATTTCATTTTATCAACTTTATCTTGAAATAAAATTCATTCTAACAAAATACTTTATGATTTCCTGTGCTTTGACTAATACAAAATATTTTATGATAGAATTCACTCGAAAACATCGTAAAATAGAATTTTCTGTGATTTGAGTAAAGCAAACAAAATACTTTATGATAGAACTCACTCGAAAACATCGTAAAATAGAATTTTCTGTGATTTGAGTAAAACAAACAAAATACTTTATGATAGAACTCACTCAAAAACATCGCAAAATAGAATTTTGTTAGATTTGAGTAAAGCAAACGAAATACTTTATGATAGAATTCACTCAAAAACATCGTAAAATAGAATTTTCTGCGCTTTGACTAAAGCACATTCTACTTACCAAATTTTGACGTAACAACTCTATATAAACCAGAATACATAAATAATCCAGCTTCTGTTATTAAGGCCTATACTGTATTTTTAATTTGACACATATCTTATAATTAAATATGAGTTTTAGTATTTTTTTACGTATTAAAACAACGAGTAGTTACTTCATATGAATAAGAATCTGTTCATATGGCACTTCTGTTTTTTTATGCCCAAAATGCCTTTCCACTCATTTTTCCTGGATGTACCCCAAATTCAACGAAACCGTACCCACCGTTCTGTCCGTATTTTCTTTCTTGTCGCTATGAATAGAACAACGATAAGCAACGAGATAAATGGAGTTTAGTCTGTTCTGTAAATTATGTTATTTCCTAAACAACACCCTTTTTTACACGTTTTAAACTAAACAACTTTTTGGCAGACAGAAGTGGTAATTTTAAGGCTGTTCGCCTGTTGAAAGGTGTCAAGGCTAGAATATAAACAGGAAGAAAAAAAAACACTTCCAATAATGTGTAATAAATTCCAAGAAAGTTTGCGTGTTTTTAAGGTAAACGTAATAGAGAATTCGAGGAATAACAGAAATTTATATGCGTTTTCGCTGTCCCCCATTTTTCTTATAAAATATTTCGTTTTGTTGATAATTTTAGGTCTCGTAAATTTCTCAAACTTTTTACAATTGGTTGAAGAAGTGGTTTTGTTTTGTAACAAAATGGACATTATAATATGAAATTATTTTTAAAGTCAAATTATAATTCCTGGTCAAGGTATGGAATAGCATTTTTTTTCTTAAGTTTTATCATTATTTTATCTTTTATCATTGATCCTGATTTCCATAATGAGATAAGCAAAAGTTTATACGATTATGAGAGAAATAATAGACTGAGAAGTTAAGGTAAAAGTTGGGTACTTTACTCCTTAACCTAACCATTGAAAGGAACCTAAACATTAATTATTGGAAAATGCTTTAATTAAATTACCTATTTTTCCAATTTTCATGAAATTTTGCTTTTTTAAATATTATTGTTGCAAAAGTGGATAAGACTCAGTTTAGATAATTAATAATTACTAGTAAATTATTATTAGTATTTAAAGAAAACTAAGCAAACCCGGGGGGGGGGAGAAATTACAAATATACTGGTTTAAAATCAAATACTATACATATTCGCAGCTTTTGTTTGCACATTTTATTGATTTGTACTGACTCATTACTTATATCCGATAAGAAAACTTGATAATGGTAAAAAAAAAGTAAATTTAAAACGTTATTTTATTATTCGCAAGCTACTTATGCATTAGACAATAATTTCAAGGTTTTTTATTGAAAAAAATAATAAATAATAAGGACTATACATTATTATCTTTAGTTCAAATCTTTTAACCGGTTATTAAGAATTGAGAAATATTGATTGTTGTATTCAAATTTTATAACTTAATTTCTCCGTAACATTTGCAAAAATAACATAAATGATAACAGAGCATACAGAATAGTGTACTTTATATTTTTGTGATCTCAATGTAAACTGCAATTTTATTCTAAAAATATCATGGACAACAAACTGTGTCTAATATGGGCATAAGTAGAATCTTATTTTATTGTACATTTTATAACCGTCGTTGAACCACAGACTCAATTTTGAGCGACAATTACCAAAGTTCAACTCCGTAGCCTTGTAAGTTTAAATGCGATCCAGAAGACAAGGGAACACCTGAATTAAGTATTGGAGAAACTTTTTTGCCTTCGTGGTGGACTTTTTAATGAAACTAACCAGTATTTGCGTTACATGGAGAGGAAAACAACGAAAACTTTTCACAGTTAGCCCAATACACAGTTAGCCGAACTTTAGCCTATGATCAGTCAAGCACTGATGATATTTTACTTCAGCAGTGTTGCCGGTGTAAGCCGAGGGCGGAGCCAGCCTTTGCTGCGATTCGAACACGGGTCACCTCATTAGGAGCTCTCTATCCCCTGAGCCTTGAGCCACCAGGGCTCTTATAAGTAGAATTTTGTCTAAAACAGGAAATTTTAAAATTCTAGCAATTTTTTCTGTACATTAGATTAATTTAATTTCTATGATCAGTCAGTTGTCTAGAGCGGAAACAAAATATTTAGGAAAACGGGAAAAAATGCGAAGTTTATCTGTGGTAGGTTTCCCAAATTCGAGCGATAAATCCTTTTTTTTTTTTTTTTTTACAAGAGTGTTTATTATTATTTTTTTGGAACATTAATAGAGAAATTTATGTGAATTTAGGAAATTTATGTAATGGCGAAATTATATTGTTTAATTGCATATTTTGAGTCACTCAGTTCAATAATATGAATTCTATCAAGAAGAAGAAGGCTGATGTAATAATATTTGAAATTTAGAAGAGAAGAGGATGCTGACAGTTTACAAAGTTATCAAGATGCTTTGAAAGACATTCAGTAGCTATAATATAAGAAATATTTTGATAAAATGGTTAAATAACAATTTATTTAATTATTATTTTACCATATTCAACCAAACCAGTCAAAGAACCACCAGAAATGTGATATTAAAACTGTAAAGTGTGAGAAAAAGTGTTTCTTGATTGTTTTTACCTTATACAGTTTAAAACAGCCAGAATTCTATTCACACCAACTAGGTTCACTTTATGAAGCCATTTTGTTACATGCAACTGGGTACGTACTGAAGTTGAGGGAGCTAATTGGTCACACCCATGACCGGCTGAACTGGGGTTCGAATCTCAGCGTTGATACAACAATATTTCTTCCATTCCGTAAACACGTGAAGAGTTGCCAGTGTCCCCCACTCTTCAATCTGTACCCCTTGACTGTTAGATAACGGTACTATAACTCCCACATAAATGTGTAACAATTTTGTATTCACGGCTTTTTAGCTATACCAGTAGTAAATGGTTTCAAAACCGTAAAGGTGAAAAAATGTTCCTAACCATAAATGTTACGGTTAATAGGATGGACACACTGCTGTCGGTCATTTTACCTTAATTTCAAGAGGAAAATTCTAACAGTGTGATGCCTTTTTTATTTCAAATAGAATTGATAAGACATTGTTCTTTTTTAGCGGCTATGTGCATCAAAAAGTGTTGCAAGTAGAAAAAAAAACGAAAATAAACATCGAATAAAACTTATCTAAATTAAAATATTATTCACTGCATCGAAAGGAAAATACATTTCATATTATAGAAATTTACTTAAAACTAAATTTTTGTTCGGCAATCATAAATTCTGCTTTAGAAAGAAAGTTTACTTATAATATTCGTAACACCTCTTTTTTTCTAAATTTACGGAAACAAATGTTCATCTACATTACAAATACGGAAAAAGCATTCTACTTTTTTGAGGTTCGAAAGTAAACTGTTATTTCCTTCTAAAAATACGACAGTCGCAAAGAACATAACGAGTGGCTTTAACGTGATAATGGATAAAAGAGAGTAGATAGCTAAAAAAGTAACATTTATACCTGAAGTAAACAATTTCTTTAATTGTTTTTTCCCGTTGTCACAATGACATCGACAATTTAAAGGTGCTAAATATATAAATGCAAGGGTGAATGGCTGCTTGAAGGTTAATCAAATCTAAATCTAACTTTGCGATGAGATTACGATAACCTTTCAGAAACTTAGTAACGTTAGAGATGTAAGATAAAACACATAAATTTAAACTTGAAGAGGTAAGAAGTTGGAGGAAAGCCAATGTTTAGAAACATCCTCTAACAATAAGATGTAAAAAAATATAAGAAATTTTAGAAATTAAAGAAAAACTTAATCATTAAAATCACCTACTCGGTCAGGATAATTTTTTTGCAATTAATATTTTCACAACTATAGAGAAAAACATAAATATGAAAATTGCAAGTAACGAAATACCGAAGAACGCTTACATTCCAAAGAAATCGGATTTGTTCATACAGCACTTATTCAGAGAAGCTTTGTCAACGTATTTACTTGGGCTCTTCACACCGTTTGAAAAAGTAAGCATCTAGCCTACCACTCCTATCCATCTTCATATCCATGAAGATGCGTTTTAACGAGTCGTTCAAAAATTTGCTTGATTTAATCATGTCATTCGAAGATTTCATCTTTTTTCCTTCCACCAAACACCCAGGAGAGCAAAAAATACATTTATTGTCGTGACTTCTAGCACATGTCCATACATTATGCTCTTATCAACTTAATTACCTGGGCTCTTTACAACGTTTGAAACATCAAACATTCAGCCTACCACTCCTATCTTTGGTTTAGGATTTAATAGCATTTTCTCATTCATCAATACTTATCTCTTTAAAATGTGCTCGCCGTAACCATGTCATTCGAAATTTTCATTAAACGTTACTGTTTTTATCCTTGCATAACTTGAAACTAATTCATACAAAACTCAGTTTAGCTATCCTTAAATACACAATGATATTCCAATGATGAAGGAGATTTTGCAATCAAAGGAAAACACATTTCACATTGTAGAAATTTACTTAAAACCTATTCAGGAGAAGCTTTATCCACTTAATTACTTGGGCTCTTTTCAGCGTTTGAAACATTAAGCATCCAGCCTACCACTCCTATCTTTGGTTTAGGATTTGATAGCATTTTCTCATCCATCAATACGCATCTTTCTAAAATATTCCTGTGTTAACCATATCATCCGAAATTTTCATAAAACGTTACTGTTTTTATTCTTGCATAACTTGAAACTAATTCATACAAAACTCAGTTTGGCTATCTTTAAATACATAATGATATTCCAATGATGAAAGAGATTTTGCAGCTTAGAGTTTGAAAAAATTTCTTATTAGGCATTTTAGAAACATATTTTTAAGTGGCAAAGGTTATTTCCTTACAAAATGTCGATTGAATTAATTCAGAGAAGCAACTGATTAACTTAAAATCGCGCAGAAGAGCGTTTAATATAGATTGATATGTCGCATTGATACATTACAAGTATTTTATGATAGTAGATTACAGAGTATCCTTATTTGGTGCGAAAAGTTAATAAAGTATTTAACTTCTTTTTGTTAAATTTCGTTTATAGAAAACTTTAACACAAAATAAAATATTTTATTATTATAACACATTGATGGTGGATGCATTTTTCTGCAGCTTAACAGCCAATAATATTGTTAAAAAGATCAAGCTAATCAAGAAAATCCAAAGTTTGTTATCTTAAAACAGACGTTTGTAATTAGCCTTTTTTTTGTTGAAACATGTCGATTTAAAGTAAAATAACTATCGATAACCATCATTAGCCCTAAACTAAATATATACCTCATTGCTCAGCATGACATAGCACTTTCAACTTAATAAAGCCCTCTTAGCATCATTATGTTAATCATTGAGCAACAAATATAACACACGCCTATAAAAAAAGCTTTCTTTTTTCATTAAACTATATATATTACAATCTTTGTTTACCATAACATTCGTTAATTGAACTAACTAAAATAGTTAATCATTATTTTATTTGAACTCTAAATATTTAATTTAAAGAAAAATTTTAACTATTTCTTGAATTCAAATAATTTTGTTACATTTTAGGAATTAAAATTTTACTTCGTTTATGCACTAATTTGATCAAAAAAGTGTTCAAAGTTTATACGTTGCTCTTTTTAATTATTTCACTAAATCTCTTTGTTTTGAAGCATACTTGCGAAGATATAACAAATTATTTTGGGCTTTTTGGACCCCAAAATCAGTTAATGGGAAAGATTTTTATTGTGTAACATTTTTATCTGTTTATGTAATGAAACATTGCTAATTCTTTCATGAGAAGAAGGTTTTGTGCGCAGTTGTTGGAAAAAATAAACTGGAATAATAAATTTTTAAATTTTGTGTACAATTGATGGATAACAAGCTATTAAATTTTTATTTTTTCAACAGTTGGAAAAATAAAAACTTCTGATGTCTGAATAATTTGATGCTTCCTACGTTTTTCTCATCCTTACTATATTGTATATCATATATTTAGTGTTATTTATTCAATCTATGATAATATGTAAAAAGTCCATCGATATAATGCACATTTGGTTGAAAATGCCAAGTTGAAAAGCATTTTTATAAATTTTAACTGAAATTTTCTTAAAATGATATTTTCTCTATAGTATACTTTTTCTTCTCTTATTATCAAATAACATTCATTTAGATCCTTTAAATCATAATGAAGTATTTTCAACTAAGCATGCAGACGTTCACGAGACAAAAAATTAGATTTCAGATCAATTATTTAAAAATAATTTTGAAAATTAACTGAAAGAAATGAAATAGTTTACATATAACTAGTTACAGTAATAGTTAAGTAAACAAAAATTTAATATGAATTTATTATAATTGTTCGAAAATTAAGTTACTTTAGGAGGATTTTTATTAAAATTCTTTACAATTGTTCTACTTCAACAGTATTTAATAAAAAATATTCAAAATATGAGATTATAATTTACCGGGAAAAGACAAGTAAGTAGATTGTTATCACTTATTCATATCTTTTTGTAGTTTACAGACATTTTATTTCTTATTTTAGCAGAATATTTCAAAATTTATTCCAATTCAGAAGAACATATTTGATTAGAAGTTAAAAAATCATTATTTGAATAAATGCGTGTTTTTTAATTTTAATACAATTTAAATTTTAATATGAATTTTAATATGTGCATTTAGGCGAAACATGATGCATTTGACCACATTAGTCATTTAACCAACGCTATCTTTTTCGTGTTTAAACATTCATTTTACTGATGAACAACAGATTTCAGCATGGCTTTAAGCAAACCTTTATGTTTTTTTTGTCTGTTAGCCATTTGCAAATAAAATCAACAAAAAAATACATGTAATGTAGTATACCTGAAGTAAA
>NC_092208.1:33845743-33887840 GCF_043381705.1 Parasteatoda tepidariorum
TCTATGTATATATATATATATATATTATTTATGTACAGTGCGCAAAATGAAGAAACAACTTTTAAAAGTACGACAGTTTCTTAAATTCAATTCCGCAGGAACTATTCGACAGACTTCACTCAAAGTTTTCTTTTGTCATGAAATTGCATTCTTTAAAATGATGTAAAAAATAATGTGACTTACATTTCAAATTTTTTCTGACTATTATTAAATACAATAACAAAAAATAATAAATATTTACGAAAAGCTATTTCTTACATGGAATATCTTTCGATGAACAAATTTTATAATTCTTTTAATTTTATTATAATTAGGATAAACCAATTTTATTACATATACCAGACTTTTAACTGCTCTCCTGACAAAACTATTACGACCATATTTCCCAGATTGCGGCTACTACCTATATATTTAGGATCAGAAATCCAAATCCATCCACAAAAAAAAGGTATTCAAAGAAGGTAAGTTCTTGTGTCTGATTTCCTAATTTAAAATATCGTTTTCAAAAACTAATTAGCATATTTGAGATCACCCTTTGAACCATTAAGATTGAGTCCCAAAGCGTGAAGATCCGATCAAAAGTTATTCAGGGTGGTCCGTTTTTTTTATTTCGCTTACTGCACTTAGAATAATAAATTAAAAACCTGTATACCTATTGATTTTTGTGTTTTTGGGTGCTTCAATTTATGATTTTTTTAATTTTTTTTTTCATAAAATGGATATTTACGAAGCAACATATTAAATCAATGTTTTTGACGGGAGCTTTTAATATCTATAATGTACATGGTTGTGCCAAAATAATAGAAACACTTCTATACTATTTCAGTTCTTCCTATTTCTCAATAAATACTTAGAGAACTATTTTAAAACTTTACAAATGTTTAACTCATGCTATTTCTCATACATATCAGTTCAAAGCTTTTAGAGGTATGAGGGACCAGTAATAAATTACGAATGGAAAAACGTGTTTTTGAACATCCTATGCCAAAAAATACTGCGATAAGATTGTAATTCATGTCAATTACGTTGATAATCCTATGAAATAAATGCATAAAAATTCGTAAACCTTACTTCATAGAGATAAAGACATTTTTATTTTAAAAAAACCTTTTTTTTTTACTTACGTTTTCTTACTATAACTGCAGAAATATTCAATAAAATCAAACAATAATAGTATAACAATTTTAATATAACAACAATAATAATAATAAAAATATTTCAAAACTTGAGCAAGATGCATGTAATAGCACGAACATGCTTTCATACTGTGCATTCACTGAAGACATTTAAAAAATAATTTCCACAATTTTGATTAGAATCTAAGAAAAAGTCCGATTTGAATATCTTGAAAACATAAGAAGATTGCAGCCACTTTCTAAGTACTTTTTTCGCATTTTTATTTCAGTAAAATTAACAATAAAATATGGTTTCACATTATGTGATTAAAATTGGTTAATTGCGGTAAAATTCGGTAATGTACCTTAGAGCACGGCGTAAAATCCATTTATTCCGTTTGATTTTCCTTTGAGTTTTGTATTTTTCACTAAATGTATAGTAATAAAAAACATAATTTTGAAATTCAAACTTCCCATAAACTGTTACAACATGAACGTAACTGTTACATAAACTGTAACGACATGAAAAATAAAAGAATGAATGGTTTAAACACCGTATATTTAAATTTTTATCACTAGATTTATGTTATTGTTTTTTTTACAAGAAATGTCATTACCATAAGTAATTTTATCAGAGATTATTTTATCCGTCTAAAAAGGGTAACAAGAAATAAACAAGAACGCAAATAGATCTTCAGTTATTACTATAACTTTTTCCATTTATAACTAAGCATCAGATTTTTTTTAAATATAAATATTACCTTAACATTTCTGTGGGCATTAAATTACAACTGTATATGTTTCATTCCTGCTGAAACAACCTCTCTTGTAGGGGATCTAACCATCTTAAATGAGAAGGTTTGACCTTTTTCACCCATAACATTTTTTTTTCAATAAAAAAACTAGTTTATAATCTGTGACAGAACATTGTAAACTATCAAATAAATTCAACATAAAAAAAAAATTATGAAAAAAAAATAGAAAAATGTCGTTGTAAAAATTTATTTAAAGTTTTCGTTTATTTTTTGTTGTTGTCGGGATGATTCTTCTCGTTATAATTTTAATATTGTGCTATTTTAACATATTATATAGCAAATTGATCTTTTTTTTAAAACTTGAGTACACGCTAGTATGCATCAACCTATACGGAAACATGGTGTAATTTAGCATCTTATTCTGGAGCAATTTGGCATCTCTCATCATCGAACCAATTTTTCTGAGTCTGTGCAACAATTGTATGTGAATCAGTTGACAATTTTGAACTGTTTAAGGATCATTGAAATAAGAATCCTTTTTTATTTCTGATGATTTTTAAGAAATCAAGTTAGTAAACAATATGCTGAGTGTTAAGTGGAAAGTAAAGTAACGCGCGTAAACTATGCAAGAATTACAACTAAAACTTCATCCCTATATCCTTTCTTACTTGAATTGTTTTATCAGAATTTCTTGTAAATTTCGTTCCTAGATCTACACTTTATTTTCCTTATGTTGCTAGAGTTACCCTTAAAACTTTTTTACGTGCTTTGATCTTTACTCAACGTTCCATGCTAATTTATATTATCATCCTGTTTTTTACAAAAAGCCATGAAATCTTCTTTTACAGAAAGAATTGAGCTTATTTATTCATTTCAAATCCTTTTAAATGCTTATCTATTAAGCTCTTCATAAATTTAACATAGCGTACATGATTAATTAATAATCGTCATTACTATAATTTTCTAAAAAAAAATGCATTCTAAAAGAAATTCATAACTTAAAAAACGTATGTAACACAATCAAAGTATGTAACATAATCAAAGTATGTAACATAAAAATCAAAGAGTTTTTCTTACTAGATTTTCCATTAAATTTTCAGTCTAACTTTCAATATTTTTTGAACTATTGGGACTGTTTTATTTTCTGCGTCATCGTAAAATTTTATTTTTACTAGAAAAATGTATTCGATTCTTAAGCTAATTTTTTTTTTAAAATTTGAATGAAATTTACCTTATTTTACACATTGGAGTTAAACTTGAATGAAATATCTTTCAAATTCACTTACCGACATGAATCCGAGCAGGTAAATTATGCACATTTCTAAATCCAATTACAAAAATGAAGAAACAGTAATAAATTTTCATTACTTTTATGTAAAAGAATTTAGAATCATTCAAAACTAAACTACAACCTAAACTAAGCCAGAGTGATTGGCAGAAGATATTTTAAGGTATGTGAAGAAGAAGAGATGGTATCTGAATGTGGACACTTCATCCAGACGACAAGAACATTTTCGTTCGAATTGACGTAGAATAGTGGGAGGAAAACATAAGCACACTCTGGAACTTCTTCCAGAAACTTGGTCCTTTCTTTCTTTTTACGAACTCGAAATCTTCTGATGATGGCTGTTTTTTATCATTTTCTTCCTCGGCTAAATTGAGGAGCTAAGGGCTTTGCGTGAAAAAATTTTTCGTGTTGCGAACGTATCACCTGCCAGTTAAATGATCGTTTCTAATGTGTGAAACAATGCCAGCTACTCTTTTTGTTTCTTTGTTCACAGATTTGAAAAAAAGAAAAGAAAATGTACTCTTAGAAATTAGCACATAAAATTCTGCGAAATAGCTGTAAAAATAATTATATTCGGATATCAAATAAAGTTAATTGTTTATTTCATAATTATTTGACACATTTTAGGTTATATATCACTGTGCAGAAATATTTTGTAAAATTAAAAAATAGGACACGAATTGTTGCATATTTTGTAAACTATAACGTTATTTGTTATAGCATATTCTGTAGCATTTCATGCAAGTTGTCGCATTACTTCCTGAATTCGTTACTTTCTGTAAAATATTTTATAAAAAAATATGTTTAAAAGCAATGATGTTGAATTTATCTGCAATTTACTTTTAAGTACTTTAAATTGCAGATAAATCTCAAATATCAGTGCATATTATACAGTTTAATATTTTGCCGCGTTTGATTTCCATGTATTCAGGAGAATGAACAGAAGAAAAATATAATTTTAAACTTTTTATACGCAACTATGGATTTTCCTCAAGATTTTTATTACATTTTTTTTGATCTGATAAAGAAACGATTACGGATTGAATGTGGTTGAACGAACACTGTAAAAAATGGATACTCGATTATCACGAAACTTTCTTTGCTTTTGACAAAACCGTTTCCTGGTATGAGCTCCGAGCAAAAATTTCGTCAAAGTGGCGAAAGAACTAGTGTCACTTCTTTAAGGAAACGAATTTCGTCAAAATTAAAGAAATATTTCGTCATTCTAATTCTTCCACACAAAAAACTCGTGCCTATTGAATATAACTTCTTTTATAATTACTTTTAACGTAGGAGGAACCGCATAGACGGTATGACACAACAAGGACAGGTAGATAAATTGCATCCATGCCCGAAGAGGGATTCGAACTTCGGATCTTTCTAGTACAAGGTCAACTTCTAGACAATCATACAACAGGTCAGCATAATTCGGCAGTTTATTTTCGATTGTCTAGTGTTTTTTCTAGTTTCGTCATTCTAGTTAACAATCTCCCACAGTGCACAACGAAAAGGTACTCAATTGACGAAACATTTTCGACATACATTTGAAAATTAGCGTTTCGTCACAAATCACGTAATTCGTGATGAAATGATTCTCAAAATTAACGAAGTATTGCTCGAAGATTGCTGAATCGTCAAAAGTGAGAGTTTTATTTCTGAGAGTGAATACGGTGCAAACCCATATACATGATTAATGAACAAAATCATTCGTGCATTAATGGTATGAAACTGTAAACACGATTACAGTACGGATTAGTTTGAACCAAGAACGATAAAATTTCAGGACAAACCACAACGTGATTCCAGAATTTTTTTCTCAGAGTTTCCTTTCGTGCTGCAAACCTTAAATGCTCTTTATCAATACTGAAAGGAAACAGATAGTTAATAATGCAAATTTGAATAGTTATCACCCTATAATTTAAGATTTAGTATCTCTGTCTTATTTCACTTTTAGTATCATTGTCACAAACTTAATATATAGCTGTCATGCATTTCTATTTATGGCAGAAACAAATTATATTTCTCTACGTTCATAAAATATTTCAATTTTGTTTTTCTCTATTTCAATAAAAATTATTGAATTCATGGAAGAACGTGGTAGTTTCTGATATTATTTTCAATTTCTATTCATTCAGTGATTTTGTGTTGAAATATAAAATTTTCTAGTGAATTCTAACTTTTTCGTCTTAATTTTAAATTACATTATCTGCTCTATTATCAGTTTACTATTTCTGTTTAAATCATTTAGTTCCATTCTGTTATATGATAAATTCTACTAAAAACAGAGAAAAAAAATCTACAGCTATAATTTATAGATAAAAAAATTATTTTTTGCAATAATTTTCAGCAATATCCCTTAACTACATTTATTTTTTCATTGGTTTTAAGAGATTGATGCTGCACACCAACAATAGTAAAAGAAACTTTATTTAAAATTAAAATAAACTTATCAACAAAAAAAATAAGGAGAGAAATTAAGCTCTTTAAATTAAATCGTAATTTAGCTGCTAAAAGAAAATTTGAGGAAAAAAAAGAATCCAAGAAATTCATACACTTAAAATAGAATAAATAACCAAAGAATTGAAGAGAACTTTATAAATTCAATAAAATATTATAAAAGAAAACAATAAAATCATTCTCTTGAGAAATGCTTTTTACCGCCACAAGGCGCTAAATTCATTTGTGTTACTTTGCCACGTTTTGAAAAAAAAGTACGTCTCCGAAACGTCCTCTTAAATATTCTAGCATTAAAGTGTAAACTCATTAAGTGTATGTTGACGCCTGGTGGCTGAGTGGTAGCGCTTCGCACACCCGTGCCACAGGTCCTGGGTTTGATCCTCGGGTAGGGCAAAGTTTGACTCAGCCTTTCATGCCTTCGGTGGGTCGATAAATGAGTACCAAGCATGCCTGGGAACTAAACACTGGGGGCTCCACGTTCGGCTGACCACCTGACCTGAACATCTGCTCCTGCACCCCAGAGCCCAAGGTCAAGAAAACTGAGATGGGCACAGTAGGCCTTGGCCCTCCATGGGCTGTCGCGCCACAGGGTTTAGTAAAGAGTAAACTCTTTTACGATATTTCTCTGTTGTTTGAACTAAAGTTAATAATAGTTCGGGTGATGATAATGAGAAGAAGTTTACAGAGCAATAAATCAATGCTATCAAATTACCACACAATTATGGAACCAAACATTAAAATTTATTAATGTTGCCTTTCAACAATAATCAACTGCGCAAGTACTGATCATATTTTTTGTTTGGTTTAATCATGTTTTTCTGTTCGGCAGTATTATATTGTTGGGAGTATGTGATCTAAGTTGAATATCTAATAACGCTATTTTTCGCTAGGAAGAAAATGTAATAACTAAGAAAAATTAACCCGTGATTGAAATTGCTTGCATACCTACCTCTCTGGAAAATCAGTTTAACGTTGAATCATAGTTTTGATATCTCAAACTACAACACGGTGCACATTCTCAGCAGTCTAATGTATTAAACTGAACCATGTTTCCGTTAATGTTGAGCCTTATTTTTGTATAGCAAAGTTGCTCAAGCAATTTGTAAGGTTTCAACTTTGCTCCGTTTTTAGGTTGCAGTGGATTTGAAGGATGCTCAATGCTCAACGCAAAATTTCAAACAGTACAGAAATCAATTCTCAATAAACAACTTAACAGATTGTAAGCAACGCAACCATTAATTTTTCGGTGTTAACTCTTGTATCATAATACAGTCTAACCACATTTCGAGCTTCATTTGATAAAACACAACCTAAATTAATAATTATTACCTAGCGGAAAAACATCGCTCCAATGACCTGTTCATTTTATTTTGATACCATGCTAGCTGTAAATGGTTAAAAAAGGATAAGGTTTTCAATTCATGGCTTCATAACCCAGCTAGTTGTATACGGTTTTAAAACCATAAAGGTGATGTATGTTTTTAACCATAAACTTTATGGTTAGTTGGATCGACAGGCTGCAGCTGGCTATTTTACCGTAATTTCCGAATAGAAATTCTAACTGTGTAAAAGGCAATCGTTTCCGTTTTTCTTTAAAAAAAAAAAAAAAAAACATTATTAAAATGGGCGAAGTGTTGGAAAATTTTTATTCGATGGTGGTGGGAAAGAAGAATATAAATATGCCTTAAAAATGATACTCAGATTTTTGTAATACTTAAAACTTATTTAAAAATATATAACATTAGTACATAGGATATGTAATACTACAATGTAGATTTCAATGTTTATTTATTTATTTTCAATTATAATTATGGCATTTTCATGTACCTTGACTTTTACAAGTTCAAAAAAGTAAAAATATGATTACTACTTTCATAAAATTAAAAATTCATAATATTGTCCAATGTCATTACACAGCTCCCATTCGTAATGTTGTTTCCAAATTTTCTAAATGATACCTAGATTCATTTAAATTAGATTGCTCTTTATCATCAATATCGATTTTATGTTTTTTATGACAAGCCATTTCTCTGTTTAACCTGTTTTTTTATTATGAATTGTTTATTAAAAGTCTACATCTCTCTGTAGACTATTCATAAGCAAAGGAAAAGTAATATGAAACTATATTCATTATTTTTTGGACCAAGTTTAAATTATTTGACTGTAATTTTACGATGACCATTAGTGAAATTGCAGAGAACTGCGTGTTTAGTAATCTTCATCTGTTACTAACAACAATATAGTTTTAAATATTCAAGATTAGAATAAAAATTATTAATTATTTCCGCAAAGAAGCAGTTGTGTCTGTTTTAAATGTCAACTGGTGGTTCATGAGTTGTTAAAATTCTTAAAAATCATGCTGAATATTGCTTTTAATTTGAATAGTTATGTTTTGTTAATCACTTTTCTGGTAGTTCATTTATAGTCGAATGCAAAATGCAATAAAATCTCTTTTATATTATCTTTTACAGTTCGTTTTAGAAACTCTTTTTAAAGTTTATTAAATAATGACTCCAAATGAATCGTAATTGTGAAACAGCTATTATAAATTATTTGTGCTAAAATCAAAATATCATTCACACTTTTAATTTATAAGGTTATAGTTATGAAAAATATTTATCCTGCCAAATTTATTGTCTGACAAAATATTTTTAAATTGAAATGTATTCAGAGAAAGTGGTGCATATAGTTCCTCAAGTATTTAAAAGGAGAAATTTATATGTTTTTAAAAACAAATTCAAAATATTATGGAAAATGTTGAGTCTTATTGGAATTTGCCAGGAGGAGGAAAATTCTAAAAATGATACTACCAATTTTCTAAAACCTTTGTTACGCAATATTTTTCCTGTTTTTCTATCCTCAAACGGTATTTTCAATTTGGCAGTAGTACTTCATGGCATGAAAACATCAATTGAATATACTAATTTGTTTGATTTTGTACTTATTATCTTGCCATGTATTATGTGGATGATTATGTACTCAAGAAGACACCAATTTATTAATTTAGTAGCTAGTATTTCTCTAGAAAACAAGGTTATAAATAAACTTAATAAACTCGTTATATTAACAAACATATTGCTTATTTTTTGTACTATTTACCCCTTCGTCAACCCTATAATAACTATTATCAATAATGTTTACAAACCTTGTGCTGGAAACTATTGTATCATATATAAGGCTTCAGTTAGGTTTAGTTATAGTTTACAATATTGTTTTTTGCCAGTTCTTGTAACAGTTTCTTATAGCGTTATTTGTTTTATTTGCATACAAAATCTTACAGCTTGCTTAGTGGATCTTTGCCAATTTACTTATTGTTGCAATTTTGTGCTAATAGAAAAAACTTTAAAAAATTATCTAGAAATTGACAGAAATCTGCAACATTTTGAGAGAATATTTTCCCTGCCAGCACTGATATTAGTCATCCTGAATATATTTGAATTGGCTTTTGTGGTTTTGGATATAATGACAATAAAATCGTGGTCTGTCGGACTAAAAATAATCATTTCTCTTTTTTTAATACAAATTTGTTCAAATATGACATTCATGACTTTCACAGCAGCCGAAATACCGTTAAAAATGAAACAAATTAAAAATGTCGTGTTGGAATTTTCTGCTATGAAACGGTATTCCAAAAATTCTGATTACGTAAAGAAATTAATGAGAGTTATATCAGAAAAAGAAGTTGTTACTTTAACAGCTTACGATATGCTATCACTGGAACGAAGCTTTATTTTCAGAGTGATTGGAACTGTGATTGCTCATACGGTTGTTATTTATGAAATTTATCAAATGGACAGAGATTGTTGATGGCAATAATATTAAAACAGTAACCAGGAGAGCTTGAAATGGTATTAAAAATTAATTGTTCTTTTAAATTTGCTGTTTAATCATCTTGATTACTGCTGTTTAATCATGATATTTCGGTTTAAGTATCTTGATTTTGAAAGCGTGGGTAACATCTAGAGTTCTTGGATCTAAAAGTACTTAAATACTCTAGAAACAAATATACTTTACTTTGTTGCTGATTGTTACATATTTTGTAAACTTTAACGTTAATTGCAGAATTTGTTTTTTTAATTTATCATTGATTGTACCCTATTCTGTAGCATTTAAAGCTTTTTTTCCCAATGCCCACCTGTGTAAACATTTTTCGTTAATTCAGGCATTTACAGGGCGGATTTGTTGGCTTCTCTTTCAGGGGCACCATATTAGGTGGGCCAGCATTGCTCCCATAGTAAAGACAGATAGCACAGAGAAGGAAAGAACATCCATGCCTTGCCCGGGATTCGAACCCAGAACCTTTCTGAGGCAAGGGCAGTTCCCTGACCCCTACACAGTCCGGTCGGCAGCATTTAAAGCTACTTACAGAATTAATTCTCTATACTTAGAAATTAAATGCTTAAATACCTACCTCTCAAAAACGTTTACCGTTGAACCACAGTTTCAATATCTCAAACTATAATATAGTTCAAATTCTCAACAATCTAATGAACCATGTTTCCATTAATGTAGAACCTTATTATCGTATAGCAAAATTGCTGATGCAATTTTAAGGTCTTTAAGGTTCCTTGTTAAGGTTGGAGCGGATTTGAAGGATACTTAATACACTTCACAATGCCAACGAGTGTAGACATTAATTCTCAAGAAACAACATAATAGATTGTAAACGATTCAAAAAACATTTTTTGGGTGTTAACTTATATATCATAATACGCACTAAAAACAAGTTTGAATTCGTGATCGATAATGACAGGTGAAATAGTCATATAAACTAATTAAACCACATTCTACGTTTCATTTGATAAAACACAACCTAAATTCAAAGCTTATTCCCTTGTGGATAACATAGCTCGAAAGTCCAGTTAAATTTATTTTTTTCCGGTTTTGATACCATGCTAGTTGTAAATGGTAAATAAAACCATAAAGTTTTGAATTCATGGTTTTATAACGCTAATATTTGTAAATGGTTTTAAAACCGTAAAGGTAATAAATGTTCTTTACCATAAACTTTACGGTTAATTGGAAAGACAGGTTACTGCTGGTTATTTTACCGTTATTTTAGAAGGGAAATTTTAACATTCGGCTATTTCCATCACAAATTTGCATTTTTCGTGCCTGTTACACCTGAAGGGTGACATGAATTTCGATCAGTGAGAACTGACTTTAACTTGAATCTCAATCAGTGAGAACTACCTTGTGAGAGAAGCAGAGCAGTGGAAAAGAGCCCTAAGACAAGTAGAATGACTTTTTCTAGAACTGTTTTTCAGGTGTGGCAACTGCGGCTGGGAGAGATTGATTGTTGAACAAAGTATGTATGGGTGAGATTCTTTTGTAGTTTCACGAGGATTAGGGGGCTTGCCCCCCTAATTCCTGCAGAGAGAGTTTTTTGTCCTTGCCTGAATGTGGTAGGCAAGAAAATAATTTCTACTCAGGTGCAATGAATTTACCTTGTGTTTTATATCCATATACATCGAATTGAAAAATTGAAACCAATTTTATAGAATTGTAAAATTCTTTTCTTCAAGATGTGGTGTTTGCACCACTGTATTTAGTGTTGTTTGATTCCTCCAATAAATTATGTAAGTTGTCTTTAATTTTGATTCTGTCTTTCTTTCTAGAGCCATGTTATTTTTTCTAAAATATTGTCTTTCACTAGGATTCACTATTCTTTTTTAGCTTCCGCTATACATCTTTTTTCAGATCACGCGCCGGTCTTATATGCACACGTGCCGGCAGTAATTATCTTATAGCTTAATTCATTTTTCTTGATTGAATTATTTCTTTTCAGTTACCTGCTTGATTTAGGTAAGAAAGTAAGATATGTAATTTATAATATAGTGATTTATTTATCACTTAATTATTAACTCTCTCGAGTTAATTCCAGCTTGTTTCTTGTATCTTGGATACATCATGTGTAAACTCACATGCTTCCCTTATATTTTATCTATGTTTATTTATCTCAACAAGCTATATCAGTGCCATTTTTTTTAAAAAAAATCTCAATTAAATGAGGTAAGTAATAGGAAATATCGTATTCAATGATGATGGGGAAAGAAAATATAAATAGGACTTAAAAATGATCCTCTGAATCACGTAAAACGGAAAACTCATTTAATAATGTATAACATTAGTACGAAGTAGATGTTTTTTTACAGTATGGATTTTTGACCTTTGTTCATTTATTTTCAATAATAATAATCGCAATTTCCTTGTATATTGATTTTTAAAATGTCAAAAACGTAAAAATAAGATTTTTACTAACAATGATGTGCAATATTGATCAATATCATTACACAGTTCCAATTAGTATTATTGTTTCCGAAGTTTTTAAATGTTCCCTAGATTCATTGAAATTAGATTGCTCTTTTTCATCAAAACCGATTTTATGTTTATTACGTCTCGTTATTACTTTGTTCAACCTGTTTTTTTCTTTGAATTGTTTGTTAAAAGTCTATACCTCTCCGTGAAAAAAGGAAAATAATATGAAACAATATTCATTATATTGTGTAACAATTTTAAACTATTTTATTGTAATTTTGCTATAACCATTAGTAAAACTGCTGAGAACTGCGTGTTTAGTAATCTTCTTCTGTTACTAACAACAATATTGCTTTAAATATTCAAGAGTTAAATGAAAATTATTAAATATTTCCGTAAAAGTGCAGTTGCGTCTGTTATAAATGTTAACTTGTGGTTCATGAGTTGCTAAAATTATAAGAATCATCTTGAAGAGTGCTTTTAATTGGATTAGTTATGTTTTATCAATCGCTTATCTGATAGTTCATTCATAGTCGAATGCAAAATGTAATAAATCTCTTCATTTAAAATTTTTTTACAGTTCTTTTTACCAACGCCTTCCCACTGACGGTTATGCACGTAAAAAGTCGCATTTTAACCTGCAGTCTTCCCTGCATAGCAAAACCGGTTTTCCCATGTTAATAGATAGGGGAACTGTGTGTAGGGGAGAAACAATCACCCAATTTTGCCCATTTCCTTAACCGCCAGTGGGTTAAAAATACTTTAAATAATTACTCCAAATGAATAGTAATTGTCAAATAGCTATTATAACACATTTGTGCTTAACTCAAAATATCCTTCACACTTTTAATTTATAAAGTTATAAAAAATATTTTCCTGCCTAATTAATTGTCTGACAAAATATTTTTAAAGTGAAATGCATTCAAGGAAAGGGATGCCTATAGTTCCTGAAGCATTAAAAATGAGAAATTTGTATGTTTTTAAAAACAAATTCAAAATATTATTTAAAATGTTGAGCTTTATTGGAATTTGCTTGGAGAAAGAAAATTCTAAAAGTAATATCACCAATTTTCTGAAATCTTTGTTGCGCATTATTTTTCCTGTTTTTCTGTTTTCAAATGGCATTTTTAATTTGGCAGTAGTACTTCATGGCATAAAAGCATCATTTGAATATACCAATTTATTTGATTTTGTACTTATTACTTTGCCATGTATTCTGTGGATGATAATGTACTCAAGAAGACACCAATTTATTAATTTAATTGCAAGTATTTCTTTTGAAAACGAAATTATAAATAAACTTAATGGACTCGTTTTATTAACAAGCATATCGCTTATTTTTTGTGTCATTTACCCCTTCTGCAATGCTTTAGAGTCGATTATCAATGTTTACAAGCCCTGTACTGAAAGCTATTGTATCATATATAATGCTATAGTAAGATTTTGTTACAGTTTACAGTATTCTTTTTTGCCAGTTCTTATAACAGTTTCTTATAGCGTTATTTGTTATGCATGCGTACAAAATCTTACGGCTTGCTTAGAAGATCTTCGCCAATTTACTTATCGATGCAAGTTTGTGTTAATAGAAAGAACTTTAGAAAATTACCTAGAAATTGACAAAAATATGCAAAATTTTGAAAAAATATTTTCCCTGCCAGTGCTGATATTAGTCATCCTAAATATATTTGAATTGGCTTTTGTGGTTTTGGATATAATGACAATAAAATCGTGGTCTGTTGCACTCAAAGTCATAGTTTTTCTGCTTTTAATACAAATATGCTCAAATGTGACATTTATGACTTTCACAGCAGCTGAAATTCCAATAAAAATGAAACAAATTAAAAATGTCGTGTTGGAAATTTCCGCTGTGAAACGGTATTCAAAAAATTCTGATTACGTAAAGAAATTAATGAGAGTTGTATTAGAAAAAGATGTTATTACTTTAACAGCTTACGATATGCTATCTTTGGAGAGAAGCTTTATTTTCAGAGTGATTGGAACTGTGATTGCTCATACGGTTGTTATTTATGGAATTTATCAAACTGACAGAGATTGTTGATAACAATAATATTAAAGCAATAACCAGTAGCTTGAAATTCTGCTAAGAATTTAGTGCTGTTTTCAAATTGTTGCTTAATCATCTTGATCACTGCTATTTAATCATATTATTTCGACCTAAATATCTTGACTTTGAAATCATGTGTAACTTCTAGAGTTCTTGAATCTAAAAGTACCTAAAATACTCTGGAAGCAAATATAATTTACTTTACTGTTAGAGCCAGTTTTCACTATAAACTTAAGTTTTTCTTTGACGTTTTATTGTATTACTTTTTACGTTTAGAAATTAATGAGAATTGTGCCCAAAAGAGACGCTGTTACTTTAACGGCTTACGATATGCTATCACTGGAACGAAGCTTTATTTTCAGAGTGATTGGAACTGTGATTGCTCATACGGTTGTTATATATGGAATTTATCAAACGGACAGAGATTGTTGATAACAATAGTATTAAAGCAGTAATCAAGGGCTAGAAATTGTATTAAGAATTAATATCTGGTTTCAAATTACTGATTAATTATCTTGATCACTGCTATTTAATTATGTTTTTTCAGCTTAAATACCTTAATTTTGAAATCATGCGTAAGAGTTCCTGGAAAAGTAGTTTCGCTGCAGGGACTTTAAAAACAAATATACCTCAATCAATTGTTCGCCAATTTTCAATGTAAACTTAGGGTTTTTGTTGACGTTTTAGTGTGTAACTTGGTTCGTAAAGCTTACTTTTAATCACTGATAAAGCTACGATCAGCAGCCACTTTACATCATTTTCCAATTCAAGCATTTTATCTTTAAAATTAACAACTTCTTATAATTAAAAATAATATATATCGAACACTTTTACTAAATAGTTTTCCAATACAGATATATGCTCCCTACCTAAATTCCTTCTTGGTCCTAGGAAACTTCTTCGTTTTGAACATTTTCGCGATAAATAAAACATTTATTTATAGGCAGAGTGAGAACCGAAGCTACCATGAATATTCGTATTATAAAACTAAAAAAAGTGTAGCGATGTGAGGCCGTAATTTCTAGTTCTGAAAATTGCTGAAACTGAAATTGATAAATCAAATAGCTTGTATTAAAGTTTAAAATAGTGCGGAAAAAATTTTCTTCAAGAAAGTATACTCAATAGCTCAAAAACACCTCGCTAACTTATGTAATGCATAATACAGAAAAAATTAAAGTCATTAGTCATATATGTTCTGCGACAAGACAATTGTAGAAAAAACAAAGTCATAACTGTGTCAAACTATGATGAAGTTACCCCAGTTTTCAAAGTTTTTATAGTATCAATAAAATATTTAGACTGCATTTTTAAGAGAAAAAACAAGGACTATGTGAAGAGCTAAGAAGTGGAGGAAAAAAGGTGACAGACAATATGTCGGAAACTAACATAAGCTACGTGGCTAATATTTAGTTTCACCAGCGAATTTTTTTAGCTTTCTTACAATAAAATAATGTTTATTTACATGTAATGCATGCTAAAAAAATGCATGTTTTTTACTGATTAAATACTTGTAACTATTATTCTTATCAATATAACTTGTATTTGTTTGTTGCCTCTTCTTTCAGCAAGAATAATAACAACATAAGATTATGAACTATTTTTAATTGGCCAGAACATTACATATAGTTTAATATGCAATGCATTGTATATTCAGTTCCAATCCTATATTTTCATATTCAGTTGCAATCCTAATATTATCACAATTGATTGCAAAATTTGCATTAAACTTATGAAGAAAATATACAAAATTTATTTACTGTTAAATAACTGTTAAAATGTTTTTACCTTTTTAAAGGCGTTTATCATACAATGTTGCATAATAAGATAATATCATAGAATTTCTTTATAATAGAGGGATGCCGCTTTAAGATTTAAGTCTTTAGTTTGGAATAATAATCAACAAAAATGGAAAATAAACAAAAGGAATAGTAAATAATTATTTACAGTTTAAATATTACAGTTAAAATGCAGTTTAAAAAAAGGATAAAGAAATATTTTATTGGTAATAAAATACCTTTACAACTTTTAACAGTTTTGTACTGATTAAAACCAAGGAAATCTTGATCTTCTTTTTTAATTAAGAAACAGTATTGTAAAACTTTCTGGCAAATAAAAATGACATTTTAAGGATTACAAAATTTATTGGAATATTGTACTCTTTACGAACTTTAGAGAAGCATTTGCTTAACATTTACAAAAATAATGAGCAATTCTTTTTTAAAAAGTAAGAAATCTACAGACTATTAATATGAATTTAGCATTATTTTTCCACTCGATTTAACGCTGAACCATATAGTTGACATTCTAAAACTTTCAACTATACACTTAAGTCCCAGCATCTAATATTTCGAACTTTATTTGGTACAATTTTATCATATAATTAATATTTCAAACCCTTACACTCCGATGTTGTCTATGAGGTGTCATCAAAAGTCACCACTCTAAATTTAAAAAGTTCGGATACTTACTAATTATTATTAACCACATTTTTGAGAATTTTAAAAAATTTATAAAAATACTGTATTGTCTACTTTAAATAATATAGTGTTTGTATTAATTCTAACAGCATTTTAAAGTACTCGGTGTGAAAAGAGTTAAGACATTTTTTTTTCCTTTTGTATATTTTCACAAAACGATTGTTTGTGTGAAAATATAACTAGATATACCTTAATTAATTGGAATTTTTAAATTTTAAGAAATTAGATTCAAGAAGCCATTCAGATAGTTTTATAGTATATAAAACTCCTTGATTCTAGTTGATTTCTTTTGAAGTTAAAATGTGAAGAAATATACAATAAAAATATTCAACAATAAGCAAAAAAATGCTAAAAATAAAAATTTATCATGTTTTATATAACTAAGAGGCTCCACCTTCTGCTCGCTCCAATCTCCTACCCCAGAAATTGATCCCTATTTCTTGTTGTTTATTTTTTCTTAAACGTCAATAGTTTTCAAAAAATACAAAACATATTGGATTCAAAATATATTATTATTTTAGCCTAATGTTAATCGTAATGAAATAGATGATTACCTACATTTGCAAAATAATCCTCGGTACTTGAAAAAAAAACTGACGTAAAAAATACAGATTGTGAGATATAATAAGAAGAAATAAATGAGAAGTTATTTTATTCGTTGAAGGGACATAACAATTCAAATAGGGAACGGATTCTATTGCCATTCACTCCGTTTTTTTTCTCTCAAAAATTTTCCTATGAATGTTAAAATTTATATCTGGCAATATGTAATCGTTCCCTTTCTCTCTCTCCCTCGCTACTTTTGATTGACATCTACTCAAAAATTTATTTTCCCCTCACGAGATCTTTATTTCATTGTTTTATAAAAACAATGAAATGAAGAACTCGTGAGGGAAAAATAATTTTTTTTACAACAATGGATGAATAGTCAACATTTAAAGTTTTAAAGCAAAAAAAAACCCACTTAAATTTGCAATAATTTGCAAGCAAATGGGAATTTCAGAAGAAAAAAAATAATAAAACTCTTGTAAAAATTATGATACAGAATGGCCCCATAAGAATATCAAATTTCAACTCATTAGTTGCATTTCAGCGAACAGTCGATCTGCCAACATGGATTTTGTTTACTTCAAGTTTAACAGTTAATAATTCCTGAACTAACCAATGAATTGTAAATTGTTTTATTTCATCGCATTTTTTGTATATTTTCTTCAAATCATAATAATTTCAAGTTTCTAAGTCTTATAGATTTTAAGCAGTAAAGCAAAATGTAACATAAAACGAAAAAAATGAGGAATTTTTTTTAAATTTTAAAATCAATAAAATTGCAATAATTCACAAATAAATTAGAACTTCGGAACATAAATTCTGTGTTAGGTTTATAAACAAATGTATATCTTCCTGCATGCCAAATTGCAATTCTGCCTTTGCATTTCTGGCGTCAGTAGAGCTATTCATATTGTATTTTTTCAACAAATTGTCAGTTAATAATTCTCGAATCAGTTAATAATTCTTATTGAATGTTAATTTTTTTATTCCATCGTTATTGCCACGACTAATTTCAACAAATAGGGCATACTATAAACCGAACCGATAAACACTATACTAACTAATAAACACAAGCTATGCTCACTGCCGAGTTCCGCAATCTATTCTGCATTTCGACACTGAGGAGGATTCTTCTTCACAGGATGACTGCTTTTCTACCATTATTTATCTTTTTTCACGCTCTTTATGTATAGTGGGGCTTTGAGCAGAACTCCTCCAGAGTGAAAGTCTGGGGCTGTCTGCTGCTATTGTAACAAGCGGGGGCACGTTTCTAATGGGGGTGAAATGGAAGAAAGAAGGTGTCGATTGGTTTACTCACGACAGCCTGTGCTAAGATTAAGACAAAACTATTCACCCTACACCCCTATTCGAAGTGACCTTTCCTCGTAACCATAGTACCCGCCACGACGCGAGACGGGAGTCTGGAGGAGTTCTCCTGAAAGCCGCACTATAGCAGCACAATGTATTCTATCTTCATTGGAGTAAAGCAGTGTTTCCCAAAGTGTGGTACGCGTACCCCCAGGGGTACGGGAACAGTTCAGCGGGGGTACGCGTTCTTATACGAAATATCTTGCAACAAACGAAAATTTCAAAGAATTTTATTTAAAAGTAAAGCTATCCATGAAAATTTGTGATTATGTATTTTTCTATTGGCAATTTCTTGCAGAGTTAACAGTTAATAATTAGTAGTATCAACAACCATTGTGAATTTAACTTTTGTGCAATTTTTGTATAGTAAAAGTTTGTAATAAATTCTACTCAGTTTGATTATTTTTATAAAATATAATTTTGATCCTTCTTGAAAAATAAACATGATGAGTGTACTTTAACGTCATTCTGACTGCAAATGCAAAATATGCATCCAGTTTCAGCAGAAAAAGTTGTGAAATATATTTTGCCTTTTCCAACTTCATATTTAAGTGAAGTCGCTTCTTCAGTATTCGTGGATATTAATTCGCAAAAATGAAATAGATTATTGGTAATGGTAGATTATTGATAAAGAAATAGTTCTCAGACTAAAATTGACCACAAGAGAACCAAAATATGATGAACTGTTATCAGAGCAAAAACAATATCATCCTTCTCACTGATGCAAATAAACTTATTAGCAAAACTTTATACCAAAAAATAAAAATAAACATATTTTTAAAAAAATGCATTAATTTTTTTATTAGTGGTACACAGCGTTACGAAATACTTCGAAGGGGTACACAAAAGTCATAAGTTTGGGAAACACTGGAGTAAAGGAACACATTGCAATATTTAAAGAAAATTTGAAACTTGATCAAAACACTTTAAAATTTGGAACTAAGTATCTCAATAATTAAAGCCGTGAAAATAATCTTTAAATCACAACTAAAAAGAAATAACACAATATAAAAAGGGTGTGGTTTTTATTATTTTGTGAAAAAATGTCTACACTACTCAGTCATATAAGCAATCCATTAGGAAAAAAGTGTTAAAAAATCTCATATAAAACAATAAAAGGGAATTTATTTATTTGGATGATCAATAAAATGAGTTATAACCAGGTAATGTCTTTGTAACTTCTTCTTCTGTTTCCTTGCTGTTTTTCTTCTTTAATTTTGGAGCAGCTTTAGATGAACTGCCACAGGTCACAGCATACTTGATTTCTTTCATCAAAAGTTTAAACACAGACTCCTGCAAAATTATGCAAGACAAATTTTAATTCAAAAAGTTCTTGCTTTGAAAGTTAAATTATAATGATACCCTCAAACAAAATATTGCAATTCAGTTTTTATTTTCCTGAATATTAAAAAGGGGGGAGAAAAAAGAAATTTTTGCTTTCAAATTCAATAGAAAATTTAGAATCGGAAATCGTTAACATAGTAGAAAAGAATAACGTAAGGGATAACATGAGAAGATAATAATAAAGATTAAGGAGAAAATAAGAATTAAATAGGAATCTTTAACACAGAAAATATTAAATCATTAAACTCATCAAAAAAAAATTTAAGATTTTTGGATATATAATATAATTCTGTTTTTTTCTGTTTCTGTTAGATTCTCTTTTGAAGAGGTCAAATAAGTTTTAAAACGTATGACTCTCAAGAAAGAAAACAGTGAGAGTGATGGGAAATATTTTTAGTGAATAGGTATTTTATTTTATTTTATTTTATAACCGCCGTTGAACAGTTGACCCAATTGCTACAATTTACGTCTACTAATGTTCCGTAGCCTTGTAATTCTGAACCCAATCCAAGAGACAAGGGAACTTCTGAATCAAATAATGGGAGACATTTCGCCTTTGTGGAGGACATTTTGATGGAACTAACCCGCATGTAGAAGAAAACGATGAAAACCTTCCACGTTTAGCCTGGCGGCAAAGAGACTCTAACTCATGATCCGTCTACCACTGAAGGTATTTCACGTCAGCACTGTAGTCGGTGGAAGCCAATTTGTATCGACCAGCAATCGCTGAGATAGGAACCCGGGTCACCTCATTGGAAGGCGAACGCTCTATCATCGCTCAGTGAATAGGGATTATGATTTATGCACTCAAAAATGGTGTTAAAAACGATTCCAGTTTTATTGCATAGATAAAATTCGAAAACTTTCAAATAGGAAAGCCGATTGATTTTTTTTTATAGAAACACAATCTTTACAATAAAATTCCTAAAATGAAATGCAAGCGATCTTTTTAGAAAAAAATGCGACACTTGGCTTTTGTCAAACGTCACCCATTTTCGGGACTACTAACGAGAAAAGAGTACGGTACAAACATGTTACAAACAAAAAAGAAACTGTGGTTATGTCACACATGTGATGACGGATATGTCAAGCAATTTTAAGATCAACAAATGCCATTTTTGTAATTTTTTCGATGTTTTTAAAGGTATTAAACAACACTATCTTTCAGTTAGCGGTTACAAATAATGGCAACGTGAGACGAAATTATTTTTTAACATCATTCTTGATCGCATACAGGGTAACAAAAAAATATAGGGATAATTTTTGAATGTTTTTATTTCCAAAATTTATTACAGAAATTCAGCGATGCTTCTCAATATGTCGACCTCCAGCATAGTAGATTTGTCTACAACGCTTCGGCCATGATTTTAAAGCCCGCAAAATGATTTTCTGGGGGATTTTCTTCACCTCTTCTCTAATAGCTCTTTGAAGGTCTCTCAATGTAGAAATTCTTCTCTTATTCAGTTTGTTTTTCAGATGTCCCCATAGGAAATAGTTGCATGGTGTAGCATCAGGACTGTTTGGAATCCATTGTTCTGGTCTCAGGAATTGCACTTGCTGATCTGTTAGGAATTTCTGGGTGACCTTAGATGCATGCGATGGGGCAGAGTCCTGATGGAACACAGCATCCCCATTAGGGTACAATCTGCAGTAATCATCCTTAAGAAAGGGCTTTAGTATCTTGTGTATGTAATACTCAGAATTTATTTTGGCCCCAGGTTTCACAAACCGAGGTTTGGTCACACCATGGGCGGATATGCCCATCCAAACCATTGCGCCTTTAGGATGAGACACCGTGGCTGATGGTGTCAAGTCTCGCCTGTTCTGCCCTCGGCTCAGATATTGAACTTTAGATTTAGCATTGATATCAGATAGATAGATCCAAGCTTCATCAGTTGTAATGAACTTTCGCCATCTGTCCTTACAGAGAAGCTTGTAGAGAGGCCATAAGCGTTGCCTCCTAATCTGCACCGATCTCTCACTTAAATGATGACATTTAGGTTTTTTATGGCATTTTTTCTTCAACTTTTGTTTTAGTTGATAGCTTACAACTTGCTGACTCCCGTTAAGAGCTTTAGCCATGCTTGTCTGTGTTGGAGGATCCGGTTTTGATGTCATCTTATCAAGCTTCTGCAAATCTGATTTCTTCAATTTGCTTGACCGTCCACTTCTTTTTGGTTTTGCATTATTTTGCATCGATCCAAGTTTTGAATTCTTGATGCGACTGATATGGCTGAGTGAAATCGCAATACCTTTCTTTTTAAAATGGGTTTCTATAATTTTGTGGCTCCATCGAAGTTCTAAAAATGCTTGTACTTGACCAATTAGCTTTTTGTCAAATTTCTTCAAAGGCATTTTTGTGATTTTATTAAATAGCATTGCAATTGAAAGTCTAATAGCAGAGCTTTATATCAGTATGCTATATATGTAATTAGGTTTTAAAACTTTAGTGGTAGATAACCACAAAAATGATCCCTATACTTTTTTGTTACCCTGTAGATCATAATGATTATTTCCAAAATTTATTAAATTCTTTTAAACGCATAACTGCAAAGTTATTTTATAATCATCCTGTATCATTTTCCATGCATATTTCAGTTGCAAGAACAAGAAGAATTGATGATTTTTATCTTATTACTTAGACGATCCAAGCAGCTATCACCCTATCTCGCTGACAAATATTTTATCCAAGGTTACGGAAAAAATGATTACGTCTCGTCTAAACTGGTACCTTGAATCTCATAATCTTCTAACTCCAACTCAGGCTGGATTTAGGAAAAGTCAATCTACAAACCAACAAGTTACTTTTTTAAGTCAGTCCATTAAAGATGCTCTTGATCAGAGAAGCTCTATTCTAGCTGTTCTCGTGGACTTCGCGGGTGCTTTCGATAGTGTCTGGAGGCTCAAATGTATCAAAAAATTGCAGACCTTGGGTGTGTGCAGCAGTATGCTATCCAGGATTAAGAACTTCCTTTCACAGCTTTTCTGTGCCACTCATTTCGATAGCTCCATGTCTAGCTTCAAACAATGCGAAACTGGCTTTCCCCAGGGTATAGTGATTAGCCCCACATTATTCAATATCTATATTAATGACCTCTCTGACATATTGAATGATGATAGACTGACTAATACAGCCCTTTTTCCAGATGACCTTGTTATTTGGTTATGCGCACCAAAAAAGGACCAATCCAGATTAAATATCACCCTAAATTTGACTCTTGAAAGACTCGTTTATTGGTATATGGATAGCAATATAACTGTAAACTTAAAGAAAACTTCTAGACAATTTTTTACTTTAAATAGGCAACCTTTCACTCCCCGCCTTGTTTTTAAGGATACTACTTTGCAACATAACGATGTTTCAACTTATCTGGGCTGCATCTTTGATTGTAAACTTAAATGAAACAGACATGTTGAGCATGTCATAACAAAGGCAAAGAAGAGACTCCCTATTCTTAAGAGACTGGCAGGAGTCAAATGGGGTTGCGGAAGAGATACTTTAAACTCAACTTACAAGATATATATTCTACCGATTTTGAATTATTGCAATGAAGTGTTGATCTCAGCTTCAGATGGAGTCTTAAAACTCCTTGATACCTTTCAAAATCAGGTATTGCTCACGATTACAGGAGGAGTTAAAACTACCGCCTTTGCTACCCTACTTGCCATGCAATTACTTTGTGATAAACAACCGTTGACTGATTTAATTAAAAATAATGCAGTTATCCTGTATACTAGACTAATTATACTTCCTTATAATTCATTTTGGCGAGAATGCGACTGTGGCAAGACTCGTAATTTGAAGACTCAAAAAGACTTCATCCAGTGTGTTCGTAAGAATACCCAATATAATGTAGTCAAAAATGCGCCATACGAACTGCTGTTTTTAGCAAATCCATTAGAATATATGATTCTCGATCTCAGATTGGACTTAGTTTTGGATGTACGGAAACGTGCCACAAGCCCTAATGCACTCCGTGCTGTTGCCATGGAAACCACCAATATCCGTTTTCCCTCTTATGAATAGCTTCACGTCTACACTGACGGATCTCTCTTGGATTTCTCGCAGGGTGCTGGCGCTGGTATTTTTAGTGAAACCTTTTCCTTTTATCTACATGCTGGGTAATTTTCAACTCACTTTGACGGAGAGCTCAAAGTCATCCATGTTGCTCTTCAACAACTTGCTGTTCGTCTTACCCTGCCGGAGATTCTACTTCTGCCATTCAGGCTTTGTCAAGCAGCTCAGAAAATAGTTGTTCCCTTGTTTTGAGCTGTAGAGAACTCCTGAAGAGGATTCAGGGAAGTGTTGCATTTCAATGGGTCCCATCCCATTGTGGTCTTCGAGGGAACGAAATGGCTGACTTTTTGACCAAAAATGGAACTTATATTCTTCAGAGATCGTGTAGAGATCTGTCCTTCCATTCCGCTGAACTTGAAATAAAAAGAATCTTCAAACAATCATTCCATTGTTTGACATCTCACGCTGCTACAGATAAGTCCTGGAATGTGCTCTGGGGAACTCACAGTGTTACGGATTCACCCAGTGCTACTGCAGTAGCCATGTTTAAACTTTTGACCGGACATGATTGTCTACGTTCTCATTTATTTCACCTTACTTTATCAGGATGTCTTTTATGTAACTCCTGACAAGCCATGACTACTGAGCATTTCAACAGTTGCTCTGCACTAAAAGACTTTGACAGTTTTGCTAAAAAGTACTGAAGAGCTAGAAGCTAGCATTTGATTAATAATAAATCTTATTATTGATGATTTCGATTATAAATTGAACTGTCGAAGTTTGAACTCAAGTCCGGTGAAACCTTTTTCTTTTTTATGTGGCAAAAATAAGTCAGAACAATCCTTTAAATATAGAACAAAATTACTTTTTTTCTCTTTAATTTCTTCACTATTTGTTATTTGCTGCAGAATAATCCATAATTGAAGTTTTTAGCATATTATGAAGTAAAAATAGTTTTTTGGAATAATTCACCCTTTTGCTCCTAAACATTTACAGATTTGTAAGTGTTTGAATATTTCGATTATTTTATTAAGTTCACTAATATGTATCAAAAAGTGCAATGACTTAAGAACTGTTATTTCGTTATTTACTAAACCTAAGTGATACAATTTTAAATAACCCTATCATATCTTACATTATTTACCTGAGATGTTTTTTGTAGTTTTCTCTGGAACCATAAAAATTCCACAACTCCCATGCAAGCTGATAAACATATTCCCATTAACATGACCAAGAATACGCCTCCTACATTTCCCAGACCAAGTTCAGTTACAGAACCGGAACTGCTGACGACGCAACTTCCGCCACCCTTTTTCTGCTTCCACCAACGCTCCTTGAAGGTGTGAAGTTTTCCTTCCTCTGTAAGCTTCAAAACCCCTTTCGAGAGCCAATCTCTTAATTTGTGTCTGTCTAAAATATAAAAACGAAAATAATAAAATCTTTAGTTGATGTTTGTTTAAAAGGTTAAATAACAATGAACCTTTCTCACTGCATGCGGAAAATTCGCTTAAGATCAATGAGGACCTGATATGGGGAAATTCAATTTCCAGAAAAAAATTCTCCAGTCATCCTGTTCGTCTTTTCGGCTTTATTTTCGCAAGCAGTGAGAATGGTCCCTAGTAGGCTCGCGACCAGCTACGTATGAGGTAAAGTGTACCATCGGTACGCTGACCAAACGCCTTTGAATCTAGAGGATAAACCTCGATTTTCATTAATTGTTTCAACTTTTAAACTCTTTGAGGACGGAAAATATTCCCAAATTTTAACATGAGTCCTCAAATGGTCTCGGTGTTTTCTGAAGAAAAAAATCTCTATATATACATATATATTATTCTTAAGAGACTNAATTCATTTTATTAATAACACTAAAATATATATATATATATATATATATATATATATATATTAATGATGTTTCAGTAACTATTCACACATTAATTAATTAGGTAAAGTCAGATGGACTGATTTTAATCAGCGTAAATAGTATGAGGCAGACTTTTCCAATTGGCCAAGCAAAAAAAAAATACCTGATACATTTGTACTTTGGCCAAGCAGAACAAAAATGCCTGCAAGTTTCTCAATAAGCCAGCGACATACATACTGGCCCCTAAAACCCCAGTTTCACTTTTTCAATATTTATTTCCTTCTTAATTCAGAAATTTGAATAATTTTAAAATGAAAGATGCAAATTGAAAATTCTAAGTAAGCAAATACTAAGATATGGACCAAGCAGATATGGTTACGCACTGAATGCAAAATATGTGTTTTCATTATTTTGGGGGCTTTTTTTCGTGGTCGTTCCAAATTATGAACATAGCTACGAATTTTTTTTATCCCACAGTGGACTGATCATAAAGACACGGTTCAGAGAAGAACATCGAAGTCCATCATCACTGGTTGCGGTCAGTAAGTGGGATGGTGACCACTTTGATCAGCCAGCGCAGGGACCAAGAGTGCGCAGTATTGGTCCTCGTTAAACTGTTCTACCCTAAAGTGTTCGACTTCGCTCATAGGTCGTCGGGCTACTTGTATAGGATGCTATGCTTGTATAGGATGCATGTATAGGATGCAAAGCAGGGGATGGCTCCCCTGATTTGGTAGCCGCAATTTTGATCCTCTGCAGAGGATCAAAATTGCGATGGGAAGTCTTCGGATCATCCTCAGGGATGTTACCCAGACAGTCGCCAATAGTTCATAGTGCCGCTCTAGTGCGACGTAAATAAAATACCTACTAACCTTCCCGAATTTTTTTAATGATCGATAAACAAAAGGACGTAATGAGGTGGAGCTGTGAGAGAGAGTCTAGATCCCAAAGGCATTCAGTTGAAAATATATGGCTAAGGTGTTGTTTAAAGAATACTATGTTCATCGGTTCACAATTACTTAACTTTAAGTATGATAAACATCAAACTTAGATCTCAAAACATACCTTTCTTTATGGCGATTCCATATGATTTAGAGTCCAGGGGACTTCCAACTTGAGTAAGATTACATTCTCTTTCAGTTTTATATTCAATTGACGTAACTTCCATCAAATATGCGTAGTTGCCCTCTTTTACTTTTCGAATGCCCTCGTCATTGCTCTTTACCATAACTTCAGCGTGATGTTTTTTCATAAACTCATTCATCTTTTTATATGTAGTCAAATTAGCATCCTATACAAGCAAAATTAAAAATAAAATAAATTCCGTTTCTCAAAGCAAGTTATTTTGTTTTAAATCCTCATTTTTACTCATTTACATACGCTCGTTATTATATTATTATGTTCAAAATAAATAAGCATTTTATCAATACACAATTTTTAGATAAGGGAGTAACAGAGTCTGGATGTGATTATGAACTAAGCTGAAAATAATAATAATATTCATGTGGAAAATTTACGTATACACGATATTTTTTATCATTTACGTCTGAAAATGCGTTTTTATTTTAATACCATTGAGTCAAACTATTCAGTTTAAAATATGTTGACCTATTATTACATGAATAACATAAGGGACTGCAAAGGGCCAATTGCATCATTGCAATTATTACCTTATTCAATTTATCCAGAAGTATAAGTTTTATACAAATTAAGCTGTATCGAATTAATATTTATTTTTAGTAAATCAAATTATTTAAACTTCAAAATTTATGTGCTAGAAATTACTTTAATGTGGAATGAAATTTTTTCTGCACTATTCAAACTGTTAAAACTGCCATTCTAAAATTACGGTAAAATGACCGGCAGCAGTCTGACCATCCAATTAACCGTAAAGTTTACGGTTAGGAACATTTCTTACTCTTTATAAGTTTGAAATCGTTTACAATTGGAATCAATTACAAATTGGTATCGTTTACAAATCGTGAATACAAAACTGTAGGTTTCGTAACAGTTTACAAACATCATGGTTTCAAAACCGTAATAATAATATTTAACAGAATGCTGGAGGTAGGTCATATTAGACCTATTAGGCATTGGAGTTAGGTGATGGTTAAGTTGCGTTTTTCAAGTGAACTTTGGGATAGGACTTAATTAGTTTATTTAGTTGGGCAATACATCGTTAGAGATGGGAAATACTGGAATATTTTGTATTCTGTGGTGCTACCATCTACACGAGAATGAGAGTTTCATATTCTAACAGTCCAGTCACCAATTGTGACATGAAGGGCACTGGAAACACCTTGTGTGTTGAATGAATGAAGAAAATGTTGTGGTGTAAACCCTGGGATTCGAACCCCTGTGCAACCGTTCATAAGATTGACAGCTAAGCTTTTTAGGCTAAAGTTTGCCCCAATCATCTCTTTTAAGTTTTCCCCAAGCTTAGCTTTTGAGGCTAAAGTTTGCCCCAAGCATTTCTTTTAAGTTTTCCCCAATCTTAGCTTTTGAGGCTAGAGTTTGCCCCAAGCATTTCTTTTAAGTTTCCCCCAATCTTAGCTTTTGAGGCTAAAGTTTGCCCCAAGCATTTCTTTTAAGTTTCCCCCAATCTTAGCTTTTGAGGCTAAAGTTTGCCCCAAGCATTTCTTTTAAGTTTTCCCCAAGCTTAGCTTTTGAGGCTAAAGTTTGCCCCAAGGTGCAAAGAACTGAGTGGTTTCATAATGTTTACTACACATTTAAAATATTATCATACTTTCGCAGATGTGTTAGGCATCCGATAATGGAAAATAAAAATATGAATTCGTAATCCTTATCACACATAGCTTAATTTCCTACTTTCGAAAAACGTGCTCTCGATTCTCATTGGCTGTGGGCCTTGTCGGGGAGAAAAATTTTCTTTCCTGTTCTTTGACTGATTTAGGTGAAAACAGTTAATAAATGATTTTTCTTATAATTAGCATTTTCAGAACTATTTTTATGGACATTTTCAGAACTATTTTTATGGTTATTTGACTCTTTAGTTGAATATGGTTAAATAAATTGTTATTTAGTAATTATTCCGAGAGAAATTAAAAAAATGTCGGTGATGCATCGCCGAAATAGGAAAACAGTATTTTTACACGTAACATATAATGCAGTTTTAAATTTATAATTCATTTGATTGTAATGATACGCTTGATTGAACTCAACCAGTTTAAGCAAAAGGGATATAAAGGTACTCCAAAAAGGATTAGTTAAGAACATAATAAAAAAATTCCACTGCTTCAAAAGTATTTTAATTACACAAAGAGCATAATTTTAATTGAATAAGTCTAATAATGATGTATTGAAAATTTGTACCTTAAAAAATCTGTGCGTTGAACCATCTTCAAGACAGCCGTACTTAATCTTCTCCTGGTTTGCCAACTCATTGGCGTTATTGATTGGAGATACTAATTTTTGAACCGTTAAAAATGACGCAAGATTAGCAGTATAAGATGATATCATGATGAGACAGAAAAAATACCAAATACTTGTAACTGCGCGAGTTGACATGGCTCTGAAATTGTAATTTAAATGAAAGCATTAATACATACGGCATTTAAAAAAAAAACTCTAAATAATATGAAATACCTATTTTTTTTCTTCTCACTTTTTTCAGGGGAACTATCCATCTTATATTGAATGTATACATCGAAAATTCCGAATGCCAGATACGGATAAATGGCCATAATCCGGGTTAAGCTTTTGATGGTCCAAAAAGTATTTAAGTGGTCAAATAATTTGTGAGGCATAAATACCCATAAACAAACTTAGGAAATATTTTCGAAAGATGATTCAGCGGTACCAAACTTGACGCCATAAAGTTACCCCATGTTGTGGAATTAGGGCATCTTTAAAATCTTGAAAGGAGCCACCATTTTTTTTATATCAAGGATTTTTTTTTGAAAAAAAAACAATTTGCCTCGCCAAAACACTTTATTAGGCGTTATAATCGCAAAACGAAACTATTTTGAAAAATTGTTTAAAATGAAGATCTTGAGATACACATATGTCAGATCGAAAAGGGAAAAATAGAAGTTCCTAATATTTTAAAATACATTACTAAGTACATCGAAATTAACGTATTCTCCATCCATTACTTTGGGGGAACTCCATAGGGTGGAATCAAGTTTGGGTGTGGGAATCGAATTTTGTAGTTATAATTTGAATTTTTCACAGTTTAACACACTGTTTCAGTTGCAAATTTTGTAAATTTTTCGAACTTATATTTTTTAAATTTTTCAACCAATGTTAATTATAACAGCGAATATTATATGCCATTATATCAGCGAAAATAAACAGGTAGATTTGAACAAAAATGTGCGTCTTTTTGAATGATAAAACATGCACAATTTTTTCTTAATTTGTGTTCGACACAAAATTTTGAATTATTTTTAGGACATGATCTAAAATTTCTAACAATGGTTTAGTATAACGAACGTTATTTAATGGACTTTTCAGTGAGAACTGAAAACGAAAGTGAACAATGCCAACTGACATTTCGCATAACTTTTGGCTGGTCTGAATAGGGCTTAATCTACCAAGCTAATCTGAATCGAGATCAGTATGAGAAGAATCTCAGCTAAAAACCGGCGAAGTACATAAAGTTGGCGATACACTGTTTAGCCTTCTTGTTTACTTCCGCTATCAGTTCACGTTGAATAGAGTACAGTTTGTCTATATAAAGAACTCCCCCAGTCATTCGTCTGGAACAGTGACTATGGTAACAAGTTTTAACTATTCCAAGTAGGAGTGTTAGATCCTCGTTAAAGACAGGTTTAGGTTCGCGTCAGCGAAAGGGAAACAGCGAAGAAATAAGCACCCTTCTTTGAAATGCGCTATTTCTTGTTTCCACAGCAGCAGACGGCCTCAGATTTCATGGCGTGGGGAGTTCTTTCCATAGACAAACTGTATAGCATCATATCAGTTATGAAAATCTTACGTAGGAGCAATATCTGATCCTTGCTGCATAAGTGATCCAATAGCAAACCACATGCTATTTAAAAGACTGAACACATTCTCTTCCACTTGATCATTTTGTCGACATGGGTGTGGATTAGCCCATTCATACGGACTCAGTCTTCCCACCAAAAAATAGCTGATACTGATGAATGTGTAAGCTGCCATCACAAGGACCCATACACCTCCTGAAAACGGTGAAAGAAAGGAAAACAAGGATGTGACCTTTTCCGTGGGTTTCTTGAAAAGTATTCCAATTCCTGTCTGCATAAATGGGTGAGTAAAATCCACTACTGCTAGCCTGCTTGTTGTAATTGTAAAATCAGCGATTGCTAGGTCAGCCTCCTGAAATAAAGAAAAATACTGTCAGTGAGTTATACAAATTATCTGATTCAAATTATTGCCTACCTCTGAGCGTATTGAGCAGTTTCAAGTTTGTGAAAAATATAAGTTTTTTTTTTAAGCAATTGCGCTCTCCTTTTCATATCAAAAAAAATTTTGATTTAAACTTTCTCGAAAACTTGTAATCACCGTAATTTGAACACCATCTTAAGTTCGTTAATAATTCATTAAAAACAAGGAAACTATTTCTCTATTATTTGATTGATGAAACTAACATTTAAACAGAATTTCTCCAAAATAATTTTTTTTAAAATCTTATATCTTATATCTTAAATCTATAAATCTTAAATCTAATAAAAGCTATAAATCTTAAATCTAATTTCTTAATTTTTGTATTTCAATTGCATAAATTCCTGCATCTAATTTCTAGCGTTTTTTATTTCATCAATTTGTATTTCAACTGCGTAAAGATGTTCACGTAAACAGAATTATCCGCAATTCACTCCCTTATTTACGAACTTCTTGCCGAATAGGGAGACTTGAAAACTCACTGGTGAGTAAGGTAGGATAATAAAAAAAAAATATTTAATCAACAAGATTCTGGGTTTTACCTTGCAGGTGTTCTAAAAATCAGCTTCCAACTGCTTTTGATATCCCTCATGATGAAACAGGTTTTGTTGTTTCTAACATCACCATTTATGTTAATGAGTCCAAAGGTTTCGATAAGGCTTTTTTTCCATACCTATATACTAATTTGAAATTACTGATGTGTTAACTTAAACTTTTTACTCCTTTTTTTATTAGAATTGAAACTAAAGCAGTTTCTTTATACAACTAACATAAGTTTATATTTTATTTCGTTTTCTTTAACAAGAGAGGCATACTTGCTTGTAACCACAATGTGTAATTATTGATAATCAGATTAATCAAGATAGTAACCAGGCCAGTGTCATTACTCGATTTTTACCACGGTGATTTTTTTAAAGGATTGAATTATTCTTGTTCTATATTAATAACATGAACCACATTAATTGTTTGTAAAAAGATTTCAATCCTGATGTTGATGGCATTGTTCCTGAATAAAAATTATAAATTTACTAAATATAGACATCAGAGTATCGTGTTTTACATAACATTTTGTATCTAACATTATTTCTCTCTTGATAAATGAAGTTCTCAAAAGCATTTTTTAAGCAGAATTTTTTAAGCAGAATTTTTTAATACGGTTTGCACAAAGTTGTAGCTGGAATTTTGCTAGATAAAAAAAATGCACTGAAGAGCCAAAAAGACTGGTACAGGCATGAGTATGCAAATAAAGGGGTATGGAGCCAATCAAAGTACAGCGCTGCGATCGGCAACGCGTATATTAGAGAACGAGTGTCCAGCACAGTTCTTAGATCGGTTACTGCTGCTACAATGCCAGGTTATACAGATTTAAGTGAGTTTGAACGTGGTGTTATAGTCGGCGCACGGGAGATGGGACATAGCATCTCCGAGATAGCAATGAAATTTGGATTTTCACGTACGACCATTTCACGAGTATACCGTGAGTATCGGAAATCCACCAAAATCCCCAGACATGAACATTATTGAACATATTTGGGATGCCTTGCAACGTGGTGTTCAGAAGATATCCCCACCCCCTCTTACACCCAGCCCTGCAGGATTCATGGTGTCAATTATATTCTTCATGGTGTCAATTATAACTTCACACATTGATCGAATCCATGCCACGTCATGTTGCGGCACTTCTGCGTGCTCGCGGGAACCCTACACGATATTAGGCAGGTATAACAGTTTTTTTGGCTCTTCAGTATATATCCATTTTGTGACATGATTGTAATTATTTATTTCATGAAATGCCTTAGATGCATTAGATACTTACACCTCTCATTACCCTTCCAATCATTCCACTCCATTCTTTTGTGACTGCGTCTTGGGAACCGTAATTGGACTTGTTTTTCTCTTGCACCACGTGCACTTCGTAGGTGAAGCGCAATTTCGCAGAGAGAGCTTCAAGCAAATCCATAGCAAAGCCTTCATATCGATCATTTCCAACCTTCTTCTCAGATGACTCTGCATACATTGTGTAGGGATCGACCTATGTGAGTATAAATTGCAACTATCAATTAATATTCTATCCATGGTATTGGATTATCACGGGGTGTGACTATTAAATACCAACACTGATCTTTTAAATCTTGAAAACATTATGGGAATTACATACTCATTTAATATGCTTTGAAGTAACCTCCACCTTCAGCAATGCATTACTGTACAGCAATGTATTACTGTACAGCAACGTATTACTGTACGACAACGTATTACTGTACAGCAATGTATTACTGTGCTTGGAGAAAGTTCCAAAAATCACTTTTAGCCCTTTGACGCAGATGGACACCGGTGACCAATTTATATATTTTCTTGACACTTTCATTACAAGCAAATATATATTTTACGGCAGGCACTGAACTTTCGTTCTTCGCCTAGGAAGATGCCGGAGGTGTTACTCATTTAACGTTACCCAGTGGGCACCTGTGAACCTAAGTCATGGAGGCGAGCAACATTACCCACGCCACGCTGCCACATACCCGTTTATAGGGTGGGCCACATTCACACATCACACAATCGAGAACACACACAGAGAGAAACATCCATGCCCTGAGCGGGATTCGAACCCGCAACCATTGGCTTCACAGTCAGGCACACTGACCGCTCGTCCATCTGGCCGGCGCTTTTTAATTATAAAAATTGTCTAATAGTTGCTGAAAAAATCTGTTGGATTATTGGAATTATATTTGTACTGAAATATAAAATCTAAAAAAAGTAGTTAGAAATTTTCTTTCCACTCATATTCAAAAATTTTTAAATAATTGAATTTGAAAATTAAGGAAATTTTACTGATAAATAGCTGTTTCTCTTAGATCTAAATTAATGCAAATAACAGGAAATTTTTAAAAAAATTATTCCAAAATTTATTTCTTACATTTATTAAATTTTTTTTACAGGAATTGAAAAAAAAACTATTATAAATCCTTGAAAAAATTTAAGTAATCAGCTTTTTCAGAATGCATTTTCGCTTCCAGTGTAAAGAAAATAAGGATATAGCTCATAATAGGTTTTACAGTTTGAGAAATTATATTTTTTTTATAGCTACTTTGAAATTTACATAATTTGTAATGCAATATTCGTTTCTCATACTCACAATGACTGTTGCAACTTTGAAATGCGAGTTTTCCAAATCAGTATACTCAAAATCAGAAGATTCAGGCGACGTCACATTTATTCCTTTGTCTGGCAAAATATAACCAATCTACAAAAATAAATAAAGAACTAATTATGACAGTATTCTGCACTGTTAAAAAAATTCTGTAAAAATATAGAAAAGGTGTCCTAATACAGAAAGGTGTCTATCTGCAAGTTTGCAAAATCTAGGAAAGGTTTCTTTGTATGAAAAAGTGTCTTAATAATTCCAAAAATCTGCAAAATCTAGTAAAGATGACCTAATGATTCCTTCAACCTGCAAAATCTAGATAAGGTGTCATAACAATTCTGCAAAATCTAGTAAAGCTGAAATTGTCTATTAATTCTGAAAATTTGAAAAATCTTGGGAAAATATCCTAATATGGAATAGTACCAAGATATATATATATATATATATATATATATTTAATATATATACAGCGGCCTAGGCCAATAGGCCCATACGCCAAATACAATGAATCATTTAAAAGGTCAACAGACCCTTATATAAATAAAATACAAAAATTATATGTATATATACAATACAAAACTTATTAACCCTCATATAAATAGAATACAAAAATTATATATATATATAATACAAAAATTGTGAACCCTGAGACAACCAGTAAAAACTGAGTGAGCTGTGAGCCAGAGCTGGTGGAACCCTTAATACAAGACAAAAAATCTAACAATTCACCAAAAACCGCCGTAAATACAGCTCATAAAACCGCCAAAAGGTGAAAGGATAAAATGACATAAATGAATATAGTGCTAAAATTGAAAAGTTAAAACTAAGACAAAATCACAGATGTATACACTTGCCAATAGGGCATTGAAAGGATCCAGCCAATCAAGCCAGCTTGAATCCTGCTGGTGGAACCAAAATAGTGAGGGTGAAGTAGTAACAGGTAGTTAAAATGAAGAACAACAAGTAAAGCAGAGTAAATTCAATTAAAGTACAAAAAAACAGAGGACAAAATACCAATAGATACTAAAAGGTAAGAGTTAAAAGGGGTGTATAACAATCTAAAAACCATGTATAAAATACAATCGCAATGTAAAATACCAAATGTATTAAAATCCAAAGGTTGTNCCGAACAAGCTGGCTAACAATATCCTATATATATTTGGAAACACCATCAATGCTCGCAATAAAGCACAAGCTCCTATTTTCTGACTGTCATTTTCCAACAACCTTCGCAAGTGTTTTAGATGGTCTTAGTTTGAGTCCACCATCTTCTATTACTACAATAAGAGTCATAAAACGACGTGACGTCAAGCGCGTATTCTGAATTTTTAAATTATTTTAATCTTATTTATGAATTTTAAGTTTGTATTTACTTCAAGTTTTAGTCTTATGTTTGGTATTGTACTCCTTGTTGCTCTTTTTATTTCAGTTTTCTGCTATACCTGTAGCAAATATTTGATGCCAAGTTTAACTAAAGCGCCTTATGTATAAATTGTAAATGAATGTGAATTGTATTTATTAAATATGTTTATTCACCAAGTTACTCATTTAACTAGTATCACTTATTAGGCACTTTTTTTTCTACAATATTTGGGTATAAACGTTTCTTATATTAGAAATTCTAACTGAAATGATTAACGAAACACTCTTCGTTCAACCACATAATGATCTTGGATTAATGATTAGAGTAATATTTTCTAATATATCTTAATTCATTCCGCTCTTTAAAAGTTAAAATACATAAATTTCGCATTCAAAAGTGTTTTAATAATTTCTTTCCATTTGTATTTTCCAACCAAGAGCTTTTTTAATTTTTCGTCTTGTATTTACAGTAAGTAATGTAACTGTTATGCGTAAATTTAATTTTTCTTTCGTTTTTTTTTTCAGTAAATAAATAAAATTCCAATACCTAAATATTTATTTCATAAGTTTTAAAGTTAATTTTTAAACAAATTAAATTAAAGATTTAAGAAAAATATTTTACCTTTTTCAGACCTTGTTGCGTAACGTACATCACGTCCAAACTCACCGCTGATCTGAAACCTTCCGGATCAAATTCAATCAGTCCGGAGAGTCCAGTTGTCTTTCCCTATAAAGACAAAGCAATAATAAATGTTTGTGAAATTTTTGTTTAAATTTAATAGCAATTCATTTTAATTTCCAGTGTAAAAACTTTAAAAACGAGCAAAAGCCTTGTAAAACACGATTTCTTTTACAAAATTGAAGTTAAATAAATTTGGCAAAGCATAATTTTTTTTCTCCTATTCTGAAAAAAATAGAATATAATATCCTGTAAAATTTAGAAAGTGATCCGAAATTAAAAATGTATGATTTCGTTATATAACGTAAAGAGTCACAGTGGTTCAGGAGATATGGCACTAGCCTCCTAACGAAGTAAACCATGATAGAATCCCAGCTATAGCTGCGATTCGAATTCTGCACCCAACTTACACCGATGACAGTGCTGGCGTAAACTATCCTCAGTGTTAGACGGATCATGGGTTAGAGTCCACTTGCCGTCAGTCTACCCGTGCATGTTTTCGTGGTTTTCCTCGCCATGCAACGCAAATGAGTGTTAGTTCCATCAAAGTCCTCCACGAAGGCAAATTTCTCCCACTACTTGATCCCTTGTCTTCTGGATTGGGTTCAAAACTTCAAAGCTACGAAGTTGTACATTAACAATAATAGTAAACCCAAAATTGGGTCAGATATTCAACGACGGATATTAGATACATGGAAAAATATACAACATAAAAGCATAATGATTTAATACAGCTTTTTGTTATTGGTGCCTTTTTGTTATCCCACATTAATTTCCATACTTTTTGACTGTCACCGCATAAAACTAATAAAAGTCATTAAGGTATTGATTTGATATAAAATATTTTATATCCCTTACTTAGAACTACCTGTAATATTTATTTAATATGTATACCATTTTATTAATATATACCAATATTATTATATATCTCTATACCTGTTATATTTATTTTTTCATTTTCCTTTTCCCTACTGTTATTCCATTTTTGATTTTGATTGTTTTCAAAACTTGGAGTTAAAAACCTCATAATTGTTTCTATATTACAACTTAATTCTGTGAAATTACCTTATTACGCTATAATTTGCTATAAACTTAGTTAAGTTTGTGTAGAGTGTAACTACCACGACAATAATTCAATTTCAATTCCCTATAAAACTTGTTATATCTAGCCATCTGTGTTCTCATTTGAGAAATGACGGTTGACCTTGTCTTTATACTAGTTCCACAGATGTGTAAACTTATTGAAAGTCTTTCAAATATTATTTTTAGTGCATATTACATTAATGTACTATATATTAAAAAGAATCGTTAAATGATTTAAGATCTTTGCGATCAGCTTCATGCATAATGTGGTGCATGCACAAATTTGATACATCAACATGTTTGTGAAGTGAAAATTCTGAATTACGAATCTAAACTAACAAAATTTGTAAAAATGTGCTTTTAATTTAAAATATTTTAAAAAATTATAACTAAGTAAAATTATATATGTCCACTAATGGATCTCAATAGAAGCATAAAGGAAATGTTTTGATGTGAGGAATGATGATGGCATAAGCGCAACAAAGCAGAATTTTTTTAGTACATATATTTCATGAAGTTAATTTCAACTTTGGTAGAAAAAACTGCCTAATACCAAAAAGAAAACAATTATTGTGACGCAATCATCGGGATTGGTGAGCAGCAGCCAATAGAAAGCTTAGCTCCTTAGTTTGAAATAGATTCTAAACTATTCAATTTTGAAATTAACTGAAAAGCTGCTCATTTCTGAAAAATGATATTCATGTTGTTATTTCTTTCATTATTATTATTATTATTATTAACTTATTCAATTAGTTTTGAAAATACAGCTCACATGGTTGTTATTTTGTTTTTCTGAAACTCTTATTTATACGAGTACTATTCATTTCCGAAACAGATCCTCGTAGTTATTTTAGTTCATTTCCTAAAATTTCTTAATAAAGATAAATTTAATTAAAATAGTTTTTTCTGACGATCATTCTCGAACTATTTATATCTAAAATTCGTGTTCATAGTAATAACAGCTCCTATCTGAAACACATGTCAATTTATGCTTGTTCATTTTTTTAAAATTCATTCAAAATCTATTAATTTCTTAATTTATGTTCATCAATACGTTAAGTCATTTCAAACTCTTATTCAAAAACTGTTCATTCTCAATAAAATCACACATCATACATAAACATCATAAAGATATTGAATTTATTCAAAAACTATAGATTCATGAAACTTTATTTGAAGAAAAAATTGCATCATAAAATGGCCATGAGAATGTCCCAAAGCTTGATCAAGAAAGAGGGCATCACCTTAAGCTTTATTCAGAAGTTCCCTTATCTTCAGACTTAAGTTCAAAAGTATAAGAGTTAAGTGTTAAACATTGGCAACAGCAAAAAATATGGATCGGCTGCTGAACTCCCAATGTTAAATAAAGTTTTAAGTTATAGATATTTCTTTTTCTTTTAAGCCATATGAAAATCACGTTGTGATCAATTATGAAAATAGTGATGCAAGAACTATTTCTATATAACTAATGTTTATAATTTTTTATTGATAATTAATCTTACTTAATACTTTGAATCAAAATTTACTCATAAATAAAAGATGCTTACATTTTTCATGAAATTGAATAAACTTGTTCCGTCTATGCCTTTATTCATAAGGTTACAAGAAATGGGTGGAAAAACTGCAATGTTTTTGGCACTATCCATTTGTTCAAGGGCATAAGCAAGTCTTTTCACACTGTCATACATCAATACTGATTCTGTCTAATGAAAAGCATAACAATTAGAATAAATTGAGACAGTATCAAGAAATAAAAGCAAAAGATATTTAAAGCAATCAAAAGTGTCAATAATTAAGACTCTCTTAATCGGATTTTAAACATTAAGAGACGAAATTTTTGCGATTTAAAGGCTTTCTATTAGGGCATAAAATGTATGTAGTTAAAGAAAGGCGTGTGGACAACACGTAACAGAATAGTATCGCTCTTTCTAGATGGATGGATCAATAACAGGCATTAACATGGTACAAGTTGAAGAAATTATTCAAGATCATCCGCATGTAACTTTTCGTAACATCGCGTCAAAGCTAGTTTTGAAACTATGTCACAGTGCAATGCATTTTTCTGATGAGATGTAAAGTTTCAAATTGTGCTCCTGCTGGTATCCGAACAATATCCGAACAAGCTGGCTAACAATATCCGAAAAGTAGATATCCGCAATCTCAAGTTTCTTCAACGATACCATTCTAAGAGACAACTATTAATTGACCACATCGATACTGAGCACGAAACTTGGCTCCGTCAATTCGTTCCCACATCCAAGAGACTCACTATAGAGTGTAATTGTATCATCTGAGATAAATACCAGAAATAAAGCACCTTGCAATTTCTTTATTTCTGGATCTCCGATTTTCCAGAGGATCACCAACGAGAAGGAAGTTTAAGGTTACACGCTCTGCCGTTAAAGATACGATGAACATATTCCGGGTTAAATGCGGTGTTATACTGATTAAGTATCTGGAATGACATCATACTGTTGCCGTCGATCATTATGGTGCCACTTTGACAAAGTTACATGAAGCAAAACACTATGGGATGCTGAGTGAGGCAAAATTGAACAAAAGCTTATGTTGATCAATGTTGACTTCAGACAGTACTTTGAAAACAGCTGCCAAGATCTGTCTCCAATGTCAAGGACTGACCATGAAGGGTTCAATAGTCTATCTTGTATTCCGATAAATGTCTGACGAGTTCTTATAATTATTTATAAAGTGACCACATCGTTATTGAGGACAAAATTGGATTCGTCAAATTGTTCCTACAACCAAGAAACTCACTATAGAGTGTAAGCATCTGTGCTACAACTGAGCTATGACACCTTGAAGCGCTTCATTTTTGAAGCTCCAATATTCCTAAGGATTAACAACAAGAAAGAGTTACGTTAAATTTACGACTTCTGTCATTAAAGATATGATAAACATATTCCGGGTTAAATGCGATGTTATATTGATTAAGTATCTGGAACGTCATCATGCCGTTGACGTCGATTATTAACTCAAACAAACATTCTAAGGCCATTTTGACAAAGTTAAATGAAGCAAAACAGTTGAGTGAAGCAAAATTAAGCAAAAGTTTAGGTTGATCAATGTTGTCTTCAGACAGAACTTTGAATACAGCTGCCGAGAACTGACTTCACTAGCAAGGACCGACCAAGATGGGTTAAACACTTGATCCAGTATTACGATAAATGTCTGAATAGTTTGGATAATTGTTTATAAAGTGATAAACAAAAATACCTATTGATTTCATATTTTATTTTTTTTGTACTGGAAATAAAGAATTTATTTTTAAGGGGAAAGTTTTGGGAAAATTTTTTCTCATTCTCTTCTTTAAGATAACTAAGATTCGTTTGATGAAAGCCGTCAATTTAAGAAATCTTCCCCTCCTGATTACTAAGTAATGAGCATATCTAGGAAAAAAATACTCCCAGACAAACAATGTGTTGTGAATGCTTTTATTAAAAATAACTAGGTAGTCACAGAAAGTCTTTATTTTAGCAGCATATTCAAAGGCAAAAGGTTAGATCTCTAAGACGCAAGCAGTTTTAATGTGTGTTATTAGGTTCTACAGATTTTGTAGATTTCGCAAATTAAAAGTTTTAATCTACATTATCTGAAACATTCTAATTTTTTTCTTTTTCTCGCTTTAGCTTTTTTTTTATTCAAAAAAATAACATTTTTAAAACGAATTTCGTTTATTCACTGCAGAAAAATCATAATTTGCATAGGGGTGCAACGAACGAAACGAAAACGAAACGAAAGTCAGATTTCGTGAGTGATATCACATTAACGACAAACACTAATCAATTGAGCTAATCAATTTGACTCATTAAGCACCTTGTGCCTGTTAACTTCAAGGCAATTCACGAAGACCCAATCATTATATTGAAAATTATTCAGGCAGTTAGATTTTTATTTTGCCAACTCTAAATATTAATAACGCGCTCAACACCTTTTTCCATTTGAAAAATATATTAAGGTTTTGTAATAGAAAACAGACGCTTCCTGTAAAAAATCACTAAAAAATTAACTATTTAGTAAAATAAACAAGGCTCAAATCAATCTACCGTGAAATTTTACGTGCCTTCAAATATAAAAAAAAAAACAAAGATTCAGGAAAGAAGAAACAAAAAAGAACAACGAGTAAATTCCTTAGCTAATTTTCGCAAATTCACAAAAATTTCACTTGCAAATTTCTTCAACAAATACTACCGTTTTATGTGTATTAAAATATGTTAACAAAAAAGTTACACTGTAAATGGTATGATAATACTTCAGTATTAAATAAAACGTTTAGCACGATAGTACAATATGCAATTTCGTTTATATGTTACATTTAGTAAAAGATGATGAATAGAAGATTAGAGTAAGTCATATGCATCTCATTCAAACACGTAGTATGAATGCATGAAGTGTAATATCTTACAGAACATGATATGTGACCTTGAGCGTCCTCAGGGGTGGTTGTTCCCTCCGTCTGACCAATCTTTCATTCACCTCTTCCAGAAGCAATTGGAATTCTTTGGATTCTTCTTGGACTAACCTCAGGCCAGTAATATTGGTCTTACTGTATTGAAAGTCATCCAAATCAATAGTGTGTAGATCCTGCGAAGACAAATTTGAATTGACTAAAAAACTCTGTATCTCTAAAAAAAATATAATAAATATGATTTTTTTTTACTTTTTTATGTTCTTGCGAATATCCCGATTGGAACAAAATCAGGAAACGATAATGCAAGTGAGAAAAAGAATAGTAGAATACTGCACTATGGACAGCGTGAAAACGGGTTCAAGACAAAAAGCACTTCAAAATCAAGAATTTTTTTTATTTTATTTATAAAATCAATATAAAATATATGTATATATATATATATATATAAGTATATAT
>NC_092208.1:33888192-33925205 GCF_043381705.1 Parasteatoda tepidariorum
TATATATATATTAAAAACGCATATAAAAAATTGTAGTGTAGAGGACCTCTGCAGAATGCATTCATGTACAAAGAGAGTTATTTTGAAGTAAAGATACTAATCACTCTTTAAAAGCGACATAACAGAGCTGTCCGCGAAAAGCTTAGCTATCATCGATAGCTTAAAAGCGTATGGGTGTTAGTTATTTTTTTCTTTTTTTTAAATTTCCTCAGTTTAATTGTTTTTACCAGCGTATAAGGCTAATACATGAATAACTAATTAAGCACTTGAATTGGATGAAATTATGAAAAGTCAGAAATACTCATCATTTTCTCTAAGTTTTTTTTTCTAATTAAAAAGCAACAAAAAACGAGAGAGTCCAATTTGGCCCCATCTGTCTTTCCAGAGTTAAATTATTTTAGGATTATTTTTATAATTGCTGCTTTTATTTTTATAATTGTATATCAATAGTTTCAAACATTTTTTACACTTAAATATGATTTCAATATGTAAGATTTTTAAGGTAAAGACATTTTCAGACATTTCTTCATTATAAAACTGTAAAGACACGGTGGTTGGGGACAGAACGCTTACCTCAAAGTAACTCTGGTTTGATTACCAAGAATGACTGGTCTTTGCGAGTTCTGCTCCCAGCTTGCGCCAACCACAGTAAACATAAAATATCCATACATGGAGCGAGAACATATTTACTTCGTAAATATCAAAAAGGAAAAAATTGCTTCTGTAAGGCAAAAAACCGCTGTAACTATAAAATTGTTTGCGTTCACGGAAATAACTTGTGCTTGCATTGCAAAATATTACTGATTTATTTCGTAAGTTTAACGGTTTTGCACAACCAACCAAACCTTTATTTTCAGTGTTCTCTGTGTTTTAAACATGACAGGAAGTTTTCTATGCACACACTGAGCATTCTGAAAATAACTGCTACTGACTTTTAAATGAAAGTTAACTGAACATCAAAAACTCACCAAAGATGTTATCAAGAATTTTTGGTGTTCTGTCATCATTCCCACCTGTTGAGCCTGTTAGTAAGAAACAAAAAAGTCCTTATAAAATGCATTTTTTAGCTTTCAAAAATTAAAAATAATATTAGAAATTTATTTCAAACTATTAAAAATATTTCAAACTAAATATAAATGAAAATTAAAACTAAGAAATCATCTTTAAATTACAAATAAGCATGCATTTGTAAAATGCTATTTATTCATGATTAAAGTCTGATTTTCTTAAAAGCATGCTGGCCTTTTCATGTTTTTTAATTAAAAATCATTAATCCTGATATTTATGTTTAAAAAAATAGCATATTTAAAAAAGTTCTAAAATTAAAAGATGTCTGAATTATTTATGAAATCGATCCGCTGATTACTTTCTAGTAAACAATTTCGAAATTTAAAAATCAACTTACGACAATTTTTAAAAAAATATATATTTAGATCTTTTATGCCACTAATGAAAAATTCAAAATTTCAAAAAGGAACTACCTAGTTTCATATTAAAAATAATAATTTATAAATTTATATATGAGCAGTTAATCCTTAAATGAAAATACTGAATAGGGATCTTTAAATCCATAGTCGAAGTATCAGTTAAATATGAATCCTATCACTTAAATATGGATTAGATTTAGATAAGAAATAATCAATGTTTTATTGTAAAAAAATTTGTTTAATTATGTCAAAATTTATTGATAAGCATAATGGAATAATAATAGTTGTGTATAAATGAAAATGGCAACCAAAATGATGTTCCACTTTTTTTAAAAATATTGTTCGACCTCCTAAACACTCCCCTTCTTCTAAAATTTCACACTTCACTAATTTTCCCCACCCCCATCACACGTAACTGTAGGTTGCATAAATATATACTAGCAATTCAGAAACAAAACGCATGTTATAAATCACATTTCGAACTTTATTTTTGAACTTAAACTATTTCGAGCATAATAGTAACAGTATTTACATCGAATCATAATTATCACTAGGCTTATAAATGTCATTGTATTTTAGTGACATTTATGAGCCTAATAATGATAACTATTAGATGTAAACCTATTTCGATGAAAAAAAATTTAAAATAAATAATTTTAAAATATTTAATATGGTGATTTTAAATGTTCTTATGTCACATTTCTTTTTGTTCTCTCCCTTCTCCGTGGCACACACAACTTTCCTCCAGGCAAACGAGGCATCATTTGTGGACAGTCCTATACCAGAATAACATACTTAAATTTTAAAAAATGCTAAGGCTTAATAAAAGATAAGAAACGAGACAAAACGAGAATATTGCCGACTTATGCAATTTAATTAGTGAAATTCAAGCAGTCAATTTAACCGGATGGCTGCGGTCAGTGTGCGGTTGGGTGACCACTTGGATCAGTCTGAGTAGGGACCGAGGGTTTGCGGTATTGGTCCTCGTTAAACTGTTCTACCGTAAAGTGCTCGACATCGCGTGCAGGTCGTCGGGCTACTGAAGCGGGGGTGCTATCCCCTCTGCGGAGGATCAAAATTGCGATGGCATGTCTTCGGATCATCCTCAGGGATATTTCCCAGACCGTCGCCAATAGCCCATTGTGCAGCTCTAGTGCGACGTAAAATGAACAAATCAAATCCGGGCAATGATAACTCCAGTTTTTTACAAGTGGTTATGTCATCTTTTTTTTCTATTATCGTGGGATTTACGTCCATTTGAGACTTGAGCGAAATATTTTATTCCAGCGGTTAGGAAAAGCAGAAAATTTTAAAACAAGTTTAATTTTCATGGAATTTACATCAGTACTTAGCTTGACCACATTGCACGGTATAAAATGCTGACACTTTGGGTGCATCATCAGTAAAATACAATTTCATCGTTAAATTTTATAATACCATAATGTTTACAGAAAATATTTGTTTTATTAGAATGATTCAGTGGTTTTACAGTGAAAATTACAGAATATCAGATTTTTTTGTTTCCTAACATGTTCCGATAAAAATGGCTTACACGTAAAAAGTTATGACACCCTGAGTGCCGGTACTTATTGCAGTAATTTAATCCGGAATTTTTTACAACGTGTAAAATATTATCCTGGGAGCATCATCCGTAAGATAAATGTTACCGTAAGACCCGTTTTTCCAGTGAAATTTCACACAGTAATTCTTTCAGTAGGAATTCTTTCAGTAGTATTTATTTAATTACGTGATTCAAAGATTTTACAGAAAATATTGCTGTAAAAATTATGGTATATCAGACTTTCTCCTAAAATTTTATGGTAAAAATTGTACCGGCACTCTGAGTGCTGGCACTTTCTTTCGTAATTTGACATGGGACTTTTTACAGTAAAGTTGTCTATCTGACCCCTTTTATATCAGTTTAGATCACTTATTTGAAGTGATAAACCGAATTCGTTTAATTCTAATTCATTAAGATAATATTACATCATCTTTGCTATCACTAGGAAAAACTATCTAATAAAACAACGAAAATTCTATTGTTAATAAAGGGCATGTTTACGTGTGCTTTAATTATAACGTGTAATATCAGTTGCCATGTCATGTTTATTTTCTTCCGAGCTTGTTTTATATGGGGCTTTACTTGAATAGTGAGCTAAATCCATTAATTACAAGAAACTCAAAATGAACAAAAAAAGGAGCTCTTATATTATTCAAATGATGAAAACACATATTTTTATAATTATTCGTAGCAAAGAAGATCATTTCATTTAAGTAGTGCGTTCGCTAATTTACCAGTGTCTTGAAACTTACTGCCTTCAGAACTGTATAGAGATTTTTTCGTGGCACATCCAAAACAATACGGTGATCCTTTATTTCATGTTTTTCCAACTTTCTTCCTTTAGATTGCCTGTACTGTTTCACTTCCCAAAACGTTTCTCTGTAATTTGAATTTTTAAACTGGTAAATCCGAATAGACCATTTCTGTTTCTCACCTTCTTCTAGAAAAGGCTTCAGTCGAATAATTGCTGCAAGATAATAAAATTGTACAATTCAAATTAAGAAGATAATGCAATTCTAATAATTAATTTTATGTAATCATAACTGTTTTATAATTTAATCATCGGTATTTGAGGACTATTAATTATTTTAAACTATAACACTTAGATTTACTAACTTTTAATTAATATGTTTTATTAATTATTCACTATGGGCGTAAATATAACTTATACAACTTTAAAAAAAAGTTTTTATGTTTAACGGTGTAAATTGAGAAGAAATTTCTAACCTTGTATTTTGTTAATGTGTAATGCTATTTTAATTGAATTTTATTTGAAGTTAGGTGTCATGTTATAGTTTTAAAGTAAATGGAGCATTTTTATGCTTATAAAGATAGTAAATATTCAATATCCACCAGAATAGTCTCTAATGACATTATTAAACTTCTTAAGGCCATAAAATCGTAATTTGAATATCGGGCCATCATCCGGAAATTCCCAATGCATATCGAAATACTAGTAAAGATATCGAAATACTAGTAGCGAAATACTAGTTCTATATTTGGAAAAATTCTAATAATTTAATAATTTATCTTTCCAGTGTCCCACTGTCTCCAAATGTTTGAAAGTCTATTCTAATTTAATCTGCTGCATCCTGGGGTTCCCGCCAATCCCCTGGCACCTATCTCCTATCTTTCTTAAATATTATTTTGTTAAAAACTTGTTTCCTATGCCCCAATTGGTTAAACCACTTTGCGCGTGTTTGTCTCTTTACTTTTCCACCACCATTTGGTATTTACATACTGAGGAACGTTCTTGTTTATAAGAGCCGAAACGATAGTATGTTCATTTAATATGTATCGTATGTTCATTTGTGTTTTATCCACGTTGTTTGTTGCTTTAGCATATATGCATACCATTAAAAACCTTTTCCTGATGCATAGTTAGAAGTTTTTTTGATGTTTCCAGATGTATTGTTTCCCACCTTTTATTTAATAAGTAAATCAAGGAAAGACATACCATCATCTTCTTCATAGATAATGGTAAATTCTTCCCAGTGAAAAATATTGACCAAATGGACAAATGCATTTGTAAGTACAGAAGGATGTGGATACAAATTAACGGACAGCTGGTCTCTCTGGACTTTGTAATCCCATCTTGCCTCAACATGTGGCACTTCCAAATCATCACAAATGGACTGCACGTGCATGCTCCCAATTTCGGACTGTGGACCAAACAGGGAAGCCACTCCTTTCTGGAGTAAACCACAACCTGAAACGAAAGAAAAGTTTATAATGACCATTAGAATTAAAAACCATGGTTACCTGAACGTGTTAAGGAACAGTTCATTGAAATCTGCTGCAACAGTCGTAGTTGAAAAGCTCAATGGAAGAACAGGTTAAGAAGGACATTTGATAATTTTTGCAGAGGATATCGAATTTGAAAAGCTTTGAAAACGAACGTGTTAAGAAGGACATTCCATAGATTTTTGTAACGAACATAGCATTTGAAGAGTTTGGAGTCATTTTTTCCCTCTTACATTATCTATGATATTTTCTCCTTCTAAAAAACAAGGAAACTGCAAGCTAAGCTAGAGAAGAGAAGCCAGTAGTTTTTTTTCCTTTAAAAAAAGATTGTGCACATAGCAGAGATTTATTTTTTCTGCATTTTCGTTGCATGCATAAAAATATATCACCAGAATCGATCAATCACGCAATAATTAAAAACTCACAGATGAATATTGCGCAAATGAATATAAAACAATAGTAAAATAATGAATAACGCGCAAATAAACAATGCACCAATCGCACAATAATAAAAAATACGCAAATGGAGTACGAATAAAACGCACAATGATGATAAATGTATAATTGAATGCTAAATCAATCTCACAGTTAAGAATAACAGACCATTAAGAAATTAATCAGTCTCCCAATGATAAGAAATTGCCAATAATTAATGAGAAAATACCAAGAAATTGTTATTGCAATTACTAACGGTAAGGGACAAAAAGCATATGAATAACATCCATATGACGATTATGAATAAAAAAAGTTTCAGCTATAATTTTTTTTAAAACGTATCTGTAATCACAGTCTCTCGTATAACTAACTGTATGTTCGACCATATTTCTTTCTTTTCGTCTCAGGTGCCATCAAAATTACTGCAGTGAATGCTTAGCGAATTCTTTCTTGATAACAATCATCCAAAAGAACAAAAAACAGCTGAAAAAAACTAACCACCTTTCCAATCCTATGCTATGCTTTTTTCCCCTTCTGAATAGGAAAAAAATGTTGGCATCAAGAAACTGTTGTATTTTTAGTAAACGAGCTTCAAAACAAAGCCGCAAAAATGACGTCATTTCGATTTTTTTTTATTTAACCGGGAGTTATTTATTTTTAGCCAAGAATGATACTTCGTTTGAAATCTAAACTTATTGTTCCCCTTTTTCACACCAAACAAAAGAAAGTATAAACAAAATACTGACTTTTTTAGCAGGATTGGCGTCATTTTAAACTATTAATGTGTATTTAATATAACATTAGAGCCTTCAAAATTTGCCGTTTAAAAAAGATGAAAGCAATGTTACATAATCTTTTGACATCGGCTCTATTTTATCTAAACAGGAACTGATATTCAGGACCAGGTCTCTAGCCAGTATCAGGATACTAAATACATGTTTGAAAGCCAAGACGGTTTAGGAGAAAAAGTCATTTCTTATGAATGATAGGACTCTGGTTCGAATCACAGAGCTGACTGTTCGATTTGTATGCAGCTCTTCCCAACCGTAATGCTTGACGTAAAATATTAGCAGTCGTCTATGGCTAATACGTTAGAGTACCCTTGCCGTCAGACTAACCATAGAAACACTTTCTCCCCATCACAAAACTCAAATGTGGATTGTTTCAATCAAAAAGTTCCTTCACAATGCAAGTTAATGCCAATGCCTAGCTCAAGATCTACCTTGTCTTCAGGGCGCAGTTCAAACTTACTCGTTACGAAATTAAGTAATGATAGTCAAAAATCCTATATGGATTGGCAACCCAATGCTAATTATAAATATATATATACCAATGCTATAAATGAGAGAATCATGGCAGAGAAGTGAAGAACGTTTTCCAGAAGATAAAAACATTTGAGGTACCAAATAAGTAATAAATACTTAAAGGGTAAATACCATTATAAATTAAACAATATTTATATGGAAGATTCTCACCAAATGAGACAATTGAGAATATTTGCCACAAAAATCTGATATTATATTATAAATCAATATAATATTATAAACTCGTGAATTTTTGTAAATTTAATTTAATATCATTTTTATTAGAGTTTTAGAATGACTTTTAACAATTACATACATTTAAAAAACGAAAGTTGAATTTCAAAATGTCCGTTTCCTGGCACGTCACGAGCAATATTTATAATAAATAGATAAATAGCTGCTTTAAAACTCTGTTTACATTGTTCTCTATCTAATTTTTTACACCTAAACTGGTGAGAGCAGATTTAGAGTACGTGCACATGAAAAAATTTCCAAAGTATTTAGCCAAAAGCTCATTCCAAGTGAAATCAAACAAAAAAAAATCCAGTTACTGTCATATCTCAGATTTTTATGTAAATATTTTTATCGAAAAGTTTCTGATTAAAAACGGTAAAATTATTATTTTTTTTTCAGAATATTTGAACCAAAACCACGATTAGGGGGCTATTTCTGAATTTTGACACTGTTTAAGAAAGTTGAGTAACTGTAGATCGTAACTCATACATTAAAAATGTCTCTATCTTTCTTTCAAGTACATTTTTTTTTTTGGTGTCAATGGAAGAAAAAGCTGAAAATTTTGCATTTAATCTTTTAAAATGCCAAAAATATTTATATAATTACTTAACAGAAATATATTAAAAGAATTTTTTACGAAATTCTTCTCAAATTTCAACATTTTTTTACCGGGAATTTACAATTTTCACCATTTCAATTTTTTTTCTGCCGACCTGGTGGCCAAGTGGTTAGCGTGCCTGACTGCGGAGCCGCTGGTCGCTGGTTCGAATCCTGCTCAGGGCAAGGATGTTTCTTTCTCTCTGTCTTCTATGTACTTTCTCATTTTTGTGTGAATGTAACCCGCCCTATAAACGGGTTTGTGGTTGTGTGACGTGGGCGACGCTGCTCCACCGCCGTGGCTTCGCTACAGGTGCGCGCTGGGTAACGAGAAGAGAGTTGCAGTTCTGGCATTTCTGTGGCCAATGGGACAACCCCCTGTACCCAACATTAAAAAAAAATTCTCAGAATGTCGAATGTTATATTTTCAGCATTAAGAAAAATCAGGAGGAGGCTTTTTTACTATGGTTAGTAGGAAAATTCAAAGTGGTTTGTAGCCAAATTAATTCAAGACAATTTATTATGGCACAAAAATATTTTTTCTTCTCATGGTGTTAAACATCAGGCTTTTAATATGCTTTATTTTATCTTATAACTGTCATTGAACAGGCGACCCAATTTTTGGGTTTATAACTACTAATGTTCAACTCCGTAGCCTTGTAATTTTTAACCCTATCCAGAAGACAAGGAAACTCATTGATCAAGTATTGGGAGAAATTTGCTTTCGTAGAGGACTTTTTGAAAGAACTAACCCGAATTTGCATTACATGGAGAGAAAAACCACGAAATCAGGCTAACCTCCCACGGTTAGCCTGATGGCAGGGGGACTCTAACCCATAATCCTTCTTCTGCTGAGTATATTTTACGTCAGCACTATGGTCGATGAGGGCTGAATGCGTAATTCGTAAGAGGGTGTTTTTTAGGGGGGGGAGGGGGCATTAAACAAATGAAAGTCAACCAATGTTATTCTCAAAAACACACCACCTAAAAGGCAACAATCTTTATTTCTCAACATATGAAATGGGACAATTTCTCATTAACCCCTCTAACGGTACTGGACATACCGTTAATTTATTATTAAAAAAAATTAAGTTTAATGTGAACGTACTAAACAATTTCATTATTTACGTAATCAATGAATACGTAAATACAACAGTCAAATTTAATGGTAAAATAATAAATGCATTTACTTAGCTGTGTTGATTTTATACTGTCAGTTGTTTCAAGTTTCACCACCTCCGCTATCATTCTAGAATTTCGGAGCAAAGTTTCATCTGTATTTAGCCAATCAATGGCTATTCTGAAAGCTAAATCAGATTCGTCGTCATCATCTTCGAATATTCCACCTGAAAAAAATTACTTTTGGAATTAAATGTCCAAAAAGATTCCGAAAGACTACAAATTTAAATATTTGAGTACTCTCAAGAATAAATGATCAAATGAAAAAAAGTCCAAAAACTATATATGTCAATATTTCAGTTTTACATTAAAAAAAAAAAAAGAATTTTTTTTAAGAATTTATTCTATTATTCTTCAATACGCAGAATAAAAAATATCCACCTTAATATTCGTTAGTCAAAGGCTCGAATTTATGCGTACTATACTGCTTAAAATTCCAAATCAAATTACGGTAAAAAGTACTGGCAATTTGGGGACATCATCCGTAAAACCCATTTTTACATGCCATAAAATCCATTTTTAATTAATATTACACCATAATTTTTACAGTAATATGTATTTTAATTAAAGTGATGCAGTGACTTTATGGTAATTATTACAGTTAAAATTTCATTAGTTCCAGAAAAAAAAGCGAAAAGTGAAATTAACTTTAAGAGACCCAAACTTTTGACTGTACTCTAACTTTAACTATTAAAAGCTCTACTTCCCAGATCAGAGCTATTACCAATATTTTAAGGGTCGAAAATCCAAATCCGTCTAAAAGAAAGTATTTTTTGTTTGGAAGAAATTCGATACAAATACTGTTAATTTCAATATTTTCAAAGAAGTAGTATTTTTAAATTTTTATCTTTCAAGAAGTCAAGATAGATCAATTCTTTTCTAATTTTGGATTTTGTTATTTAAAAAATGAGCTAACTAAATTGGTTGAAAAATTTGTACACTTTGTTTTTCAATAATTTTTAATTTTTTTAAAAATGTTTTGATTTGTTTCATTAGTTCCGGAGAAAAATACGAGAAAAGTGAAATTAACTTTAGGAGACCCAAACTTTCCCTTGACTCCTAAAAGAGACCCTTAACTCTTGAAAACTCAACTTTCCAGATCGCAGCTATTACCAATATATTGAGGATCAGAAATACACATCCGTTTCAAAAATACGATTTTTTTTTTTTTTTTTTTTTAAATTTTTTTTTTTTTGGGGGGGGGGGAATTCGTCTTTGCGTCTGATTTCCTAACTTAACGATTCATCTGCATTAATTAATAATAATAATTAAGTTTGAAATTCCGAACCATCAATATTGATTACCGCATGGGTAAATTTGATCATTAGATCAAAAGTTATTAAGGTAATTGCTTTTTTATGCCCATTACACTATTTTACGGATTTACTTCGTAAATTTAAAAGAAATCTTTAAAAAAACGCACAATTAATTAGAAATTAAATGAATTTTATTAATTAAATGATTTTTTTTTTACATCCTTACACTCTGAGAGAAATCAGTTCAACGTTGAATTAAAATAATGTGTAAATTTTGTGCAAAATAAAAAAATTTGTGTAAGCTAAATTGAATGATTCTTCAATTCAAATTGAGGCACAATATCATCTGAGGAAATCTTTAAGAATGATTTAGTTGTTCTATAATATGGAGTTCGATTTCCAATTTGAACAAATTTCGCTTTTTTTTATTAAATAAAAAAACTCCCTAACCACAAAATCAAATAAAAAGATTGAAAAAGCATTTAAAATATAATTCGACATTCTGTAAAGAACGATTTCTGTGAAAGATATTGTTTCTAAGCTAATAAGTGTGAACTTATAGAATAAATTTGTTTCACATAATACAATTTCATTAGCCAAAAATGGAATTCAATTAAAATCAATCTATGTACTAATGCTTAGAAGCAACATTAGGGGAGGAAAAAAAATAAAGAAAAAAGTTTTGTTACAAAACGTCTAACTATCAAATTTCTTCCTAATATTTTTTTTATTAAAATAAAAATTTAAAACTTAAAACAAAGAAAATTCTAAATATGCCCCAATTATAAAATTACAATCTGAAAACGTTTAAAACGCTCTCAGCATTGATCTTTTGCTCGGTTTACTTAAATGTGAGTGTGTAAAGTTCTCATAACTATTTCTTACACAGTTTTCAAAAAATATATATTAAAAGATTAATTAAACTTGGTGGATTTCACTTTTCCACCGAATATGATAAAAATAAACTTTAAACTGAAATTAAAATAGAATACAAATAATTAAATTAAAAAAGAAAAAGGTGAAAAATAATAATAATACATTTGTAATACATTTTTTAATAATACGCTTCGCATTGATTTACATCATGGCACATCGCGATGTAAGCTTCGTTTTAATACTTCTGAACATCAACATTATAAGTATTTAACAATTTACTGTTCGCTTATCATTTCTACAAAAGCCTAATTTGAGCACAGGTGGCTCAGGGGATAGAGCGTTCGTCTTCCAATGAGGCGAACCGGGTTCGAATCCCAGTGGATACGAATTCCACATCCGGCTTGCATCGATCACAGAGTGCTGACGTGAAATATCCTCTGGTAGACGGATCATGAGTTAGAGTCCCCTTGCTGTCAGATTAACCGTGGGAGATTCTCATGGTCTTCCTCTCCATGTAACGCAAATGCGGGTTAACTCCAGCAAAAAGTCCCCCACGAAAGCAAATTTCTCCCAATACTCGATCAAGGAGTTCCCTCGTCTTCTGGATTGGGTTCGAAATTGCAAGGCTACGGAGTTGAACATTAGTAGTCGTAAACCCATAAAATTGAATCGGTTGTTCAACGATGGTTACAAAAAATTTTAAAAAAATTCTAATTTGTAACTTGCAAAAGTCTGAGATAGTTGTATTGAAATTTCGTTAAAATAATTTAACGTGGAAAAATTTGTTCAACTACGAGGTAAAATTAATTTAAAAAATTATCATGCATAATTTTTACTTATTATTCTTTACACATTAGTCTTTTTTTTAACATTTTATTTTCAGCTTAATCTAAAAATAGCCTCTGACATTTATTCTTTTTTAAGCCATTACGACTTGTTTGAAAGAAAAAAAACTACTCTCTGGGCGTTTTGTAAATTTACGATTTCCCCCAAAAACAACAAACGCGGAACGCTTTTTTCTTTCACCTTTTAACTTAAGCTATATTGAAATGCGTCCGATAAAGAAAAAAATGAAAAATAAATACAAGTGGAGCGTTTTTCCATGGCTTGATCTGTTTATGTTTCAGCACGATTTTCTTCATCAACAGTAAAGAAAAAATGGAAACCCTAAAAGCATTTGGAAAAAAAACTGATCTTTTTATAGTTTTTCTTCTGAGAAACTTTTGAGTAAACATGGTTGAATTAAATTAATGAAATGTTTCGAAGAATAAGAAAATAAGGAAAAAAGGGATTATAACACATTTATCGAACTAATGTAATCTAATAACAATAGAATTTACGTATTGTAAAATTTCGATTTGCTATTTTAGGTAAATGCCCAAAATTAAAGTTAATAAGATAAATGACCCTCGTTGAAGACCAACAAAAATCGAAATTCCATGAATCAACAAAAATCGAATATTGGATATTTTTGTCCAATGCTACCAATAAAATCAATTTAAAATAACCAATATTTAGAATAAACTCATTAACACTAGAAAGACTGAAACTTAGTATATACCTATAGTGCTCAAAAGCAGTCAAAATGACTGGATTGTAAAAGAATAAAAAAAATTTGCTAAAAATTAATTTTTAATATTTTTTATATTATTTACAGTTATATAACAAGTTATTAGTAAATATTAACAATAAAAAAATTATATGTTGTACAAAATTCTAAGAAATTGTGTCATTATATACATCATTGTTCTTTTAATTGAAATTAAAAGCAATCAAAATGACTTCCTTAGGCAATCAAAGTGTTAAAACTGTTTGCTAAACTGAGGTGGAAAATATGTATTTGATGGAAAATATGTATTTAAAACTGTAGTTTAATCTTAAAAAATACTATACAATATTCATCAAGTTTAATAAGGCGAAAATACTGTTAGCGAAGTGCAAATTGAATTTGAAACACAATTCTGACTTAGTGGTCTTAAAAAAATCTGCAGAATTTTTTACGTCTTATAAAAATTTACAAAATATGTAAAGAAAATATCAAAAGAATATTTTTGCAGATATTATGCAGATTATCATGCCTTCAAAAACTTTGCAGAGTTCTTAACAAAATTTTCTACTGATTATTTTTTACTATTATGAAAATGAAAAAAAAAAATTAACGTTGATTTTTGAATACTGTTGCAGGTCAAAGAGGATTCTTCGTTCTTTGAATTTTCAATGAAACATAAGATATCAAAATAAAGACTTGACTCTTCTTTATTTTCCAGTGATATACGTAATAAAGAAGGTTTTCGAAATGTTTGCTAGAATAAAACAACAATGTCTTTTTAATTTGATTTGTTACTGAAGTTTGTTTGAAATTGTCATGAAAAAAATAAATATTTCGCTTAATACTGAGAGAAAACAAGTATAATCAAACCAATAACAAATAGTTTGATGAAAGTAACTATCTTTAGAAATTACGTAAAAAATATCTATTAATTCTTGATTATTTTATCATTTTGATAAACATTAATTTAAAGATATTGAGCAGCACAGCATTTCTCGAAACATTTTGTACCATACAACCAATAAGTAGCGAAACAAAGGTTACTTTTTTTTTAATTTTCAAGGTTTAAGCAAAACGAAAGATTAAACTAAATTTGAAAAAATTGAAGTAATAATTAAAATCATTTCTGAGAAAAATTTCTGTGTAAATAAATACATTTAAGAGATATGGTTGTGTGCTTAAAAGCTCTATGATATGACGTTAATTATAAATATCAAAACAATTTTTCATGTAAGCAATCTGCGTACAATTTAAAATATGATTTATTATAAAAAAAAAAATTTATGGAAAAACATTTCAAACTAATGCTCCTATTTAAAGTATTTTTCTTCTTTTAAACCTATCCTAATTTGATTTGATTGCTAATGAATAATTAAGTGCCAATCGTTAAAAGTAAATGATTGCATTAAAGCAAAATGGAATCTGCATTTATTTTTTTAAAAACATTAATTTTTTTCACATTCAAAAACTTGCACTCATATATTTTTACATCAAAAGATTTCATCAAAAAAATTGCGTTAATGAAATTTTCATGCTGAAAAACTTGCTGTAATATTTTTCACACCTAAACATTTGTGTCAATAAATTTTTGACATTCAGAAACTAGTATTAACTTTTATTCACAAATGTCTAGTATGTTTTTACGTTCAAAAACTTGCACAAATTTTTATTTTCATCACAAAATTTCAACATCACAAAAACTTGGGTAGAGGAACTTTTCATGTTTAAAACCGTGAGGTAATATTTTCTACATATAAACAGTGTGAATACCTTTTTGACATTTAAAAACTAATACAAATTTTTATTCATAAATTTCGAACATTAAAAATGTATATTACCATATTGCATTTAAAAAAAATTGTGTTGGCATATTTTTTTACGTTTAAAATCTTGCGCTTATATGCATTTTGTTTAACATTTACCAGCTAGTGTTAGCATATTTTTGAATTAATCGATTTTTAATAATGTGAACTAATACAGGCTTTTTTCATATATTTAGGTAAGAAAATTTGGCAACATATCTACAGCTTCAAATTATATGCATGTTCTCGAAGTGTCATGTTACTTACCCACGTGGATACGTGATGGTAAACAGTGCCCAATTCCGAACAGTAAACATGTGACAGCTACGATCCACCAGAATGTCCTCATCATTTTGTTCCGATTCTTGAGATGTTATGATGAATTATTGAAACATGGATGATCGAGGTGTTCTGCTCAGCAGAACATTCCCTCATCTGAGTTTGCAAGGAGCAATGCTTCCATCAAGCTCTGTTGACTTTTGTTTCTTCCTGACGTCATTAGAAGGCGGGAGGTACAGTTGTGAGACATTCACTTCTGCTTCCAAAAAGTTTTTATTTTTGTTCCACCGTCTTTGATGTCGCGTATGAAGAACTGGCGAAACTTACTCACTTCTAATGAGTTATTATTATTTTTTTTTTAATTAAAATTGCTATCAATTCTGAGTCATTCTGCGTACTATGCCATTAGATTTCTTTTTACTGAATGCAAACCTTAAGGCTGTTTTACCCTAATATTAAAGCTCAATAAATCTTATAATTCATATTTTCTTTAAGTATTAGCATTACTATTTTTAACGGGAAAATTACTATCAATTCTGAGTCATTTTATTTTTGCTTACTGAATTTGAGGGTTTCTCTAATGTTGAAGCACAATAAATCTTATTATTCACATTTTCTATAGGCCTTACAATTATTATTTTCTAACATGAAAATTTCTATTAATTCTAAATCATTCTGCGCACTTGATTATATTTTTGCTTACTAATATGAGGTTTAAGGCTGTTTTCCCTTACGTTAAAATATCTTAAAATCCCTTACGTTAAAATATCCCTTACGTTACGTTTCCCTTACGTTAAAATATCTTATCTTAAAATTTGCATTTACTATAAGTATTAGGGCTGTCATCTTCTAATGTTATAATATATATATATATATATATATATATATACAGAAGAGCCATTACATTATGACCACCCTNTATATATATATATATATATATATATATATATATATATATATATATATATATATATATATATATATATATATATATATATATATATATATATATATATATATATATATATATATATATATATATATATATATATATATATATATATATATATATATATATATATATATATATATATATATATATATATATATATATATATATATATATATATATATATATATATATATATATATATATATATATATATATATATATATATATATATATATATATATATATATATATATATATATATATATATATATATATATATATATATATATATATATATATATATATATATATATATATATATATATATATATATATATATATATATATATATATATATATATATATATATATATATATATATATATATATATATATATATATATATATATATATATATATATATATATATATATATATATATATATATATATATATATATATATATATATATATATATATATATATATATATATATATATATATATATATATATATATATATATATATATATATATATATATATATATATATATATATATATATATATATATATATATATATATATATATATATATATATATATATATATATATATATATATATATATATATATATATATATATATATATATATATATATATATATATATATATATATATATATATATATATATATATATATATATATATATATATATATATATATATATATATATATATATATATATATATATATATATATATATATATATATATATATATATATATATATATATATATATATATATATATATATATATATATATATATATATATATATATATATATATATATATATATATATATATATATATATATATATATATATATATATATATATATATATATATATATATATATATATATATATATATATATATATATATATATATATATATATATATATATATATATATATATATATATATATATATATATATATATATATATATATATATATATATATATATATATATATATATATATATATATATATATATATATATATATATATATATATATATATATATATATATATATATATATATATATATATATATATATATATATATATATATATATATATATATATATATATATATATATATATATATATATATATATATATATATATATATATAAATATAATATTTATATGCGGCAATATGTCGAAACAAAATAAAAGTTTTTATTAAGTAATCTTTGTATGGAGAGTAAGAAAACAAATAGTCCAAAATCGACATGTTTCTCTCTCAAAAGCAAGAAAAGATCTTTCAAACAAGTCTCGATGAATTTTCAGGTCGCGTGCAAAACATTGAAATGTTAGAAATTACAAATGGTTCATAAAATTGATCAAGGGTATAATATGATTCTCACAGTGTATAAAAGGGAAAAAATTAAAATGTTTATCCACTTTAAAAAGAATAAACATATTTTCAAGCCAAATTAGCATTGTATGTTATAAAACAACTTTTTGTCTTAAGAGGTTAAAATAATTACTAATGTAAAGTAGAAAATAAACGAAAAATTACAAATTATAAAAAAAAAGAAGACATCGACTAACGTTTTATCTTTCAAAAGTTTGAAAAAGATGTTTTTGATTGATCGCTGGAAGCGGAGGCTTTCCTATTTCTACTGTAACATTTTTATTTAATCAAATCGTTTCTGAACCTATCATATTCATTTTGTGCTAAACCACTCTGAAAATATGCATGCCAACTTTCCCAAACCAAACAATTTTGATAAATTTGCCCTCTAATTCTTTTTATGAAGTATTCTTACATTTGAAATATTCTCACATTTTAAGTATTCTTACATTTGAAGAATTCTTACATTATTACATTGAATATTCTTACATTTTCTTACAAACCCGTCAACCCACCACAACGCCTAGACATTTTTCTTGGTTTTCCTGCCCAATAGATGTATAGGCCAACTTTCTATAACCGTGCATTTTTGACAATATTGCACTTTTTTTGCAAAGTGTTTTTACGCTTAAATTCACTCCTTAATAACTAGTTTTCTTTAACGCCTCGACACCATTCTAGGTTTTCTCAGAACAACAAAATCTCTAGGTAAACAAAAGAAAAAATATCTGGCAGGAAATCAGGAAGCTAGCTATTTCTTCCCTGAGAAATCACATCACATTGAAACTACAATAGCTGGAGCAAAATCCTCAAGTGGTACGATAGTAATGCTTTCAGTGGCAACAGTGGCTCAAGGTTTACTGTGGTAAAGGAAAAAAAATGAAGTCAAATGCCAACTTGTTCCTTTTGCCCCGCCTTTTCCTACCACTGATTTTCTAATTAATGTAGTTCCACTCATATTTGAGAATTTATTTTTAGTTCCTTTCTTAATTTTCGACAGTGCTTACTTAAACTTTCAATTCTGCAAAATTGTTCTATCCGATCAGTAAAGAAGTACTTCAAGCAGACGACTAATTGTCAATATTAGCAGATGTTCATCGATAAGCTTTTGTAATCCCTATTTTTCTGCAAGTTTTTCATGTGAATAATTTGCAGTAGATGCGTTTGTTTATTTTACATATTTAAATATATTAAATGGTCTGTTACTTTATCAATAAAATTATTGTTGCTCGTTCTCGATGTTGGTATGATCGTTATAGATCCCTTGACCAGGCACCAATAAAGCAATGTTTCACAGTTCTTCGAATTAAGTTTGCGTTTTTTTCTCATTCTATTTATTTTTTCATTTAGGTTGAAAACTTAAACTATGCTTTATTAGATAAAAATCTCGATTTCTCCCACTTTTGAAAAAAAGCAATCGTAAGGGTGAGGCAAACGAGGCATTTGCATAGAGCTCTTTTTTTGAAAGAAAAAAGTTTCAAAGAGTTTTTTAACTAAATACATTTTTTATATTAATATTTGAAAGAATTGTTTTCTATTTTAATTGTATAAATAGATGCAATAACCTAAGTATATCTTCAGATAAATATCTTAGAATTAAAATGTGAGATATGTTTAAAAATTTCACACCATTATTAGGCTAGGCTTCAAAGTCTAAAACTCTTTTTTTAAAACTTCCGCTTTTTGAAATCGAACGATAATTCATATTAAATAATATGGATGCATTATATATGAAAAGAAGATTAATAATAACAATAATAATAGTACGAAAATGTTTAAGCTGTTCATTCTTAAGCAAGAATTTCGAATAAAAAATCATCTTATCGATTTAGATTATGCAAAGATCTAACGCAAAGGTTCCCAACCATTTTTGAATCACCACTCACTTTACAAATTAAAAAAAACTTTCAGTGTCCTAATTAACGGGACCATAATTGATCAATTTTCCTAAAAGATAGAGCAAATTGTTTTGTTTAGTGCGTCACAAACTCTAGAGCAAAAACAATTTTGACATCGATTTTGAAATCATAAATCTCATTCTTTGTATTTAAGACTTACAAAACATTTTTTGTGTTGAAAATTGTCTGCGAAATTGAACTTCTCATAGAAATCATTTAATTTCTTAGGAGAAGTTAACTTTGGATTTACATAAATGATTTTATCTTTTTTTTAAATTTGATTTCCTCTTTAAATAGTATGATTATATATATAGAAGATTCAGTTAGAAAAAAGCTAAATTACCGATTTTGAAATAATCGCCCTTTTTTCGTAGAAAAGTGAAAGACTATACGAATAGCACTCAATTTTTCTTTAAAGCTATATTTTTCATATTTCAAATGCTAAGCCTAAAGATTTTTAAATTGTTAACTGAATGATAAAAAAATTGAAAGCAAGCGATATTTTTTATTACAAATTTGTTTGAAGAAATAATGTGTTTCATGTCTTGTTTTTAATATACTGCCCATTGTCTATATGCGAATATAGAATTTCGTGATTTAACAGTATAAAATAAACAGCTTTCGCTTCGCCAAGTCTTACATTTATTTAAGCTGCTTTTTTCATGTCATATAATTCAGTTGACGTTTGGCTTAAAATTCTGGCAAGAGATGACCCTATTTAATCAAAGTGACTACTATAGTAATAATTATTTTTTTTAACTCTTCCTTGCATGTTCCCATTTTAACAAAGCTTTCCATTTATTTAAATAGCTATTTGCTGTCATATTATACACTTAACTACGGAAAAGTCTCAAAACGTTTCTATTCTTATGCTAGAACATATAAAAAAAATAATGATTTTTTTCAAAGCGAAGGAAGTGGCAACGTTTTCACTTACTGCGTAGTACATTTAACTATAATTTCGAAGATGGATTTAAGTTTGTGTTTAATAATTCCATCCGAGATTATTTATAATTGTCTGATAATATATTTACGTTACTTATTTACTTACTTATATTACATAAAATGCTTGGATGCTTTTTTTCTTTGCGTTAAGGAAGTCAAGATATTATGAAAACAAAGTAAATTTTTCTTAGCACCTAAAGCAATAATTACACCTTGTTCAAATATTTTAACTTCTCTCAATAATTTCTTATTTTTAAAATTTATTTCTGAAACAAATATAATACATATTTATATGCTTTACATTGATCTCTAATTTTTTGAAATTAATTGAGAAGAAATGAATGAGTTTTTTTAGTTATTGTTGTTACATAAGTGTTTTCAGATAAATAATCGGTATAGACTTTTCCCTTCTTTATTTAATATAGATATTGTCACGTAACCCAACTATATGACATTAAGTAAACTGAAATAAATAAAAATGAAACGAGAATTCAAAATTGTAGCTTGATTACTCGGAAAACGGTTTCTTTTAAAAAAAAATTATCTATTCCTTTTATGGCACTGGCAAAGTTCTTTTAAATTATTCTAATTGCAAAATAATCATTAAAAATATAAAAATCTTATTCTGCTAATATATCTAACCAACCACTATATATCAAACAAGTTTAATCTTACCCTTTTTAATTTTTATTAGTACTATTTCTTTCATTTTATTACTATATTTTAGCGACAGCCTATAATGAAATAAATAATATGTTTCATTTTTAAAAAAATAATATTTTAAGTTGAGAAATATAGCGTTTTGAAAAATCTTTTTTTATGCCTATATATTTTATTTACATTTTCGGTAATATATTATAAAAGCACAAGGCATTCGAAAACAATTAGTTTTCAGTTGAAATCTAATTGGTACGTAATTTCAACTTTTGTAATGTTAGATTCAAGCCTAACTGGATATCAAGCTTATAAAAAATGTCTAAATTACTAATCATTTTTCTGAAATTTTAAATAATATTCTATGTGCTAAAAGTAACTAACTCTACAAAAGAATTATTTTTTATTTAAATATGATTTGCTGCAGCGTTATTTCAACTTTGTGACTAATGACACAAAATTGCCTGGAATTTAAATTTTTGTTTTACGTTAGTTCTAGTTATTAAAATTTATGCTCTAGATTTTTTGCTTTGTTTCGCAATTTCTAAGCATTTTTTTCTCATTTACAAAGAAATTCCAAAACACTATTCCTCTCAAATTTTTTCAATATTAACTGTTCGATATCAATTTTAATAAAACTAATATTAATCAAATGCTGATGAAACATATACTTGCAAATTTGTTCGATTCTACGTTTTCATTCATTTTTTGTGTTGATTCTAAATTCTCCCGAGCTTTTATTCAATTTTCATATTTTAACTCCAGATATTTTCTGGTTTGATTTAGTTTTATTATTTCGTGAATTAATTGTTTTAAATATTATTAAGATTATTTAAATATTATTATGATTTAAAATTAAAAATAAAATATCGTTTTTCTTTTCAAAAATTAAAAACTTTTAAGAGAGAGCAAAAATTCCAGTTTTTTGACTAATTATTCTAACAGTACGAATAAATAACAATGTTAGTTAAAAATTTATCACTTTAAACAACGATTTTTAAGCATAATAAATATGAAAAAATAAAATAAATTCTTAACAATTATTTAAGTGTCATAAATTATTTATTAATTCTAGTTCATATATAATAATGAAAAAAAATTCATAACTATTTTGCAATTTCTGCTTAAAAACTTTATACTCTTTTGAACATTGTGATATTAAACCCGATATTTAATCCAATACATTTTGAGCAAATACAAAATGAATTTTAGTACAAATCTCTCAAGAATAATCTTTTTTCAATTTTATTTTTAATTGTTTTTTAAACAAATTTTTAAAAAAACGCAGCTCAGAAAGTGTGAAAAATTAATCTTTAAATGAATTTTCGATTTATTTGTTAATCGATCTTTCCAATTTACATAAATTAATTTTTAGTAAAAGTAAAGATCTTTTCTGTCACAAGTTTCCCTGGCGAATACTTCTGCCGTTATTCTTTTAATATTTTCAGTTTGCCATTTGTTGCAAAATATTGTTGATTATCAACTGCTACAAAATTAGATTAAATATCTGTAAATATTAGAAATAATTTAGATTAATAAGTCATTGGATGTTACCAGTAAAAAAATCGAATATCGAATGAAAATAAAATTTTTATTAAGAACTTTACGGATGAAAACGCTTTAAAAAAAAATATTTAAAAAAAATAAAAAATTTACAAAAAATTCTTAAACTATCGTGGTAAAACAAATCATTCCCTTCTTCTCTTCACCCCATCTTCCTTCATTTATTGCACAATCATTCTGCAATAAATACTCGCCAATCTCAACATACATTTCAGAAATCTATTTCTCATTGTCTTGCATCGACATCAACTCTTACCGATAAACACTGCCTGGAAAACAATCTATTGTCTACACTCATACCATGACATTCTATTTCACCGCCACGATCCTCCCTTATTGCCAGGACATATTTAGACTACCTCTTCCGCATCTTCTTCATCTACAGCATTCACGAACCTGCATCTTCCAACATCTAAAAATCCCTCTTCGTCTTAAATACGCAGCTCTTGAAGGAAGGGGGAGGTCCGACAAGTGAACAATGACGTATGACAACACTTCACTCAGTGGTTATGAAGAAAAAAATACTCTTTTTCTAAGAAATTCTTTTGGATGCCTTACCAAGCTCGGTCCTAACTAATGACGAAGCAAAAAAAAAGTTTTGGAAAGTAAGCTTTATCAGTAAGTTAATATTCTGTAGATGTAGAAAATTATTTTAAGATTTTTTTTGGGGTGTTCAGATATTACATTTGTTCAGAAAAGTTTAAACGTTCGCGCACGCCGATTTGGAAACGCCAAACGATTTTGATGAGCACAATGCTGTAGAGAAAAAGCTAATTGAAGTAAATATAATTAGCAATTTTGAGTTCTGGAATGTTCTAAATACTATATGGGATTAGCAAAATGGAACTTATTATTACTAGATTTAAGAGGTATCTATATGGAGTCAATAAGGACAAGTGCTTCCTTTGAGACTTTTTAGAAAAATAGCAATACTGCAAAGTTTACTTTATATATTATATAAATGTCTTAGCTGCAAACTTACTTCAAAAATTATAAAAAGGATAATATTGATTTAGCAGCAAAATTACTTTTTCAAATTAGAAAAGATGATAAGGATTTAGCTGCAAGTATGCTTCATTAATTGAACGAAAGATTATAAAAAAGAAAAACTATGCTGTAAAAACTAATTTCATCGACATCTTCAGCTCTTAATTTATGACTAAGTTCTAAAAAAAAAATATTCTAATTTGGTCTTTAGCCAAAGTGCAAGACCAGTTGAGAGAATTGCGTTTATTGCTAAGAATGACTATCGTCTGAATGTGACTATTTAATTTTGTGACTATTGTACTGACTAATGCTCAATTGCAATAATGACTGTGAGTTATCAGTATGACGTTGCATCATCTACCTCAGGTGGTTTCATCAGGTTGTTGTTTCGATGGAGGGGGAGTATTTGGAAACTGGTCTATCTTGAAATGTTCTTCTTCACTGCAGCTTATTTTACTTTAACCATGATGTACAGATTCTTGTTCAACGAATGGCAAAGAGGGTAAGTGACATTTCACAATGAACATTATCATTAAATTCTGTATGTAATTTATAGTTAGACAATTATTTATTTAATTTAGGCTATATTGTATTATCACTTATCAATAGAATCTAATTTCATGTAGCAAACTAAATCAACGGACGTTTTCCAAAAATAGCTAATTAGAGCTTCAAAATTTTAAGTTACATTTTTTTATTTACTTGTTGCTCTTGAATAATGATTACGTTTCACAGAGACCCTTTTTTCCAGCTAGTACTGCTTCTCATTGATACTGTCTTTCAAAGATATTTAACATAAGTATTTTTGATTCAGAATTTATTATTTAAAAAATATATCTATTTTGTATTTAATTTACAGAATTGAAATTTTAAATGATTATTTTGGACCTTTTTTTTGCATTTTTGTATGATCATAACTTATAGGCATGTTTTAAAACAATAAATGATTTTGACAGTTCTACTTAAATGCATCATTGCGCATTATGTAAAGTGCGCAAAATGGAAATAGGTCCAATTTTGAAGAATTCAATTTTAAATTGCGAAGTACAAAATGCAAGCAAAATCGGTCAAATAGTTCCTGTAAAATCGATTTTTTTAATCAATATCTCAGAAATTATTCGAACGATTTTAGCTCAAATTTTCTGTTCTGTTAATATAAAATAGCTTTATTTAAAATAATGTTAAAAATTATCCGTCTTACAATTAAAAATTTTCGACTATTACTAAATGAAGCAATGAAAAATAATAATATAACTACTGAACGCTATATTGTATTATCACTTATCAATAGAATCTAATTTCATATAACAAGCAGAATCAACGGACGTTTTCCAAAAATAGCTAATTAGAGCTTCAAAATGTTAAGTTACATTTTTTTATTTAATTTTAAGTTATTTTTTTACTAGTTGCTCTTGAATAAGGATTACGTTTTACAGAGTCCCTTTTTTCCAGCCAGTACTGCTTCTCATTGATACTGTCTTTCAAAGATATTTGACATAAGTATTATTGTTTCAGAATTCATTATTTAAAAAATATATCTATTTTGTTTTTAATTTATACAATTGAAATTTTGAATGATTATTTCGGACCTTTTTCTTTGCATTTTTGCATGATCATAACTTATAGGCATGCTATAAAATGATAAATGATTTTGACAGTTCTGCTTAAATGCATCATTGCGCATTATGCAAAGCGAGTAAAATAGAAAAAGGTCCAATTTTAAAGAATGCAGTTTTAAGTTATGAAATCAGACACAAAATCGTACTTTCTCTGAATAAATGTACCTCTTTTTCGACAGATTCAGATTTCTGACATCCAAAATATGGGATAGCCGTAATCTCAGAAATGTGGTCTCAATAGTTAGGTCAGGAGAACGGTCCAAAGTTTGGACCCCTTCATGTTAATTTCATTTTTCCGTATTTCACTATATCTCCAAAACTTATTAAACAAATTAAATTTTTTTTACACAATTATAAAATTTGTTTATCAAAAGATAATTCTAAGTTAAAAGAAACGTTCAGTAGTTATATTATTATTTTTCATTGTTTTATTTAATAACAGTCGAAAAAAAATGTTACTTGTAAGGCAGAAAATTTTTTACATTACTTTAAATAATGCAATTTTACATAACAGAACAGAAAAATTTGAGCTAAAATCGTTCGAATAATCCTGAGATATTAATTTTTTTTTTTAAAAAAAGATTTTTTTTAAAAAAAAATTCGATTTTACAGGAACTATTTGACCGATTTCGCTTGCATTTTGTACTTTGCAATTTAAAATATCATTTGGACTTATTAATAGCGTATTTGAAGTCATTCTTTCGTATCATTAAGTTTGAGACCTACACCATGAAGATCTGATCATTAAATTGAAAGTTATTCGCGGTTGACCGTTTTCTTTCGCACTGTACATAAAATAAAACAACGTAAGTGTAAAATGAAAAGTAGGTGGGTAAAATTAAAATTATTTAATTTTACTATGCATGCTTTTAATATTACTATGAGTAAAATTAAAAGCATCTTTAAAACTTTTAATTTTTCATAAGTAATTCTTCATAGTTAATTTTTTCATAAGTAATTATATCAGTATGAGCAAAATATTTTCTTTTAGTTTATTCTTCTTCTTCAATGGTACACGAACACAGGTTGGGCCATGGCCTTCCTCAGAATGAAGTTCCCACCAGCCCTCTTCTTGGATAGACTCTTCCAGTTTATAACTTTGATAGCTTTTAATTCTGTTTCTAGCAGTCGATCCACCGGGTCCTTTTTTCTGGCTCCAGATGCTTTTAAGTCGGAGATCTTTTTGGTGGCTCGGTCATTATTCATTTTAATCAGGTGGCCTGCTCATTTTAGTCTCTGAACTAATATAAATTTTATTCTGCTTGTCTCTTTACACTTTACACCTCTCAAAATAATTCGCAGTATTTTCTTTCGAAAACAGCTAAAACTTTCTTATCACTTTCAGTTATTGAACACTTTTCAGCAGCTATGTTCAATAATTCAGCAGCTATATTCAGAACTATGGGCTTGATCAAAGCTTTTTAGAGCAATTTTGTTTTCCTGCTGATGAGACTAGATTTTAAATATTTGTGCTTTCAGTAAAAACATCTGTTACCAGTTGTTATTCTGTTATGTACATACTTCTAGAGTTTATCTGATTTTAATTTTATTTTTTGTCTAACATTAACGTTCAAATTTTTTGGCAAATCAAGGAAAGAAACAAGTATAAAAATTAAGTTTTAATGGTCCTATGATTCTTCTGAGCTCTTGATGGTCTTCTTTTAAATACCTATATGATAAAGGTTTAAGAAATTGTCAATTTTGACCATACTTCATTTTATAAGTTTAACGATCAAATACTAGATGTTCTGTTATCACCACATTTAATGCGTATGTTTTGAAGGGAAAAAAAGAAGTCAGAATTATATACAAATTAAGGATTTAAAATTAATTTTTCAGAGAGAGATAAAAATAGAAACAGTATTAAAATCTGAGGAATTATTTACTAAAAAAGCTAAAAAGCTAAATTTTGAGGGGGGGAAATCAAAATTACATTCTGTAGTTTTTTTTCTCAAAATAATCTATTCTTAATTTCCTCTGTTTCCTCAGCTGTCTTAATTCCTAATCAACAAACAAGTTTAAAAGAAAGGAACTCAAAATTCATAATATAAATAGAGTAACATACAATGGTCTAAGGGGCATTGTACCTTGGATCGATTTTCCTCACTTAAAAAAATTTCTTAAGGAAGTAGTAGATTTCATTAAAAAATTATATTAAGAGACAATCGTTAAGAAACATTTCCCAAATAATCTCTATTTAACTATTACTTTCGGTATACAAAAGTAAAAAGTTAAACTAGGTCCAATGTACAACACTTTTCTCGTCTGCGTAATTTATTAATCAATAAGAAATTCCCCATTTTTAATTAGACATCGTGTTTTCAATCAATATTGCTTTTTATTGAAATTCGGTATACCCTTTACTTGCATAAGAAATCTCTTAGAGCCTAAATTTCTTCAGAAAAACTCACATTAAAAAATTTTATCGTTGTAATTTTAAAATGCCCACTACTATTTATTTTGTTTTAGATAAAGAACTTTCGCGTTGGATGTAATATCTCTTACTCCTGTGGTAGTTCAGTAAAGTTTTCATCATACTGTTAAAGTAGAAAAATCCCTACGTTTATCATGATTATTTTCTCACAAAAATATTAGTTGTATTTATGTTTAATAATATTCTACAATAATATGAGTAGGGTTTGAATATATAGTCCCAACATTAAGCTTAGCACATGTGGTTGTTTCAATTAGTTTTTTGTTTAGGTACCCTTATAACTAATAAAGTACTGTAATCTCTGATCCGACGTAGAAAAAAAAAGGCTGTTAATATTTGTAGAGAACAAACAAAATGCATCGGATTTTTGTGCGTAAAAAATAGTTTATACCTTATTTGAGGGTATTTTAATAGCTTTGGAAATTTAAAAAAAATGCCATTTGAAACACTGGAGTTTTTGCAAATCTTTGCTGAAATCAGTAAATTGTTTATTGCTAAACTTTCCACTGAGGGCGAATAATCTAATAATACTTGATAAAAAAAATAAGCTAAGTGTCTTATTATTATTTTGAGTAACCTGCTATCTATGGGTGGTAATTGTTTCTTACACATTTTACGTAAGCATAGTTTCAAGCTAATTTTCGGGGCTACTTTGTATAAGACCTAGTTTGTGACTAAATAGCCTATCAATCTGCAAATACTATTATTACCATTGCATCTTTAAAAAAATTTATAATTGCTAACAAATTTTTTTGAACAATTTTTATCTGTTACTGTCATAAAATATTTTACTCGTTGTTTTTGTACCCGAACTACTAGCACCGGATAAAGAATCTCTAAAACGTAGCTTGGAAGAAGGTATTTTTGTCACTGTCATGTTTGAAGGAAAACACAATCAGAGTTTGATAACAAAACTGTGCAATGGAGAAGAGTTAGGCCTTGCAGTAGAATGCATGAGAAAGACCAAAAAGTCCTGAAAGTGCTCCGATAAATGGGATATTCTTATTTATGAGTGGACTGACATCAAGAAAAAAATGAACATTCCCATGCTAATGATACGAGAACATTTCAATGTTCCTGATATGGCTAATTACAAGTTATAATAAAAAACTTAGCATTCAAAGTCACGCAAACAAAAATTATCTAATTTATAGCGTAATCTCATTAGCAGATATTTGTGCAGTGTGTTGCACACTATTCTAATAAATTTGAATTGTATTCCATATCGATAAAAATAAATGAATCGTCCAAAGAAGCCGCGAGCAGGGTTTACTTTGGACCAAACTTATAAAAATACTTATAAAAATACTTAAAAATATATATAGAAAAAGGGGGAATTTATTTAAACGTATTGTACAGTTAAGCTCTTTATATTTTGTTAATTCATTAAAAATGAATTTGGATGTTGTAAGTTGGTTTATTATATTTGTTTTTAACGAACTTGCAAGCAAAACCACGAAAAAATGGCTCAAATTACAATTGACGATATTTTACCTGAAAATTAAATTTGATTTATCTATAAATACAATCAAGTACACTGTGAAAATCCATTTTTAACGGGAAATTTTACGAAACAAAAAAATTTGATATACCGTGCTTTTTACTATAAAATCACATAATTAAATAAATATTATTATAAAAAACTTCGGTGCAAATTCGGTGAGTTGAAAATGCATTTTAGGGTAAAATGGATTTTACGAATGATGTACTTTTCACCGTAATTTGATCCGGATTCTTTTACTGTGTAACATCAATCAGAAGTCTAATAACTTAAAATAGCATTACGACTGTAATTCCAGATTTTCTCACTGTTAATTACAACTCGTATACAACTACAATTTGACCATTTCTTTAACTCTAATGTATGAATTCAAATTATTTTATTGATTGTAGCATCTTCGAGAAAATGGTATTCCTATGTTCAACATTCATGGATCTCATTCCCTTAAGTTTTGTCCTTGGGTTTTATGTGTCCTTCATTGCTACAAGGTGGTGGAATCAATATATCGCCATTCCTTGGCCAGATAAGTATGACTACTTTTTTTAATAATAATACACCGAAGAGCCATTACATTATGACCACCCCTCCAATAACATGCAGGACCACCTTTAGCCCTCAAAACTGCTAGCACCCGCAGTGGCATTGATTCCACAAGGTGCTGGTAGGTAGTCTGAGGTATCTGGTACCAAGCGCTCACCAACTGGTCCTGCAATTCCCTCACATTGCGAGGGGTAGCATGGCAGCACGAATTTGGTTTTCCAAGTAAGACCACAAATGCTCTATTGGATTAAGGTCAGGTGAATTTGGGGACCAAGACATGACTTGAAAGTCACTGGAATGCTCCTCGAACCAATCCATGACGATTCGACCCCTTATGACATGGCGCATTATCCTGTTGGTAAACACCATCCCCCGCAAGAAAAACTGTTGCCATGAATGGGTTAACCTGGTCTGTTCAAGTAGCTTACAGACGTCAGGGATTGTTCTATGAGGATTATGGGTCTCAATGTGCCCATGAAAACATTGTTCCTGGGTGAGAAACCATGAAAACCTGGGCGAGCCCATTGTTATAGATGGAGGGTGGTCATAATGTAATGGCTCTTCGGTGTATGTTAGACCATTCTAGAAACATAAAGAATAAGCATCTTTTGGGATTTTTTTTCTGAGGAAGAATGAAATAAATCAAAGTTCTGAAAAAATCCCTTATCATAGATTCTAGTAAAATGTAAAAATTACTTTTTTCAAAGCAGTACAAAAAAAGAAGAAAAAATAAAAAAAAAGACCACTGTACAGTTTTCTTTTCATTAAGAATTTATTTCGAAAAGAATAATGGTTGAACCAACAGCATATGTCAGGATGAATAACAAAATTAGTTTTCTTATTATGTATGATGTTATGTTATTATAACGTTTGAAAATAACTACACAATCAACTTAGCATTTTTGAATTGTACCTATTCTTGCAAGAATGGAGAGTTTATTAAATTCAAAATTCTCTGACGAAAATTGTATGTAACGATAAAACTATGAAGTAAAATGAAACAGTACTGTGTAATTCTGTAAAAAATTAGCAATGTTAAAAATTAGTAAAAACTCTGTAATTCTGTAAAGATTTTAAATGTATTCGTACCTCATGTTCGTACAATTTTTGCAATATGATACCATATAAAAAACATTTTACAATGAATTTACGAAAATACTGAAACTATAACAATACATAAAATTTCCATCTCGTACTTTTTCCTAAAATGAAAGAATATAATGTTCTCATGTAGTTAGCATATTGCCACAATAGAAAAAATTATAATCTTAAAATAATTATGTGAAAAAAACTTTTAAGATTTTCAGTAGCTAAAGTTTGACCTTTTTTTCAAAAACAATAAGAATCTAATTCAATATACTTAAAATTAATTTGTTTAAGCATATATTTCGATATAATTCAAATGATTGTATGAAGAACAGTTAAAATATTTTTTTAAAAATAAAATCAGTTAAAAAAAGGTATGTTCATTTAGAAGAGAGCAATTTTAGAACCATAAATATGTATTTACTACAAAGTAATTGAAAGCATACTATTGTTCAAATAAGAATTTTATCGCAACAGATTCATTATAAAGTCTGAAATCAGAACATTGGATCAAAAAAGAATTATTAAATGTAATCAAGATTTTTTTCTCCAGCTGTACATGCTACTAAAACAAGAGGTAAATTTTTATTAAAAAAATGGCAGGGGACCTTTTGGAAGCTGAAATGTAAGAAAAAATCATTACATTTTCCACATTAGACATGGAACTTATAAAATCAACAAGATCACAATTTGACTCGAAATGTAATCAGCAACTACATTTGCCTGGTGTCAAATTCAGTAATCAAAGAAATTACTCATATAAGAACCATTTTTTAAAGTTAATTTACGAATTAACAAAGGCAAATCATGAGATCAAACGGATCTTTTATTTGTCTTTTTCTTGTCTTCCTAAAGGCCTAACTTTTTGATACTCAATTGTTAAAACAAATTCTACTGTTCCGTCCGTAAATGGAATTTATGTTCGATCATGAAATATATACTTTCCAGTGAATGATTTAAACTTTTACGCTTAATCAGTTCGTGGTGCTCATAAATTCGTTGTTCTTTTTAGGTTGATGAACAGTATCGCATTGTATGTTCCAGGAGCTGATGAAACAAGTCGTGTACTGAGGAGGACACTTATGAGATACTTGAATGTCGCTCTAATTCTGGTGCTCCGTTCGATCAGCATGGCTGTCAAGAGAAGGTTTCCCACAAGAGACCATTTAGTAGAGGCAGGTTTGTGCTTCACTTTAAAAACAAAGCAAAATGAATTGAAAATGAAACACATAGTAAATTCTAAAATGTTAATAAATATTTATTTTTTTAAGAGTGTAATTGTTTGATCCAGTGAAAAAACAATGCAGTGCCGAAATTTCAATTGAACTAAACTTTTAAAATTGTTTAAGGCTACACAGTACCCTAAAATTCGCAAAAATATGCAAAAAAATATTTTTGCATTTTTGGGTGGCTAATGTGGTTGGGAAGCAAGTTGAAAAATTTTGCATCTGAGATCTAATTAGTTTTAGAGATATTAGGATTTTTCCGAGTTGTGTCAGACTCACAATTTGACAAGCGAGGGGGCGTGGTTAGTTTCGTTTTCTTTTAAATCTAATTTTAAAACTTTTTTTTTCAAAAAAAGACTTATTTTATTTCGATGATTATTAATTTTCACTTTCTCCAAAAGTTATCAAATTTCACTTTCACTTCTAGAAGCATTGTTGTTTATTTATGTTCGGTGTTTGATGGATGCGTTCTAAAGTTGTGTTTTTACTAAATTTTTATTTATAAAAAGTCTTTTTTAAGACTAATATTTTTTAATTTATAAATACATTCGTAACAGAATATTTGTTATACTTGATTGACTGAATATTTATATAATTATGCTAGCTATTTCTTTAATCCTATTGCTTTGTTTGTCTAAACCAATGTTACGTGTATTTTAGCCGATACAGGTTACATATAAATTTTAAATGTGAAAAAATATAATACTATTAATATTCAAGTAAATTAGTGTTTTTGGACCAGCAATAAGTTTGTTTATAATATATTAAGAAAGTAGGACTGTACAAGCATTTTTAGTTTTGGTTTTATGGTTCTCTTTACTTTAAATGTCATTTTCTCAGACTTTCTTTTTTGTTGATGCCACTGTTTTCGATTCCCTAAGGCTTTTTTCCCTTTAAAGATAAAGCCTTGAAATTTTTTGTAGAAACTTTTATGTATATACAGACCAAAAGTTAGTATGGATTTCAGTGTGAGATGTATACATTTTTTTTAATAAAAATTTGAAGTTGGAGTTTTTAGAATTTTCGGGTTTTCCACGTGTTTAGTAACGATAAAAATAATTAAGATTCAACTAAGTATCAGAGCATCAAATCCATACTAACTTTTGTTCCTAATAATCTAAGATATTTATATTATTTAAAATAACTGAAAAATTTTGAAAATTAAAAAAGTTATAAAAATTTAAAAAAATCTTGAATTTTTTAAAAAAATTTAAATTTTTTAAATTGTGGTTTGTCGATTTCCCTTTTCTTTTTGAAAATCAGTTTAATAATATAATACAAATGAAAATCTATTATTACTTTTAATATTACTGGCCTTAAAAAATTTTTTTAAAAAAGGGTACCGTGTAGCCTTAAGTGGTTTAAAAATTTAGTTTCAGAAAACTTAATTTTTTAAACGCTTATTGTCGTAGTTTATACATAAATTTTTATGAATTAAATTTATGTGTGAATGCATCAGCTTCGTAAAGTCTTATTTTTATTGCTTGCTCCCTGTAAGTTTCGCCAAAGCTCCTATTTCGGGACCGACAACAGGGAGGTCGTTATTAACTACTTGTAATAAATTTGTTGATTCAGCTTTTGACAGTTATTAAAGATGAATTACTTCTAAAGTTTTTCTACAATTATAGTAAAAATTACTTATTTTTACTATAAAATTTTAAGAACTTAATTAATATTTTTTATTCTTATAAAAATTTGTATAAGATTATCATAGTTTGTACTTAACGATATATTAATAGAATTTAAATTAATCTACGAAAGGGAAGCAGGAAAAGGAAAGAATAGTTCTACTTAATTGCGAGAGTTATTGAGCCTTATTAGCTTACTTTTTCATTATTTCGCCATAGTACTGGAGCTACCTGAACAAATAAAGCACTTTTTGAATAAAATTGTGAAACATATTTGTTCTCTGACTTTTGTTTATGAATTTTGATTTTTGAGTCTCAAATTTATGTCCTGTTTGTTTAATCAAAAAGAGGTTGAAAGTTTGAGTCCCTACATTTTCATTTTACTCCTTGTTTATTTTGTCAGATCTCGGGATTCTTTTAGCAAATCAAAAATTTTTAACCTCACAACAACAACAAAATTCGTCGAACACAACTGGTAGTTCCATGTAAAGAACAGTTTTTAATAATTTCTCACTACTTTTTATTATTTTAGTCAATAAAGCTAAAAACATTTATTTTAATCATAAATTAAGCAATTTTTTGTACTTTTTTTAAAATATGTAATACGAATTATAAGGACAGAAAAATGTTGATTGAATAGTTCATGAGAAAATTTTTATAGTATGGCTTTTTTGAAATTTTATTCCAAAAAATATTAGAATACTCTTTTCGTAATAAATTCTCAATAAATCATTATTTTAAAGTTTTATTTCTAATGAACTGTTGGGCCGATTTTCTTTCTGGTTGTATGATTCGTATTACATACATTAAAAAGTAAAAAAATTGAGTATCATTCGATTAATTTTTTTACTGAAAATAATCGTATGTTTTAATACTCCATGCTTAATGTATTAAGATCTTCTCTTGATCAAATTTTTGAAATTTAGGTTTCCTGACTAAATTAGAACTAGAAATGTTGAACTCCGTTCCATCACATGAATTTAACACGTTTTGGATTCCTTGCACTTGGTTCATTAATTTGCTGCGAGAATCAAAACAAGAATGCAGAATTACAGATTCAAATGGTCTGAAGTTAATCATGGAGGTAATTATCATTCTTAAAATTATGCATAACATACCAAACCAACTCATAAAATCGAAATTATTTTGTCTAAAATACTTATTTCCTTGGAAAATGCTAGTATAATTACATTTTCTTAAGCAATTACTATATACAGTACAACACAAAAAATTCCTGACCAAATTACGGAAAAAAATAGCAGCACTCAGAATGGCAGTACATTTTGCCACAAAATCCATTTTTGCGGTAAAATTTTTAGAAACAAAATATCTGATACACCGAAATTTTTTCAGTAATACTTACTGTGAATTTACTGAATCACTTCAATTAAATAAATATTACTGTAAAAATTATGGTATGAAATTTTACTGTAAAATGGATTTTACGGATTATGCACCCAGGGTGCCAGTAATTTGATTCAGAACTTCTGACAATGTATATCCCAAATAAAGTCCAACCAAGAAAAACGAAACATGGACAACTGAAAAATGGAATGTTTATTGAATATGAATTACAAGAAATTTTGAAAATGACGTCCATTAACGTTTTTACAGGCATTGGCAGACTTAAAAAGATTTTATTTTATTTTATAGCCGTCATTGAATAGCCAAACCAAATTTTGAGTTTACAACTACCAATGTTCCACTCCGTATCCTTGTATTTTTGAGTCCAAGTCAGAAGACAAGGAAACTCCTGGATCAATACCTCAGGAGGGATTGATTTGTTTTGGAAACTTGGAGGACTTTGCGAACCTGATGGTTTTAACGTGCACCAGTCACCATTTATTACACGGGGATTCTTCGGCTGACTGGAATCGAACTCCCGCTGTCACGAACAGAAGTCCAAGGCTCTACTAACCAGGATATCCCGGCCTCCCTTAACAAGAGCATCAAAAACCAATATTTGAGGGAAAACTTTGTAGATCTCTTGTTCAATTTCAAATTTTATAAGAAGTTTGAAGTTCACAGCTCAATTTTTTTTTCTTTCATTGGGATGAAAAAATTTCTAAAAAAGCACTACTTTAGCTTTATTTTATAATGTTAGTACTTTACAGATTTGAATATGTTGCAATGCTCATCAAACATGCAAAAAAATTAATAAATAAATACATCCATGAAGTTTTTTTCGGAAAAGTCTCATTTATTTTATAAAAACATTAAACAAAATATTAGTTTTTTTTTCTTTATTATTATTCTTAAAAAATTTCTATTCATGGTAAGTTTTATTTTCTTCTGTAGTTGTTTTTATTAAGATTTTCTTTGGTATTCTTCATTTGAAAGTGACCTAAAATGAATTTAATTATTAGTTTCCATACCACCTTCATTCGGTGACTAGTTATTTTAAAATTAAAAAGCAAAATAAATATCAAACACATTCATGACTAAAATTTGTGAGACGAAAAAAACTGATCTAGACAAATGAGAAAATATATTTAGAGTTTAGAACATTGACATGAAATTAGAAAAAGGAAAGAACTTTGAGATGTTTTTGTCGTGTGACTCTAACAAGGTAGGGGAGGGTCTGTTAATAAAACAATCATTAATATTATCTTTTCTATGGATATATGCCAGCTTTGTTCTAATTGTAATTTCTCCCTTGAGTTGAAGTAGTAGTTTTTTTTCTCATTCAATTTCGTTACACGAAATGAAGAGGGAAGCTTAATTTCTTTTCTTGTGAAACTGATCCAACATAGATAACTTCCACAACAAATTGGCTGCGTTGTACAAAATTCCGGGTCTAATAATTCAGTGACTTTGTCTTACACTTGAAAGAACATTAGGCACTTCTTTGTCTCGAGTATTTGTTGTTAGCACACAATAAGTTTTTATTTATATTAATGTTTTACCCTCAAGTAATTTACTGATTTTAAACACACAAAAAACTTTTTTTTTACATGAGTTCCCCTTCCAATGACGTGAACGCCAGCAATTGCAAATTGATAGAATTCCACATACGGCTCACACCGACCACAGTGCCAACATAAAATATCCGCAGTGGTGGACGTATCATGGGTTAGAGTCCCCTTGCCGTCAGGCTAACCGTGGGAGGTCTTCGCGGTTTTCCTCTCCATGTAACGCAAATGCGGATTAGTTCCAGTAAAAAGTCCTCCACAAAGGCAAATTTCTCCCAATACTTGATCCACGATGTCCCTTGTCTTCTGGATTGGGTTCAAAGTTACACGGCTACGGAGCTGAACTTTAGCAGTCGTAAACCCTAAATTAGGTCAGCTGTTAAACGATGGTTATTTATTCGTAAAATGCCTGTTAACAAAGTTTAAATATGATGGCAAACTATTCATGAAAATAAAAATAATAAAAAAAATCATGCAATTATAAAATAAAAAGCTATACCACTTTTGCTTTACAATTGAAACAAAGAACATTTCTTTTATGTATGCAAAAACACTAAAAACTTCGAAATATTTTCAAATAAACAAAAAAAATATTATGTTTTCAGAAACACCTTAAGTAATAAGTTTTACACCTTAGTAATGAAACAAATTAATATTGTTAATGAGAATAATAATAATAATAATAGCCATAATATTGCATATTTTGGGTAGGGTAAACTAACCAGTGAAGGAACACTTTAGCTTCGCTTGCCTTTTAAAAAATCACATTAATTTCAAAATTCGTAATTTTACTTAAATGACAGTGTCAGTATATTTGTTACTAATTGCAAATTATGTAAAAAAATTGTAGAGAACTTACATAATATTGTTTTAAAGTTTTGGAGGTATATCTAAATTGG
>NC_092208.1:33925704-33974000 GCF_043381705.1 Parasteatoda tepidariorum
TTTCCAGAGAAGTCTATTTGACCAGGTAATCCAAAACATTGCTAGATGACTTCCTATTGTTTGGCAGTAAGCTATTGTTACCAATCAATCTAAAGAAAAACTTTCAAATTCTTATTTTTAATGAATATATATGAAATGTTCCTTCACTGGGTAGTGTTCCTTCACTGGTTGGTTTACCCTATCAACTTAATTTTTTTTTCCATTGCAGAAAAACATGCTCCTGAATTATTAGAATCGAACTTTTACTAAGCGCAACGACTTTTTTATTTTTTAGTTGGATCGGTTTTATGAATAAAAAATCAGAAGTACAGTTTCATATAGTTTAGCCCTTTTTTATATAAATAAGGCAAAAATAGCGAAAACTTTTCATTTTCTTCATTCACTTGACAATTTCAAGACGAAGCAAAATTCATTGATATATTTTTGTTTTATGTGCCTGACAACTTCAATGTTTCATCATTAGTTTTTTATGTTCTACATGGTTTCGCGCCTGCTTTTGTGTTAAATAAGAAATATGTAGAGAAAAAATTGAAATCTCTGTGAAATATTATTTAATGCGTCACTTAAGAGAATTGATACTTGACGGGCTTGGCTTACCCGAAATAGAATGGAAAGAATAGCTAACATAAACAAATGCCACGTTTCAACAACCAATCAAAATTGAGATACTCACATTAAGTCACTTGCAGCCCATTGCCACTGTAAGTGAGAAATGAAAAATGCAAAACTGTTTTTTAAATTTTCAACATCAATTTTTTGGTGTAAATGATAAATAATAATCTTTAACAAATATTTTAGAGTCTGTATGATTCAAATCATTTACCAAACAATGTCGACAGCACCAATTTTGATCTTTTAAGGTAAAATATATTTTGAAGAAATTGTTAATCTTGGAAATATATCAATTTGTTCTAGGAATTCAATGAATTTCGTTCGAAATGTGGACTCTTATGGAGTTATGATTGGATTAGTATTCCCTTGGTGTATACGCAAGTAAAAACCATTTATCCAACTTAATTTTAATTCATATCAGTTTCATTTCTATCATCAGTAATATTTCGAATTTTTTTTTTTAGGTTGTCACCTTGGCAACTTATGCTTTTTTTGGAGCATGCATATTTGGTAGACAGTATATAGAAGTGCCTGATAAGCCTGATCACAATTTCGAATTTTACATTCCAATTTTTACAATTTTTCAACTATTTTTTTATATGGGTCTTCTTAAAGTAAGCATAAATAATTCATGCTTTTTTTCTTGTACAATACATAAATATTTTAGTAATCTATTTTAAAACTATATTTGTTATAATACTAAATATTGCTTAGAATCGATCCTTTTTGTTTGTAAATAAATATAAATTAATTTTTCAAAAGAAAAGGAGCTTATTTTTTTCAGATAATAATAGATAAACTATGTGTTAAATAAAAATCTTTGTTATTTGTTAACTAAGGAAAAAGTTTAATTGCCTAATGTTAAGGCAATATACAGATTTTAATAAAAGTTGAAAATGCTATTTTCATGATACGTATTTCATACGAATTATTATTTTAATTTTCTAAAAAGAAATATTTTAAAATCTAGCGCGACGCAATGGAGACCAAATTTTTTTTTTGAAAATGGATCATGCGAAACTTTTTGAAAATCCTAACTATCAAATGCTGCTAATAAACTAATTTGCTGTTAATTATAAGCTGATATAATACAGGATATGTTTATTATCGTTTCCTATTTATGTATACTTTTTTTACGCTCGCAAATTTGGTTGTCAGCATGCATATTTGGTAGGCAGTAACTAAATTGGGAAAACAAGTTGACCGCCGTAAGCAGCTGATGTGGAATAATTTAAAGAACTTTATTATTCTGCATCTTACATCTCTGAAATTACAACTCCGAATAATTGCATAGAACATCATAGTGTATGAAAGTAATTTCAAAACCACTATCTTTTTTATTAGGTTGCAGAACAGTTAATAAACCCTTTTGGTGACGATGATGAGGATTTTGAACTCAACTGGATAATTGACAGACACATGAAAGCAAGTTAACATTCAAGTACTTTTTTCTTAAGAAACTTTTTTTTACAAAAAAATTGTTTGTAATATACAACGTTTTTTGTCAATACTTTTGTCGAAAAAACTATTTTAATTATATATATTATTTTTTTTCGCATATAGGTCTCATACTTGGGAGTCGATTTACTTAATACAAATCCTCCGCCCTTGATCAGAGACAATTATTTCTATCAACAGGATATGAAACTGCCTTACACGGAGGCATCTCTAGGATACAAGAAGAAAACGTATAGAGGCTCTGTCGCAACAATGAAGTAGGTCTAAAAATTTGCATTAATAATATTTTCTTTAAAATTGTAATTATAAAAAACATTCACAAATAGATTTCAAACAGTTAATATCAAAATAAACAACTTCATTAGTCAAATTTAAGATTTTTGTACTTTTTAAAACTGGTAGTTTTTATTTTATGGTGTCACCAATATTGGCTTCACGACAACTAATGTTCAACTCCATAGCTATGTAATTTTGAACCAATCCAGAAGACAAGGAAACTCCTGGATCAGTACCCCCAGAGGTATTGATTTGTTATGGGAACATGGAGGACTTTGAGACTCGACAGTCTTAACGTGCATCAGTCACCAAACGAAAGCTATTAGTAAATTTAGAAGTGGGCTGAGGCAGGGATAGCCTGGTCGGTAGGGCGCTGAGCCCATGTCCGAGAGTTCGTGGGTTCAAACCCCGCCGGCTGAAGACTCCCCGAGTAGTAAAGTGACTGATGCACGTTAAATCTGTCGAGTCTCTCAAAGTCCTCCATGTTCCCACAACAAATCAATCTCTGGNAGGGTACTGGATTGGAGATCGATCGTTCTCTGATTCAGGTCAAAATTATATCCACGATCTGTGGATGAATGAATGGATGTATGAATGGGTCCGCCCTATAAACGGGTGCGACGTATGGTGAGGTAAAAGTCAAATTCTTGGTCATAGATGGCGCCACTGGAAAACAAAAACAATCGCACCCTTTCTACCTAAACAGGCATACGTCAATAACAAGAGGTGGGCAGATTGTGTCATGGTGACTAAATGGTGTGAATATAATTTGACATTGACAGCTGCCATTGATGCTTGAATTCGGCGATCTACTGGGAACCGTGTCTGAACTCTTATATGTACACTTATAAATGCATTTAATATTTTTCTTATATTTATTTAAAAATTAATTGTACTGAAAGATGGTGTTATAAAACCATAATTAATTGATATTAAAGTTAAAATAATATTTGTAAATATAGCATAAATTATGAAATAACTCCAGTTTCTTAAAACATGTTTTACATGCCGCTCGCTGTTTCAATTATGATGGAACAGCAAACAGGCTTGTATGCATGCTCGAAAATCTTCGCAGTTAATGTGAATCTACGTCTTCTTCTAAAATTTTTAACTTTAATTGTTAAATTTTATTTATCCTCCAAATGTATAAACAATCTTTTTTTTCTTCTCAAATCTAACTAGAATACCACAAGAGAAACAGAACCTCTTAGTTCCAGAATTTGATGAAGATGACGACGAGGATAAAATAGCTGCAACCTATGGCATGGGCAATCGAGGAGCCTCTCTGTGGACATTGGTCGGCGGAAAACTAAACACTAGATTCAGTGTCTCCAACCAGAACCTAGACACAGTGACACTGGAAAGCGGTAGCAATAACTGGAAGGTTTCGAACCCATCACTGTTTGCTCCTTTGGATGGACTTATTTCAGAAAATAAACAGACAGGATCATTGCTAGAGTAAATATTCTTTCTTACTAAAACTGAATTTATAAATATCCTTTTTAATTTGTGGTGGTTGCTGTTGTTCATTTACGTAGCACTAGAGCTGCACAATAGCCTATTGGCGACGGTCTGGGAAGCATCCCTGAGGATGATCCGAAGACATGCCATCACAATTTTGATCCTCTGCAGAGGGGATGGCACCCCAGCTTCGGTAGCCCGACGACCTGCTCGCAAGTCGAGCACTTTACGGTAGCTAGAACAGTTTAACGAGGACCAATACCGCACACCCTTGGTCCCTACGCAGACTCATCCAATGTGGTTGTTGCAAAGGAATAAATGGTAGCAGTAGTATTTAATTTATGCCTCAGTATAACTGCTAAAGGACTATTGGCAACGGTCTAGGAAACATAACTGATTATAATTCGAAGACATGCGATCACAATTTTGATTCTCTGCAAAGGGGATGGCTTGCTCATTTTGGTATCCCGACGACCTGTGAGCAGAGTCAAGCCTTTTACGTTAAAATAATTTAACAAAAAACCGATACCGACTAATCAAAGTAGTCACCCACACGTTCACGGATCGCAAAGAGTGATGGTAACTTCGGTGATCTAATGAGAACCATATCTTACGATTTGTGAAACGCAATAGAAAAAAATATCCAAAAATACTTAGTAAATGGAGAAATTTATATTTTAAGATTTCATCACTGTTAAACCAGGTGAGGACAAGACAACGGTTTGAGTGATTGAGATTGCTATAACCCCCACTCCAATATTTCTACGCAACTAATGGTCGAATAAAGTAAAAAAGCAAGAAAGTCATTACTCGAATGATTTCTTACAAACATAATAAGAGTCGCCAATGCTTTATATTTATGATTTAGATTTTATTTCAGTTGATAAGCAGACTTCTTGCCTTGTGGAAAATGAAGCCACATTTTACATTTGTTTAGAGAAGATTCTTTTTAACACTTTCTTTTTAATGTACGCCACCATTATTTTTACTTACATTAAGTAGAAAAGCATAACAGTTTCTCCCGTTTCCTCTCTTTTTGACATGCAAAATGCAAATCAAATAACAGTAAGAAGAGCAAAATATCTTGGAATTTTCAGTTATCAAGTTTTAAATTCAAAGGAAAGGCAGTCACACCCATATGACCAAAAAAGAGTGAAGCTATCTAAAAAAGACTGAGGAATCAGCTCCTTGGGTTGGAGAGCGATAGAGAACAGTGTTGTAGCCTCTAATGTGTTTTAAAGGAAGATGTATAAATGTGGGAATATTGAAGAACTCTTAGACCGAAATGAACTCAGATCTCGAAGCAAACTCATAAGAACTGTGGAGGTTGGCGAGTTTTAGCGATCAGTCCAACTCCATTTTCGACAAGAAATGAAGTTAAATGCGTAGATATAAATACCTTTCACGCAATAGTTAAAAGTAATGCCATGCAATAAATGTAGTCATTTGGCAATAATGTAAAACCAGTAGTCATTTGTAAAATGCACAAGCATTCCAAAAAGTAGGAAAACATCTATGCTTTACTTTAGTTATCCATTTAAAGAAAACGAATGCATGCATGCACAATACAGTCCTATGCATTTAAGATTTTTGTAAGAAATAAAATTAGCGTATAAAAAAAAATATTAATTTATTCAAAATTTTCTTCTCTTTTTTTTTGCAGAAACCAGCTCTTGCAAATACCGGAAGACACCGTTCCTGAAGAAGAACAAATACAACCAGGACAGTCACAGCCAAATTTGGCCAAATTAAATCAGCGACGATCATCTGATATACCAAAAAGAGCCCTCAAAAATGTTGTGAAAAAAGTAGTCCCAAAAATGGGCCACAAACCTCAACTGCGCCGAAGAGCCTATGGTGCACACAACAGATGGGTATCCTTCCATTCCCCCAAAGGAAAAGAGGAGGGCAATGAAGTGCTGTCCCTATATCGTGGTGCAGGGGAACCGGAACCCCCTGAGCATTTACGAACTACTTCAGATATTAGACGATTGTCATTTGGTGACCTAAATGCATCAGAATTCGACAACACTTCAAGCCGATTTCAAAGCTTACCAGATGTGAAACAGTATGCAGTTGAAAGAGGGGTTGCTATTGATGATGATTTAGAGAATGATTATCTACCAGAAGATCAAGATAATCTGAGCACAGCGAATTTGCTTGTGCTACCCGATGGAGATTACGATGGCGAAAGCGATTTGGTAATAAGACCAAGATTGACTTTCACAAGAGCATCGATCTCAAGGCAATCCAGTTTAGACTCCCTTACTGACCAAGTAGAAAGGAAATTAAGCACTCAGTCTGTATTTGAACAAGATGAAACAGAAGATAAAAGCAAAACAGAAAGATAGAATCTAATATAACCAACTAATTAAACTCATATTTGATCATCAGTCTAAACAAGGGAATTCGTTTCATGAAAATTTATTTTCATACAATTCCGTGGCTTGGCAACAATGGAGAAAATCATAGTATTTTACCAAACTTTTCTCAGTTGCCTAGAAACTTAGAAGAAAGTGATGAAATTTTCCCTGAATGTGATGTGTCTCCTCTGAATATCGCAGAAAGAGTTCCTTTGTAAGATGATCATGTTACATTTGTACAAAAACCATTAGCAATTCATATCCAGATTAAATGAAAGATCTGTTATGACTGAGACTATAATTAGTAATAAGTATGACTAAACTTTATATTGTATAAGAGTATTAAAGATAATATTTAAAAATAGTTATCTCAGGAATTTAATTTATCCAACAAACAAGCATTAAAACGAATTTGGAAAAATGTATGGTTCACCTCTTTTTTAGTCTAGCAGTGGGGAGAAGAAAAAATCAGGACAGTTTTGGAAGGAAAAAAATTCAGAAAAAAAATTAGAGCATTTTTGGTACAGTACACATAAACCAGATTACTTTTTAAAAGGGCGGATGACCAAACAGGAAAAAAATTTAATTTTCTAGAAAAAAAACAGGGCAACATTTTAAAAAAAATCACATTATTTGGTACAGTATAGATTCATAACTTTGCCTTGACAAAAATTTTAACAGTATCCAGAGCAATGAAGTACTGAACAACACATAGAAATTTGATATCATATAAAAAATTATTACAGTACTGATGAAAAAAAGAATAACCAATATCAGTTGATGTTCCTCATACCAATATTAAATTTAAATTTGTAATTGAATTCAAGATTTAAATAAAAAATTTGAACGTGGGGTTTCAATTAATTTCAAAATGAAAATACATTGAACATGCTACTAAACAATTGTAAACAAATATATCTTAATAGATGATCCCTCAATTCGCCCTTTGAAAATTTCATGATTACTGTATTCATGATTATTGCGTTCAATTATAAAAATAAAATCAGATGAAAGATTCGAATCAATTATTGTCGAACTGCAAAACTTTAGCTTGAAAGATTTGGTACCGTGTTTGCTAAAAATAACAAGCACATGACCCCTAAATTCATCACCATAAAAATTTCACAAGTGAAATTGTAAAATAAGTTTTCTTTTTCATATAATAATTTTTAAAAAAAAATTTCAAATTTATTCCCCAAAAATTTGAAACAATAAATCTTGTGAATAGCACAGTGTCTGAACCATGTATATAATTTGTGGATGGTCCCTAGGTTCAAAGTATTAAATTTTACAAACATTATAAATTCAAATAAGATTCGTATACCAAATTCTTTCATAGATTACATCACAAGTTGAAAACCCAGAGTCCTTAGATTCTTTAAATCAGTTATTTTGAAATCCGCATTTGTATTCTGATCAAACACAAAAGCATCAGAACAAAAAGCTAATTTATTCTTTGATTTGCTTATTCACTTATTATTAATCAGAACAAAATATATTTTGTTAGAAAAATCAAGAATATGAAGAAAACTTCAACCCTGTCTTTTTAATAAGGAACAAAACAATGATGTTTTCAAACTAGTGTTTTACATAATGATTTGGATTTTACATAATTAGACAGTATGCAATATTTGAGAACTTAGTCCTAAAAGTTGAAACTCATATTTAAAGGCAAGGGAAAACTCATATATAAAGATTTTTGCATGGTTGACAAGGGTTTCTGCATGGACGCACTTTAGAATGAAATTAGCTTGAACAAAATGTGAAATTTTTTTATCAAAATAATGTTTCTTATCTTTACACTCTAAATGTCTCCCATTTTTGACCCATTTGAATAAATGTTTAAATTAGACTATTTGGGATTAATTGTAGTTAATATAAAACACACTAAGTGTGTAAATAATGAAGCTAATCTGAAATATATGGAATAAACAGTTAATATATATAGTAATAAATTGAAGTGGGTACCTAATTTATAAAAAAATAATCATACCCTACCACATACATACACACACAATACAGACATATTTAAAATATAAATTAAAAAGACGTACATTAACTAAACAGCCGAATTCTGCTTTAAAAAAAGTTCCGTAAAAAGGTGACTACAATCATCCCTAATCATGTGTTCTTACTACATTGATCAAGAAAAAACTGAATTAAATTTTTTTTCCAATTCTTTACAGTACTTTTAGCAAAAATACACTTCACATATAAGAGTAATTATTGCAAATTAAAATGATTTCCAGCAATAGAAATAAATTAATAAGTAAATCGAAAAATAAATTGGCGTAATTTATTAATTAATAAATCAATAAATTGCCAAACCTACAAATCACTGAATAAGCAAACTAATAAATGAGAAAATAAACGAATCGATAAAAAGCACAGCAAGTCAACCAACAAAACAATAAACCAATTAATCAGTAAAGTTAAGCATAGCCCTTCTGGCCTTAAAATAGCCCTATTGGCATAGGGTTCAGAAGGGAAAAAGCTTCTCAATTAAGTGACCCACACCATGATTGTATAGTGAAGCCTTTATTTTCCAGACAAGCTGGTACTCAGTGATTTGAAGCTGGGTAAATTATAAACCACCACTGAATATCAATTGCCTACTTTTCACAATGACAAATCGGCTTTTGACAACTAAGCCATTAAAGCTTTGGATCAAATAATAAATCAGGAAATCAGCAAGTTAATGTGTGAAAAAAATTTATAAATCGGCATATCAAGAAATCAATACATAAAAGAGTCAATGAATTAGCAAATGAATCAGTAAGCTAAAATATGATCTAATAAGCAAATTAAAAATCATCTAATTAATGTATAAACCGATTAAAAGGTCCACAAAATTAAATTAATAATGAAAAAACAAATTAATGAATCAGCAAAACATTGAGAAAATGAATGAACAAATCAAGGAATCGGCAGTTCAAGGAATCACAGATTTATTACAGTGATTCACTGTTCAATTGATTCATCAACCCGCTGATTTGCTGATTCTTCCATTTACTCATTCATAGGTTTGCCAACCTGTTAGTCTATTCCCTTTTAATAAATTCTCTTAATTATCTAATTTTCCACTTAGTGATTCACTCTTAGATATATTTGTGAAATTTTCTAACTTTCTGTTACGTACGTAGTAAGATCGAAAATTAACTGAAGGGTGGAGTAAATAGCAGAAAATATATTTTTTCAACTGTAATATTTATTTAAGCACACTTAGTCAAAATAGCAAATCAAAAACATTACATTTTTCTGAAATAAATTTGAGGATTAAAGCAAGATTAAAATATTTTTCCAACAGTTAATATTTTGGAATCGAAGAATGCATCAGCATTTGGTAACAACATATTTGGGAGAAGTTTGGTGAAAGTACTCATACCCCTAAGCCTACAACAGGCTATAGTGGAAAGGCTTTACTTTTAGTACTCCTTTTAAGCAAGTAAATGCAGCCAGAGTGTATTATAAAAAATAAAATCATAAAAAAATAAAATTAATCATAATGTATGTGTAGAATTATCACTATAAAGTAACAACTGATTTGATAAATATGCATTTTATTTTATGTATAAAATACATTAAAAATAGTATGAATTTCAATTGGTACAATATTTTCGAAATTTTGTAAATAAAAGAGCTTCACAATCAACCAACAATATATCAAAGCAACTATACAAAGAATCATACTAAAAGCAAATAAAAAAAATACATATAACAAGTTTAACAAAACACTAGAACACAAAATGAACACGAAAATTCAGGAAAATGTAATATTCTGGATGGCATAATTGATTATATCACAATGGGCAAATATCATTAGGAACATTGCAGATATTTATTTAGTATTGAAAATTGCCATCATAGAAAATCATTCAATAGAGCAATGACTTACATTTCAGAATGAAAACACACAGGGGAAATATTTTTTAAAAAATAAAAAATATTTAATTTTATTATTAATAAAATCGAGAATATTTATTTGATTTGCTACATTTTTCCTGCGAGAAAAATCAAATTTTTTTCTGCCATGTTTTCATTAACTTTTGATTTAAAAAATATTTAGATATTTTTAAAACTCACAGAAAGTTAGTATTTAAAATAACACTGTAGTTACATCTTTGTGTCGTCTTTATAGCAAATTTGCTGATATTACAAAAAATAAGAGATTGTTTCAATTCAGCAAGGAAAGAAAACACTGTTATTCTTTGAATTCTAAGCAAGGATAATTTTGCAAGTAACTTGGTATCTCAGTAGTTTCTTGGAAGTTGTTCCCCTCAACCCAAGATCTTATTGTGTTTTTTGCTGATGAGGAACAATGTCCTAAAAATAGCTTTAATAAATATTGGAATGGCCCCTTATCTCAAATGTAATATCATTCTAATAGAAAAAATAGGGTTGGTTCATTTAATAATTTAAAAGTTATAAGTACATTTAACTTTGAACTTTGTTTCAAAATCAATATTTTTTTTAAATATTTTATATAATTTACACACAAATCATTATGCATTTTGCAGATGAAAATATGAATTGATGACATATTATTCAATAAATGACATATGTTATGACATATATTATCCAATAATTAGAAAAAATAAAAATTAAAAAAAGAAACAATAACATGGAACATATAGGCATATAGTATAGTAGATAAAATAATATACAAACCCTTAACCTAATTGTATAAGAGTATATAGACATTTTTTTACGAATTAATACAAAATAGTAAAACAGAGCAAAGTTTATTTAAATTTGTTTACTTACAAATTCAACAAATAATCAAATTTTTAAAAAAAGAAAATTTTCTGAGCAGATTTATAAACTGATTTAGCTTAATGAAATCAAAATAAGTAATGTTCTTAATTATAAAACTAACTCATTTTTCAAACAATCAAACTCAAAATTTAATGAGTTGAAGGAATAAACAATATAAAAATAGTAAAAAAATTTTAAATAAAAATTATAATTTCATTTATATTCACATATGACAATCCTCATAATATATAAGTTGAGTATTTGAAATCCTTCTTGAGTAATGTTTATAAATATTCAAATAAACTAAGAGAGTAGAAAAAAAATAACTACAAACACATAGACTTAAGTTCATCAAAAATATATTATTTTATTTAAAAAAGTAGCAATTAAAAAAATTAATCAATTTTCATATAAAATGCCAAGTTTGCATGTAAAATGCCAAGTTAAAATGCTAAGTTTGAAATGCAAATGGAGTTTGAGTGCTTAAAATACATAATAATGCCCCAAAACAAAGGCATTTAAATAAAAGGCAATACCAGTTTTATGCTTTTTACTAAAAATTTTATTTATTGTAATATATATTTCCAATCTAATTCAAACATTTGAATAAATTATTTCAGTAAGCTATAAAATCACTATTTTTTGGAGATTAACATTTTTTCAGTGAATTTTAAGAAGTATTTGTGCAACATGAGGCAGAAAACAGTTAAGTAGATTAATGAGCACTATCTAAATTAAATGCCGAAAACTTCCCTTCGCCTGTATATATTTTTTATTTACTTTTTTTAACTCGGGAAAACAATCTTTGATTTTTAAACATGGAATTTCTCACGACTTACCACAGTTTATAAAATGGCCAATTAATTAAACTTCACTTTTAGAAGATATTTTTTATTCCCATTTAAACAAAAAAAGAAATAACTCATAATCGGGAAAAATTAAGATTTTTTTTTTTATTAATAGATGCCTTAAATATAAATACTTATTACAGATAAATAAATACATTAAATAGTAACTAACTGGATAAACCCAAAATACCAATTACCAGCAAAATATTTAAAAACTAATTAACACAATAATAAAATATCTTAAATCCATGGATAAATTTTGAATACTAATAACCACAGTAATGAAATATTTTAAATCAATGACCAAAGTTAATCTAACATTTAAAACAGGTTAACAAATGTTAATACAGCTTTAAGATAATATAATTCAGTAATATTACTTTATTAAAATCAGTTCCATTGTATCGGGTAATTATTTTAAGTAAGCTTAAACTGTTAATGTATACCATTGATAACTTATGTATACCATTCTGTTGTATTTACAAAAAATAGCATATATAGAAGAAAAAAAGGTGGAGAAAGGAAATACTTGGTACAAAACCAACATACAAATCATGAAGTACTTTTAATGTATAAAAAATATGGAAGGAACAAAAACATTTGGAATGAATTCAAGAAATTCTAGAATTATAATTAAATAAATCCTCTCATTAATAATTAATAAATCGTCTCATAAATCCTCTCATTAGAAATTAAATAAATCCTCTCATTAACAGAAATTCAGAGATTTATATATGTTAAAGATAGGTATAATTTTAAACAAAAACTACAGAATTTTAATTTTATACTGTATATTTTTATCTTGGTATAAAATTAGAAAATGAAAGACAAATATAAAAACTAGTGGCAAGTTAGCTTATGACCATGAGTGAAAACTAACGGTCTAATTATTAGTTTGGCATAAAAACACTTTCCTTTTAATCTCAATAGTAACAAAGAGTAAATAATAAACATATAATCTCAGTTAAAAATTAATATACACTAAATCAGTTGAATATTTGAACATAATTATAAAATAAAAAGAGAGGTATTGGTAAGAATCTCAGATAAAACAACTTCAGACAAAGCAGTTGTGCTGACCCAAAAAAGTGATTTAAAAATAATTTTAATAATTAAATACAAAGGCTTTAATCAACTACTATTCTCTAAAAGAACAATGTAAATCAATTTCTTTGATTATAAAAACAAGTAAATAGTTGGGGCAAAAAAAAATGAAACACAAATTTGATGAAACATAAACATTCTGTTATATGATGCAATTTTGATTCAAGAAAATTGAATATATCAATGATAAACTTTAAAATGCTAACAAGAATTACAATATAAGTTGCATTCTCTTTTAAATGTATTATGAATTATATGTTATAAATTGTTGCATTATCTTCCTTTGGATAAAATCAAAAAGCCTCTCATAAATTTAAGTTCAGATAAGAAAGAAAGACAAATTGATTATAGTATGATTGATTACAGTATTAGATTAAGGTTGTTCTTCAAAGGTTCTTTTATTAAACAGAATAACATATTTTTCACATAATATGCAATCTTTATAACTATTTTTTTACCACTGATAGATCCAGTGTTTTCAATCTCTAGACAAGGTCCTTTATGCTGATTATAAAAATTGTGCAATATGTAATTAAGTAGAAAAGTCACAATTCTGTGAAAATGAAAAGTGTGATCTAATTTTTTTTAAACATTTGAAAAGTTACATTAATGCATAACTGTTTGAGTAAATCAAATTATGAAAGAAATTGAGAATTATTCAATAATTTTAATAATTATCATTCAACTAGGAAAATCTCACCAATGTAGGAGTTCTTTTTTATTTATTTTTTTTAAAAATGGACCTTTCAAAATGTTGAAAACATTTGCCAATTTTAAAGTTCAAACAAGGCAGTATATATAGTTTTGAACAAAAGCTTAGCAATCTTAAGGTACAAATTTTTTTCTCCTCTTTCATTTTTCTAAGCAAAAGAGTTTAGACGAACACCCTTAAACAAATGAAAGGAATGCAACCAAGTTTTCAATGCATTGATATTTTTTAAACATAATTTGATTTAAAATCCATCACTAAATTTTAAGCAGACATTTCAAAAACTGATACGAAAGAAAAATATAATGAATCGAAAATATAACTTATTTTAATCTAATACACTTCAAAAGAAATATGAAAAATCACAAAAAAAATCACAAAAAATTTCTTGATTTCCATTAAATACTTAGATTAAATTTCTCCACAGCTGCCAATCAAGCATTTTACTCGTAATTTGCTAATTAGAATACAAAACATTTAAGCAAAAAAAATTTACTGATTAAAAAAAAAAATTTCATTTTGTTTTGAATATGCAATTTTAAAAACTATAAGACTAGATAGAGTATTCACAGAATGAATGTTTCCGTTTAGTGACTCTGCTGCCCATAAATTGGATTAGGATATTCAGAAACAGCTTCTTTGTAGATGGGATTTGTATGCTAAATAATGAAAAAAAGAAAAGATATAATCATATATTTGAAAGAAAAAATGGAACAAAAATGATATTTTAAACATTATCTGACAACTACAACATAATCATAAATATACTGTTATTTTGAATATTATAGAATATACTGTGAATATTACAAAAATATTAAAAACTAAATTATTAAAAAATAACAAAAAAAGTGAACTAAAAATATTCTTTTTTGATAAACAGTTTAAAAAGATTTTTTTCATAATTTATACTGTAAATGATTAGAAAATAAACATTTAAAAATGCTTCTTTTTTTTAAAAGAAAAAAGAAAAAGAAAAGGTATTTATTTAAAAAATTATTTTAAAATTTAAAATCACTTAAATACATTAATATACCCCCTTGAAAAAAGGGAAACTTTAAAAAATTTAACCAGTTGAGAAGAATCCTAACAAAGTAAATATTTGTAATAGTAATAGTCATCAGAATTAAACCCATAAACACAGATAATTTTCGTGTAATTATTTTAATAAATTTTTCTTAAAAAATGGGTCAGAATAAAAAGACACTGCTTTTAAGAGATGGCAGCTTTTCTTTTTCACAGAAAAGGGCATATTTATAGAGATCAAAGGGCAGGCAGGGCGGGCTACCCTTCAAAAAACACTTAGGAAGAACACAGCTACCCTGTCAAGTAAAATGATTAATTCTATGTATTAATGTAGCACAAATAGTTTTTTAATTTTAGAGCACCGTATTTAGCTGACTTAAAGCAGCATAATAACTTAAAAAAAGAAAATAATAAATAAAAATTGCACATGCGCATACTTGCAGGACTTTGGATATTACAAGAGATATTGATACAAAAGAAATTTGAATAATTGGGGTACAACTGCACTACATTTGTATTTAATTTATATGTTTATTACAGAATACTTGACATAAAAATTAATTAGACTTAACTTCTTTTTTTAACCTAATATGGTTTTATTCAATAATAAGTAACTTCCTTTCCTAAATATTATGAGTCATTTGTTACAAATAATTAAGTTAAATTAATTTCATTATTTAAATTTATGCCAAATTAAATAATAAAATGCTAGATAAATTCAAGGATGAAAACTTGTAAAAGCAATATGAATAATTTTTCAATAGTTTTAAATTCAAATCTATTGTAAAATTATTTTCAGAAACTTAAAATCAAAATTAGTACTAAATAAAAGCTGCTATTAAATATTATCAATAAAGATATTAAAATAGCTTCTTATGAACGTAGCAAAATTATGTTTATTGTCAAAATATATCAACATAAGAAATAAAACTACTTTAAAGCTCAAATTCAAGTAAAGGAATTCAAGTAAAGGTAAAGGAAACATTCAGTGCTCAATGGTAAGACTCCTAAAACTTGATAAGACAGTTTCTCAGCTTTGACTCAGAGAAAGATATATTATTCTACGGGTTGAACTATTTTTATTTGTGCTTTTATAAGACAGTAATTTATTCCATCTGATTTTGGTAATTTTGTAACAAAGTTTGAATTTTAAAAAAAAATGAATACTCACATTGCCCCACTGAGTTTTATCTACTTCTTCAACGAATCTTTCAAAATCTCTTTTGTCTTTAAGATAAATAAGAAATCTTCCAATTAACAGAGCTATCAGGCCTATTAAAAATACACCAGCTGTTACACCAAGAGCAATCCATAATACTGGTTCTTTCGAAGGACAATCTGCAAAATAAATTACAAGTTTATTACCATTAAGACAAGTAAATGACTATAAATATAGGATGTCCAAAAAATGACATACTATTTCAAAACATCAATGAAAGAGCAACAATCTGAGGTTAAAAAGTAGATTTTTCTGAATTCTGCCTTGACAGTCGTTTTCAAAAAGTTTCAAAATTCTACACAAAGTTATATTTACTCAAATAATTTTAATAAAATTTTACAATATATTGATGTAATAAATTACTTCGTAAGGCCAGAACAAGACTAAACATTACTAAAAATTGGTGTTGCGAATTGCCTTAATGGTATATAAAGTTATTAAAAAAATGAATTTAATAATTATGGTTCAGATGTAAGTTTAAAAATATGAATTCACAGCCAAATTATGCCAACATTAGTGAAGGAAAATTAATTTCAAGACTAAATATAGCTCCTTCGTGATTAGTGCTATTTTGTCATTTGTGGAGATTCCCATGATGTGTGCTTCATTACACAGGGAACCCCTCTATTATGTTATTAGTCTATAAATAATTCTGTTTTGTTGTGAATAGTAAAATAACCTTTTTTCTTATGCAGAAAACATTCTAGAAATGCACATACCATAAAAAATTAAAAAAATAATGACACTTAACATTTATTTACCTTTGGTATCTAAGACTCTAATCATAGGTTTATTATTATCATCATAACTATAAACAAATGAGAATGAACAGTCTTCTTCATCCTTAAAAATACATTTTCTCTCATTTTGAAGAATTTCTGAAAAATAAAGTACTTTTTTTAAAAAAATGTTTAATTAAAAAGACAGTCATTTTCAATCATACATTCTAAAGACCCATAGCTTAGTATATGCTTCAAGTTTTAGTGGTCAATTTTTATTTTTTTAGTCTCATAATAAAAAACTAATTAAAATTCATTTGTAAAATATGATTTAGTTTGGACTTAGTCATATCAGAATATAATTATTATAGGCAAAAATAAATTTCAAAAATAGCAATATAATATTAGCTATTTTTTAAACTTTTTAATTAAATTTCTAACAAATTCGTTTTAATCACAGATTTTGACATTAAAACAATATAGGAATTTAAAAAAGCACACATTTTAATGGATTTTTTTTGGGCTTAGAGGATAGTAATTTCAATTTGTACTAATATTAGTTTCTGCAATAGTAGAAAAATTTAATTCAGCACTGCTATTTAACTTTCCCTTTATTTTTGTCAAAAATAGCTTAATCTTCATAATCACAAATATGAATGATTCAGAACATGTGGATTCAGTACAAAAAAAAAAACATGAAATTTTCACATTCAAGCTGCATCTAAGTATACACAAACTTTAATAAATTTTTAGCTGTAAATTTTTAATTTTTTTAATGGCAAAATTACAATATTTAACTAAAATTACCCCTACGCCAATACAATTTTTGATCTTATTGCTGTAATAAATAAATAAGAGCCAATAAAAGATAGACAATTCAGTACCTTTTCTGTATTAATAAAGTGTGTGCCAATTTCCATAATAAAACTTTTTACAATAACCTCCTATTTATCTGATTTAGAGCTTAAATTAAAACTCTTTTGAAGAGATGATGAGAAAAATTAAAATACAGTTTAATTTATGTTCCTCTTGATTGCATTAAAATTGAGTTATTAGTTATATTCATATTTTAATTTAAGCTACAGAAATGTAATGAAAAGAAACCATTAATTTTAAGCATGTTTAATTTTTTTAAGAGATATATATTATAACACTGCACATGCATTTTAATAAAGTTCAATTTTAATAAAGTTCAATTTTAATAAAGTTCAAGTTCATCTAAGTTCTTGTCGAAATACTGGTATTCAATTATCGATTATATGCTTACTTCTTCTTAATAAAAGTTTTTCGAACGATCTTTTTTAATACATTTTCAGTCGAGCCTTGATAATTTACACATGCATTTAATTAAAGTTATATTTCATTTAGGTTCTTGTTAAAATACTTGTATTCAATTATTGATAATAGGCTTAATTCTTTTTATGAAAAGTTTTAAGAAAGATCCTTTTGAAAACATTTACAGTCAAACCTTGATGGTTTAAAAATGTATAATTCATTTATTTATTAAATATTTTAAAAACTTGATGGAAAAAAAAATTCTTTTAAAACTTTCTACACTGCTCATGTTAAAAAAAATTGTTGATGAAATGTGTTATATTTTTTATACTTAGTTATTTTTTTGCTCTTCCCTTATTAACTTGAATTTGTTTCCCCAAACACAATTAAAATAAATCTTTTTAAAAAAAAACATACTTAAAAACAAAAATTTTTTAAAAATAGAAAAGCTTTTTAAAAATATGGTAGGAAAACTCAACTTTAACTTTAAATTATAGGGATGTAATGACAACAGACATAGAAATGAATATTAAACTTCTATTGACTCTTCTAGAAGAGAGATTAAAATTTTTATTATACAATGTTCATCCATCCTTCCTGTCTTTTTATTCTCAAAGGTTCGAGATGGGGTGATATGGCTTTAACAAAATAACAAATTAGCTGCAAAAGTATTCGTTTCCGACTATAAACTTCACCATTTGAGGTGGCTAATTGTGATTTTTCTTGAACTTTATCTATTATTATTTCTCCCGTGTCACTCTATAGATCTTGACAACCAACTAAGAGCAGGACACAATACAGATTTTAGTTTAGTACTCTGGGTAATCAAAAAGTATCAATATATCCCATTAGAAACACCCATTTGTGACATAAAAGTTAATGAGTTCATAACATTTATTATTGTATGAATGAATTTAATGTCAATAAAGTTTATTTAACCTCCAAGATCTTCCACTGGTGTAGACAAAAATGTACAGTTAAAGCATTCCTCATCTGACAACAGTCCAGTTCCAAATGTTTGACACTGTACACAGTCACGAAATTCAGTGCATCTACCCTCACATGTCTGGAACTGAAATTTTACACATCATAAGCATGTTGTATAAAATTCAAGCAAAATACACAGCAGCATCGGAATGTGCTCAGAAAATATATACAGTTGAAAAGAGTAAAAATTAAATAACAAATATAGCATTTTTTTAAACAAAAAAAGCCAACTACATAGCTATCAACACAGAAAAAAATATACAGCAGATATTGCAAAGTAATAGAAATTTTATGCTGACTATTGTGTACATAAAATATTTCACAAAGAGAATTTTAGGGATTTTCTTAATAACGACCATGTATAACAATAAAAGGTAGTAAAATGCAAATACTCTATTATACTAATTTCTATAACTTTAAATTGAAAACATTATTTTTTGTTTCTGATAGACCACTAAACTCAATGAAAGGTGAATACTGTGTAGGGAGAAAATCTGAGATACAGTTTCCTACAGTTTGGTAACAAGGTAATACAGTTTTGAAAAGCTGTTTAATCGTGATTCACATCAAACGTGTTTATTGAAAAAATTACTAGCCTACAAAAATATATTTTTTAGTATTTTATTTAAAAAAATTATTTTTTTTTACTTTGAAAAAATTATAAAATGTAGGCGTATTCCATAATTTTTTCATAATGTAGGAATATAGGCACACATTTCTAGAATTTTAAATTGGATGCAATTCACTCTGTTTTCGATAGACCATAGAACTCAATGAAAAGTGAAATGCTGTGTAGAGAGAAAATGTGAAATACAGTTTCCCATAGTTTGATGACAAGGTAATATAGTTTTGTAAAGCTGTTTAATCTTAACTAACATGAAACAGATGTGTTTCATGCCTTCAAACGTATGCACGCCAAATTAGGGGTGGACTGGTTCAGAATAGATGTGAATAAAACATGTACATATAAACATTCTATTTTAGTTATATAGATAATTACAATGCAAAGATATTTCGATAATTTTTTCTTCCATAAATGAATAATTTCATTAAACGTATTAAAAAATTTCTACTTAAAAAAAAAGAGATTTATAGCCCTTTAAAATATATATTTTATACAAACAATATTAACCAAAACAACATTTTTACATTAAATTTATTTTCACAGCAAAAAAATGAAACTATATGAATAACTCACACTGCAGTCACCACAGAATGGTCCTCCAAAATGTCCTCTTTCATCATCTCTGTAACACTGACATTCACCACAAACGCAATCTCCTCTTCCACTACAAAATCTACCAGTTTCTATGTCAGCAGGTGCTATGCATGTATCATTTCTGGCTTTGCACTCACAGGCAGGACCGGTCCAGCCTTGATTACAAATGCACTCGCCACAACATCTTCCACGATCTTCTCCACCACACACAAGTCCATTGGAATCTCTTTCACACGAAAAAGTGTCACATTCACAAAATGCGCCATAGATTTTTGACTCACTACTCTGAAATAAAAACAAAAAATATTTATAACAAGTAATATTAAAAAAAAAAAAGTTTAAAGTAAATAGATCAACAAAGAAAATTTTATTTTTGTTACTTTTTATTAAATAATTGAAAAAAATTTCTCCCACATAAAACTAAAATTAATGAATTTAATTTAATTAATTAAATTTAATGAATTTAATTTAATGAATTAAATTTAATGAATTTAATTTAATGAATTTAATTTAATGAATTTAATTTAATTAATTTAATTTAATTAATAAATTTAATTTAATTAATGAATTAATATTTGAAAAAGCTGTATTAATATCATCTATTACAAGTTTAAAAAAATGTATTTGAACTAGAATAAATGAATAAAAAATATTTTATTAATGATTGAAAATTTGAAAAGATATATAAATATATATTGTAAAAGTGTGAACTAATAGTAGGAATAGAAAAGTATCGGACAACTATAAAAGTATAAATCTGGTGACGTGGACCACACATGCTACCACATAATGTTCTTTATTGAATTTATCTAACAAATATAAAATAACTAAATATTTAAATGTGCGCAATAAACTATTTTTTTTTGTTCAAACAGAGCTATAAGTTAGAAATTGTCACTGATGTTATCTTTAAAATACGTGAAAAACTTAATCACTTATCCTAAAATTTAAAACAATGACTAATGCTTAGCCAATCAGAAAATCCATTTTGTTTTTCGCTCATCCCTATTTAATTAATGGATTAATATTTGAAGAAACGGTATTAACATTAAGCATCATCCACTGCAAAATTAAAAAATATATATTTGAACTGAGTGGATGCATAAAAAGCAATTTATTAACAATTGAAAAATTGAACAAGATATAAGGAGAGTGTGAACTAATAGTAAAAATTGAATAAATAGATATACCCAGCAGTACCAATTTTTAAAATACAAAAATTGAAAACAAAAATTAAAAACAAAAGTTGGAATAACATCAGAATTAATAGATAATTTAGACTAAACAATAGAATAAAAGAACAAGGATAAAAGTGAAAGGAGTAAAATAAAAATATGGATAGATTATGATACTTGAGATTTGAGACAAAAGTAAATGAGGACTGAGATAGTTTTTGTGTAACAAAAATAAGACAAGTTGAGGCCCTTATTCGTAACAAGAAAAATAGAACTGCCTGGAACACTTTATGTAACAAGCAAATATACAGCAACTAATTTGTAATAAAATTAAAAGTCACACATTTTAGAGATTTTTTTTCCATTTTAAGATTAAGAGAAAAATTAATGAATTAATTACTTCATTAATCACTAGTGGAAGTTTATGGTCTGTAAATCTACTATACCTGTTTGGAGCAATACATGAAAGTAATAGCATATTGTGCACATGCTTATTTTATTTTCTTCATAGATTCAAACGAGAAATTCTATTCTGGTCAACAATAAAGTTCTTTTTACAGAGTGGTCATAAATACTTTTAAAAATTTCCAGACTAATTTTATAAAAATTCCATGTTTTTTTTTTTTTTTTATCAATGACATAAATTTTTCAGTTATACCTTCATCTTATAAAATATATTGTACTTAACTATTTATACTTGCTATTAGAATTTTATTTATTTAAAAAAAAATATTAGAAGACCAATTTTTAAGTACCACAGGCTAGTTTATTTTTTAATGTAGCTTGAATTTAATTTAATTCATTTTCCCAGATTTTTTGGTTATTCCAATTAAATTTCCTGATTTTCCAGATTAATAAAATTCCTTGACATTTTCTTGATTTTTACAGATTAGTAAAATTCTTTGACCTATCCATATTTTCCCTGTTCTGTGGGCACCCTGTTTTTTCGCGAGAAAAATGTTTGATTTGAAAATTTTTTGTGCTGTTAATCAGCACTTAAGAACAACAAGGAATTTTAACAGACGGTATAAAATATTTTAGTTCAACTTTCTTTTAGTCTCATCAGTAGAGTATTTCACAATCGATTACGCTAATGATTGGGAATTATTTTAGATAGCATTTATTAATATATTTTATTTACTTTTTCCATTTTTAATTATCAATTCGTAAAGTACTCACAGGCCCAGCATAGCAGTCACATACACCACAAACACAATCACCTCTTCCAGAACATACAAGACTTTCATCATTCCTACAATAGATATAAAAAAAAACAGAATTTATTACTTCTCTCGACAACATTAACAGTAGTTTTACGAAAACAGAAAGTAGAGCGAAAATAAGAAATGACTAAGTAAATAAAAAATAGCAAATAGCAGAAAAATGGCTTTTAATATACATTATATCAGTTTACTTTAATACGCATTACAAGTCAAAACTTTTAAATGCATATTTCTTACAAATAAACCAGTATTGTTAAAAACTTTATTGAACACACTAAGAAAATTAAATCTAGCACAGAAAAGCAGGCATGAAACATCAGATCCATCTGAAGTGTTTACAGTTTTTAACTCATCTTTAAAAAAAGAATAAATAAAAAATTAAATAGAAAACGAGAGAGAGAAGAGCTATGCTAAAGTTATATTGATTTCACAAGCTCTAATAACATTTTATTCATCAATTTTAAATATATAATTTCCTTTATATAATTCAATATTATTGAATTAAGTAACAAAACATAGTTTTACAATAGAACCCCTGTTCAAACCTTAATGATTCCTCCGTAATAATTGCTTCCTTGGCATTATACAGTTTTTTCAGCAAAAGTTGAAATTATTCTGTTAAAATTTATGTAATACACAGAATTTCAGTTGCTCACTCTTGTGCCCTCATCCCACGTCGAAAGATTTCCTTTATGATTCTTTACAACCTATTAAATTGCTTAATAATTTTGCTAAGCGATCGTTTTTTAAAATAACATTTAAAATTAAAGGTACATTGTTATAACCAAATTTAAAAAATGTTATTTTTGCTTACATTAAATATGATTTGCATGTATCCCATTGTGCATGAAACTGATCCTTAAGTTCTCAATCATATAATGAATCTCTTGAATTGCAATTTAATAATAATAAATAAATGAAATTTGCACCAAAAAACAATAATTGTAAAACGGTTAATAAGTTTTGATACTGATTTAAATAAGTTTATTTAAAAAAGTAGCATAAAAATTAAATTTTAATAAAGAAACAATTTCAGTTTCAAACTCTTAATTTAGAAGCACTAAAGATCAAAAACATAATTTCATGCTAATGACAACCAAAAGATATAAAAGTTGATGTCAGAAAACTTGATTTTGAGATGAAAATGCATCGACGACAATGGAAAATTATGTTAGACCATTATGTTTCGATGTTATAGAGAAAACAATTATAATATGTAGTGACCATAACTAAAAAATTTGAATTGAACATGTTTGTGGCAAAAAAGAAACCTTTTCACTCTAAGTGGTACTAATTGCTTAGTTGCAATTACATAAAAAGAGATGTTTGAAAATATGCATTAATTAACAACATTTGTATTCAAAGTTTAATGCTCAGAAAATAAGGCTAAGAGATGCTAGTTTACAATAAAATGGAGGGAAAAAAGTAAGTATGAAACAACTTGCTTATTCTATATTTATTTATCTATTTATATTAAAAAATGCGAGTTATTAATAAATGTAACAAAATACATACATCTTGCAAGATGAAAGTTTAGATTCCTTGTCTGCTTCATCACCTTGACATTCGCATTTGCGACCAAAAAAGTTGGTATCACAGTTACATATCCCACACTCATAAGTGCCGGAGAAGCTGCACTCAGGACTTATTTCTTGCTGTGTTAAAAAAAAATTTTTTTAATAAAATCAAAATTAATACTTACTAACCAATAGTTTATATTAAAAAAACTTAATATGAACTAAAGGGAACAATGGCTTCCTGTAATATTGGGACTAAATAAAGTGCCACTTGTTATTGTCCAATGAAACATATTTGGCCCAGGCAGGTTTGAGCAACTTTTTGAAGAAAAAAATTCAAAGTAAATCTCTTTGAATTTCATTCAATATGTACTTTAATTTAATAATATGAAAAGCTCAATAATATGTTAGAGCAACAATGAATCTTATATGATAGGAATCACTTTCCCCCTGTTTTGTACTATTATTAAATTTTGTTACATTTGCCCATTACAGGTTTGAATATCCTATTTTTATCCAGAAATAATCCAGATTAAATTTATATATCAACCTTGAGATAATGCAGTAAAAGATATAATATACTTAAAAATTGCACTAAGTTTACAAGCTGCAAAGGAGTTCCTTTATTGTGGAAAGTATTTTCAATAATTATAAACAAAAACAATCAAGTGTAATAGCACTTGCAAACACAGCAGTTAATCATAGTAACATAAGATCACAAAATAAAGGTATTTCCAAATAAGACCTTCTTAAAAAATATAGGCTATTCCATATAATTTAGGTTAAATGTGGGAAATTATGAGGAAAAAAATAAGGAGCCCACAAAAGTAAAAATCGTCACACATATATTTTACAATAGATAAATTATGAAATGTGATAAAAATTCAAATATAACAATCATAAAAAAGTTTAACAAAATAGCATTCATTATAACGACTTGCTGATTGAAACTAGTTGAATTCCAATTTTATGATTAGACCAGTTATAGGAAATAAAAGGCAGTTAATAAAAAATAAAAAGTCAATTGTCAAACCTCATTTTCAGGCTTTTCACAGTCACATTCACACTTCAAATCTACATCTAGCTGCACATATTCACTTAAACCAACTGGTGATATTTGAATTTTGTTAGTCCATAAACTTGAATTCTTTGGGCATTTTAAGAGCTCTACTTCAACATTGAATTCAACCTTTAAAATAAAAGCATTAAATTAGTGAAAACATTATTTCAATGTTCAATCAAGAAAAACATTTGTTTGTTAATAGCACTAGAGAAATTTAACACAATAGGGTTTATAAAGCTGTATGCTGCATGCTAGTTAGTTAATTCAAACAAAGAAAATTAATAAAAGATGGAATAAAATTTTTAATATTTTTCTCTCTTAAACTTTCAAAAAAAAATAATAATAGTAATGTAAAGTATGTAAAAAATTTAACCCTAACCCACTCCTAAGGTAACTGATAACCAGGTGAAACATATCAAAAATATTTTAATTTAAAAAAGAACAAAATAAAATTTTAAAACTACAAAAGTAAAATCTTAAGTTTAGCATGCCAATAAAGAAAGCTGAAAGAGACTACTCCCACAAACTAGTAAAAGAGACACTAATGGGAAAATTCTAGCAAAAATTATCTATAAAGATGGGAAAACAATGGGCAACGTTTTGTAATAACCAGCACAAGATATTCTTATAACACAATCAGCATCTGAACTAATTTTTTTCTTTATACTTTAAAGAGTTAATGATCATATCTTTTAAGTTTTTCTTTTTTGTCAAAAATGCTTTAAATAACTGACAACTTTCGGAAATGGGCTAACTTGGGTAAATACTTTTTCTTCATTACACTACTTTGCAATCAAAATAATAAGAATAAATGGTTTCCTATGCAGACCATATATTAAATGCAACTTTTTATGCGTTAGACCATAAAAGGTTTAAGATGTAGCATTTTTTAAAGTCTTTCTTGAAACAAAACTGGAATTTTCTCCTTAATTTTAAGATTTACTCAGACAGTTAACTCCTTTTCACTCAGGAATGAGAGAGCAATAAAATACACAATATATTTATTTATAAAAATTGAAAAAAAACTAAGAAACTTACAGTAGTTCCAACACGCAAGCCTTCACACAAGTTAGTATCTTTAACTTCATCACTAAAAGAGGAAGAAAAAAAAGTTATAAAATTATTTACCTAATTACAAAGAATAAATTTTAAAAAAGAAAATTTGGATAAACAGTACTAATGTATAAATATTTGTTCTAAACACTGAAAATTTTATAATTAAATTTAAAAATAAAAGCATGACTTAAAATTTTAAAACTATATTAGTAACATGTAAGTTTATTTTCTGAGACTCTTGAAACATTTTCATTTAATAAAGCTAATTATTTCATCACTATAATTATTTATAATATTAACCTTATTATAAATTAAGTAACCTATATTTTAATCCTTTATGTAACAATGAGAGCTTTAAGCCCCGCTAATATTATTTTCATATAGTATTAAAATAGAACAAAATATTGCAAATTTGGTTGGTAAGTAGGAATTTTATTTATGTCGCACTAGAGTTGCACAGCAGGCTATTGGCGATGGTCTGGGAAACATCCCAGCAGATGATCCGAAGGAATGCCATCACAATTTAGATCCTCTGTAGAGGGGAAGGCTCCTTCACTTGGGTAGCCTAACGATCTGCGTGTGAAGTCAAGCACTTAATGAGGACCAATACCGCGCACCCTCGGTCAATACGTATGCTTGACTTTGGTGTTCTACTGTTAACCGTTTCTTTACGATCAGTCCAATGCGAATTATGAACTTGGAACCAAATTAGAAATTGAATATCATCTAGAGAACTTTTCAATTTTTGATATTTTGTTTGACAACACCTTTTGTGATTCCAAAATTCTCCGTTTTTTATCTCGATGCAAGTAAGTCTTCTATATTTTTTTTTATTGATTCATTAACATTTTCAACCAGCTATAAAACAAAGTATTAAATGTTTAATTAAAAAATTTTAATGTGTTTAGTCACTAACTTCAAAATTTTATGAAAAATTAAAGAATATATTTAATATTAAAAAAAATTATTTATCAAAGTATAAAATCGAAAGACAAAAAAGTTCCTCGCATTTTTGATAATTTTTTAATTATTTGGTAAACAAAGAGATAGTAGAAAATGACCAAAAAAAATTTTTTTGATAAAAACTTAAGTAATACAATTTATGTATAATTTAAATTTTTTTAAAAAACTCAAAACCTTAAACAGAGAGCAAAACACATTAGACATATTACAATAAATTTAATAAAATCAAAATAAAATAAGACTTTTTATACTTTCAAATTTCAGTGCAATACAGAAAACTATTATCTGTTAGTTATCCCTAAAGCATACACAAAATAATTCTCACAATAATGAAGCAAATTATATTTATGTAAATAAAAATAAAAACAACATTAAAGTTGGCATTGTTATACAATAACAATGCAAAAAGTCAATTTCATCACTAAAAAAATAAATCTGGTGTTGTAAATTTTACTTATTAATTTAAATTAACTATTTTTTATTTAGCTTACCCAAGACAGTTTGATGAGTAAGTTATCTTCAAATAATCAGGAGCATTATCTTTCAATTCAATTTTAGATTGAATTTTCTGTAAAATAAATTAAACAAAATATAAATATTAAAAAAATTAATTCCAAGGACAAAAAAAAATAATAAAATCTTACTATAAAAAATTATTGAGGTAATAACATTTTCAATCATTCTTATTAGACTTGGTAATTTCAGTCATTAGCATCAAATTGATAAAAGTTAAAATTCCTCTAACTTTTTCCTATTCAGATTTATAATTTTTAACAGCTGTTATATTTATTACTTTTTGCAATTTTTAATTATTTAATTAATAGAAATCTATTAATAAATAAGATTAACAGATTATGAATTATGATTATGAAAATATTTATTGTATTTTTATATTTTTAAGTATTTAAGTAATATAAGTAATATTCAAAAATAAAAAATTTTGTAACATGACATTTCATATTAAACATTTTCAGAACACAAAAGTTTTAAAATGCAATACAACTGCAAAAGTTTAGCATGCTTCTTTTTACTTATCAATAAAACTATATATGACTTTTAATACATTTTGTTCTGAAAAAGAATGAATTTCATAACAATATATATAAAATTAGCTGTTAAGATAGGAAAAAACTGAAGCAAAAATCATAAAACAAATTTTCAGAAAAATAAAAAAAAATGATCAAATTATTAACAAACAGTACCATATTATAAAAACTGCATTTCACATTTTGACAAAATTATTAAGCAAAATGAACAGCATTGTTTTCATAATTCATAATTAACAGTCGTTTGTGTTCACAATGCATTTTAATTAAAAACAATTATTAGAATCAGAACATAAATCCTTAAGATTGGTGAGTTCATAATTGAAAGAATGAATATTTTTTTTACATATATACATCTTAAGTAAATAATTTCAACCTTTGAAAAAATAGAGATGATTAAAAATTATTCTAAAGAGTGAACAAGACATCTGTTCCCTATAACATAAACAATAATAAAAAAAGAAAGAAAAAGAAACATCAACGTCATTTTAAGTTCCACTTACAAAATTCTACATACATACAGAATTATTTAATAACTCGAAAAACTTTCAAAAACACCATAATTGACTTGGAATAGCATAGCAACTAATAAAAGAAATGAGCTATGAACAAAAATTATGTGAAAAAAAAATACAATTATTTTTATAAACTAAGTGATAATATATTAATAACACAAGCCCCAACGAAAAGCAATTATAAAGATACTTACATCATACTGTTTGTGTATTAAATTAACTATATTGGAAGCATCACTTTCTAGTTTCTCTGCATAAGTACCTTCAACAACATTACACAAACGCTGATACAAGGGTAATTTTGTATCAGGAACAGCAAATATAATCAAAACCTTGTTCTCAATTATTTTGGTATTTATTTGACTTAGAGATGGGTAATCCTGAAAAAGAAAATCATAAATAAAGGAATTGATAACTACTCTAAAATGAATATTAATATGAGAATAATATTATTTATTACTTGATAAATGCTCTCAGTATAGTACCCATCTTCATCTAAATGGCAATGCCCATCATTTGGTTTTACAATTCCACCAAGCTGAAATACAATATAATATTGAAATTTATTTTTTTCTATACAATTTATTTAAATTTTAAAAAAAAACACTGAATATTAAATCAAACTCACACGCTGAAATTAACAGTTGCTAAACTGTCACATTACGAAAATTTAAGATCAAAATGCAAATTTAAAGAAACAAAAACAGTTGAAGCGATAAAATTAAATATAGAAAATTAAAGTCTTAATTTCAAAGATTAAAAATATCTAAACCTTACTATTAACACTACTAAGAAGGAGAAGAAAAATGATCTATCTATCTATCTGGATTACTCCAAAATAAATGTGAGCAAGGTAATAATATTTCACTGGATAATTTAAAGTTTGTAATTAATAAGGATGATATTTAATTATAAAATTTTAATGATTTTAGAAAATTACTAGCATTTATTTTAAGAAAAAAAATAAAAACATTTTGCTGGTTTGAACATGGTAAAAATATAAATTTAGTTAACAAAGAACTAATCATATATANAGAAAATATAATAAGAATCCAGATATTTTTTGTTTTAAAGAAGATTGAAAAGTGACTGTCTTTCAAGATTAATAAAATTAAAGATTTCACGTAATTTAAAAATTTCGCGATTTATTTTACTTAACTACTAAACTTTAACAATTCATACAATCCAAATATATTGCAAATTCACACAATCGAAATCAATTTATTATCATATTCCTATAAATCAAAATACATAAATAATATAATTTCTACAATATGTTAATGTGCATTTTGATAAATGTACTTTAAAATAAAACAATACCAAAATAATAAATGTTAATTAGAAAAACTAACGATTTCAAATATTTGGTTATATAATTGAATAAAAAAAATTACATTATAAAATTTGTTTTAATCAGAAAACATTTAACTAGCAAAAATAGGCAGCTATTTATTATTAGTTATTCTAAATATTTTTTTTTAAAATCAATTTATACCTATTTTTAATATCAAACTTAGGTCATAAAGAACACAGCAATTTTAGAATTACGAAAAGATATAACATATGTGAAATACAATATAATCAATTAACAGAATATTAACAATAAGATGCTCAATAAAATATAGAAAGATGCGTTTATAGCAGTTTTAAAAAGAAAATATATAAATGATAGAATTTCATAACTCAAAATAATTTACATACATCAAATAAATAAGCTTATAAGCAGAGAAAAAAAGAATATTTTACTTGTTATAATAAGACAATAAGATTATGTGAATGATTTTTGATCGATTTTTCTTTCTTTTTAGGGCATTTTTGCCTTTTTCAATGACCAGAATAAAAATTGGAAATAAAATTTAGCTTTTTGTATTCTTAATAAATTAATTAAACATTCATATTACAAATGTTTAGCACTTAAAATTTCTTCATTAAATTACTCACTTACGTACAATATTTATATTATATAGTTACACATTAAATAAATATTATAAAGCTTTTATTTCAATAAACTTTTACATCAATTATCTTTTAGCAAATGTTAACAATTCTGATATATATTAGCTAATTTTTCATATTTAATAATTGAAAAGTATATTGAAATGAATAAAAAAAAATCCATTAAATATCAGTCAACATAAATAATCATTTTAATTGAGTTTCTTTTTCTATTTTAATTATATTTCTCCCATATTTAGATAAATAATTACTAAGGGGAAAAAATTATACAAAACATTTGCGTTTTTTAAATCACTCTCAAATATAAAAATTAACCAATCCAAAATGTAAAAAAAATTACTCACCCTCTAATATTTATGCAGAAGATAGAAAGCTCATGAAGAAAAAAAAGACAGCTATAGAAACATATATAAAGAAAGAAAACTCACATAAGTTTTGCACATGAAGATCACACACAAAGGTCATAAAATAATTAAAAGAAATGCAAGAATATCTAAAGCAAAAGTAACAAGAGCAAACCACCATGCAGTAGTATAAGAAAGAACTTAAAGAAACAAGCACTACTAATACAAGTAAAATTTAATAAAATGATTTATTCAACATAAATAATCTTTTTTTTTTTAATAGAAGTAATGTTTACATGAAAAATAATTAAAACTATACTAACTTTACCATCACCAGCATAATGGAAAATTCCATTAGTAGCAAATAATATTATTTTTCTAGAACGATCATTCCACCTAATCTTCTCCTGGAAAGGTAAAATGATAAAATTAGGCAAAAATTATATTCATTAACAATTTATTATTCTTTTTAAAAATACTTTTTTTTCAATTAGTGTAAAAAATCACTTTTTACCTTTTAAAAAAAATCTTTTTTTGGAAAACAATAAACTAACTTTATATTTTTCTAAATATTCATTAACAATATGCACACTAATTAAAAAAAATTATACTGAACTGAAATAAACTGAACTAACCTTACAGGCAATGACTTGCATTACAGCATCAAAACCTCCCTCTGCATTATCCAAATTACCAGACAAATTTGCAGCAGAAACTTCTTGCTAAAATTGTAAGATTTATCAAAGTTGGTTGAATAATACTGATATATGAGAGTCAAAAAAAGGCTATATTACACCAAATAAAAATGCTATCATGCCATAATTTAAAGAAAAATAAAGTATTATAAAGTAAGCCTGGTGGAAAATAAATGTAACAAAATCAAAATATCTGAAGAAAATATATATTCTGAGAGAAGATTTAAGAAATATATATTTTTTTAAAAATACTTTTTAAAAACAGGATTTTAAATAATAAATAAACTGTAACATAAAAAAAAATAAAAAAATTAGAAAGAAAGTATTTATCTTTTAATAAAAATTAATTTATTCATATGCTAGGAGAAAACTATCTAGAAGGATTGTAGATAGTTGGTACTAATATTATACAGTGAAACCTCCAGGAAAGACCAATCTTGTGAAGCCTCCTCTATTTGACCTCCTCTAATGACCTCTATTTGCAACCACTTTTGGGAGGCACGGAAATTTTTGCATTGACTTAGCGTTGAAGAAAACCTTTGGGAGAGACCATCAAAACCAACTTGAGCAACACACCTCCTCTCATTTCTTAAAGCTTACTAATTTTAATGATATAAAATTAAATGCAAACTTAAACTTAAAACATAACTGTTTATTTATTTAAAATAGTTTTATCATTCATAATTGGTTAATTTATTTTTACGCACTCTTATAGTCATTTTTATCGACAATAAATTTTATTCATCAATCCCATTTTCATGGCGCCAACAAAAGCGGTATTTACGCAACAAGAAAATGACACTGACTAAAATGAAAATGTCTAGAGAAAAATCATGTACCTTCAATATCATTTTGAAGTCAGTGAAGATAACGCCCAGGAGCCCCCAACCTCCAGTTAATGATCATTTTGCTGTGGAACAGAGAGTAGTCACTCTAAAGAGGTTTCACTGTAGTTATAAACAAGGTAGTTAATGGTTAACTTATAAACAAGCTGAAATCATGATCCAAAATTTGAATTGTCTTACTAGTTAAAAAAAAAGAAAACCAAGGTTTATTATTTTACCATAATGTTAATAAATCGCAGTAGAAAAATTGGGGTTTTTTTAAGCATTAATAAACATTTATTTAAATAGAAATTTGATACCATATTAAAACATTAGTAAGTATTTGTCAAGTAAAAATTAATTGAAAATTTAGAATATCATTATTGCGCATTGTTCAACAACTCACAAATCATTTTAACCTTCTGTTAGACGCGCACTTGTTTCCGACATGGTTAGTCGCGTTGCACCTATAAGGTGTTTTTGATATTTTTAAAGTCAAGTGAAGTTTATTCTAGTTTAAATAGTTAAGTGTTACCTATTTAAGATTCTTTAGATAGATAAAGTATGAAAAAACTTATTTAATTACTAAAATATATGAAAAAACTGTATCACAAATAATTGCACAACATAAAGAAAAACAAAGAAAAGTAAAATTTTAAAAAAACATTGAAAGTCTTGCATATCGGAACAACTTATTTCAATATCACATGTTAGCATAAAAATATTATCTTAGAGGCTGTCTGATGCAGAACTACCTTTATGAGAACAAGAATTTTTGCAAGAGGTCTTTGCAAATTGTTGTTACATTACTCAAACATAAGTGTTTTCCGCAAGTAGCACAAGTATACTTGCAAGTATTTTGTTGTTTATTTTTTTGACATGGCACACACAATTTTCTTTTCTTGGCTTGATTTTCTGACAGTGAATTTTCTGAGGTTTGAGAAGTTTGCTTCTGCCAATCGAAAGCGAAGTACTGAAGATAAATTTTTCTTGCTCCAGCGTCGGATCATTTCATCCATCACAAGTTGTTTAGTCAATTGACGCAAGAAGGTTCTGCGGTTTTTCACTTTGCAACCATTTTTTGCGCATATAAATTGACCATTTATACCTGCTACATTGAGTAGGGAAGATATTTAAGTAGGGTAGATATTTAATTCATAAAAATATTACATCCATAATACTTGGATCAATGGTCGCGTTGCACCTGTGGGGTGATTTGAGCCGCTGCAACTCTCCATCGACATGTTCGAAGGTCGGGAGTACACGGACCTTTGAGTAATCCAAAGATAGGAAGATAACATTAGGCTCGTCCCCCGGAAACATCTATTGACGGCAAAGGAGGTGGAAGTGCAATAAAGATGCACCTGTAAGGTGCGCGCGTCTAACGGAAGGTTAAAATATGGTAAATCACAACACATTAAACATGCTCATGAACTTAGTAAATGCTTAAAAATACTTAATCCTTATAATAATATAAAGTGCTTTGATATAAAGTATTTATAAACACTTAGTAAAGTCTATTAATAAAATAAAACTTACAGTAAAAAGTGTTACATTGTCGTTTAAAGACAAATGATTTCGAAAACCATAAGGGGAATTACAATATTCTTCTCTGCATGGATTAACAAGCCTGAAAAAAACACTTAAGTTAATTCACCTTTTAATTTTAATTAATATCTTAAGAGAGAAAAGAATAATAATTTAATTATTTACTAATTTTTCAAATAGAAAAACTAATTACCTTTCAGGTACCATGTCAACATATGGCATCACAACTTTATCAATAAAAGAACCAAATCCAAGCCTAAAGTTCCTAGTTACAGTCTTCATATTATCAGCTGTAAACAATAAATTCAAATAAAATGCCAAAAAAAAGTTAAAAATCTAAAATTTGGTAATTAAACTTTGGTAAAAAAAAAATACAAAATAATTAAGTATATAAATTTATTACTATAAATAAATATAATAAAAAATATTAATTAATTATAGAGAATAATGGCTTAAATACCAGAACAAAATGCAGAACATTAAAAAATTCAAATGGTGCTAAAAATTAAGTCTGATTTTAAAAAAAAGTAATACAATAATAGATAGAAACAAAATAAAAGGATGAAAAATCAGTGAGATACCTAGGTTTATATAACTCAAAGAGAGCAAATAGTTATAATTCATAGGTATTTTTAGGCATATTTCAATAGCAATTATGAATATATTTTATATATAGGTATATTTCAAAGGCAATTTTTATAATTATAAATCATTAAAGCAATATTTATAATTATAAGACTAAATTTCCATTATTATGTGCTAATTTAAAAATTAGCACATAACTATAAAAATTGAAATGGAAAACAATTTCAAACTAGCAATGTTTCAAAAACTAAACAAATGCAGTTACACAATGTATATAGAATCGATGAAAAGATAAGAAAATGTGATAACTTATGCCTAATCGTGATAACTTTTAAAATAAAAACTATTCCCCCCTCTTCCAAACCAATGAAATCCAAATAGCAATAAGACTAACTGAAATATAAAAATTTATTACTGAACAAACAAAAAAACTCAATATACATATTTATAACTTAAAAAACAAAAAAAATACATACAATAGGAAATTATATTAACCATTGCTTTGGTTAACTCAAAAGTTACTAGATATTGTAATTACATTGCCAAAAACATAAATTTGCAACAAACTAGTTTGTGTCAGCAAGTTGCAAAAAATACATTCAAATATTTAAAAAATACAGCATGTAATTTTCTGAAAGAGAAAAAAAAAATGTGTTCTAACCATCACTTCATAAATTTAAGCTGAATCACTATGCATGTGTGACTAATATTTTCAATTAACATTCAACATTTTTACTAGATAATTAATATATATATTTTCAAAATTATTTAATTTCAAAACAAAGCTAAAGTTTATAAAAATAATTCTTGTCTTCTAAGAATTAAAACTTATTTTTCGAATAATAATAATTTTTAAATACAATTACTTCTTTTTTAAAAAAAAAGAAAGAAAAAAAAGAGAGAAAGGAAGGAAGGAAGGAAATGGAGGAGGAAAGTACTGACTTACTAAGACAAAATGATGAAGTGAAATAGGGAATGATTGATTGATCTGATGAAGTAACAAGTTCAAACAACAATTCATCATAAGAAATGTTAACCTTATACCAATGTTAGGAAACTAAGCATCTTTCCTTGTTACAACTTTAATGCAATGCATTCTTTTTCAACACTGATAAAAGTTAGAATTAAAAATAATTATAATAGCCAATCTCAAAAAGACATTATGATTATTTTTGAAAATTCATTTTTGATACTGGATTACACAAAAAAAAACCTTTAAAGATGCATCTTATTTTTACATTTAATGTGATATACTAATACAATGGAAACTAATTCAGCATTTCCTCACTGTTGTAGGTGAAGTGAATTATGTTTTTTTCATAGAAACCTAATTTGTCGAACAGGACAGAGAGCTATAGAGAGAAATATTTTATTACCATGCATAGCTACCAACATGGATTTTACGAAATAATATAACTTTCATGATAACTGTTGCATAATTAATTATTTTACATATAATGAATTTTAAGGATTTTTACTGTCATCAAAATACAAAAAATTTATTACAATAATAACTGAAAATGATCTGCTATATTTTCCAGTTAAAATTAATATTAAATGAACTTGAAATGATTTTTATTATGTTAATTTGTTTTGAATAGTAATAGACAAGTAATTTATTATTAGTAGTTAAAAGATTTTTTAATTAATTTACAAAGGGTGATCTGAATAAACTATACACTATAAAAGAGGTTCGCTTCATTATGTATTAGTAATACTTATTTAAATATTCAAGCAAGCTATAAATTGAGTAAAAATTTTATTTTAATATGAAATTAAGGAAACTTACTCATTTTTGGAGAATTTCCCTAAATGTACAAAAAGCAGAAGAATTTTTATTAAACCAGTTGACCAGGAGAAACTGGCAAAATCCAGAAGTTTACTAGTAAATCTGGTAGAGTTGGCAACTATGTTTTATTTACATGACAGAAAAATAGTTTGTTTTTTACAAGAAATCAAAAAAAAATTTAAAAATTACAAAAGAAACATTTAATAAAAAGGCATAAATGAATGAGGATATTCTTATTAAAACTACATTGTGTCCCAAATAGTTTCCAAGCTTTTGTTATAACTTTCTTAATCAAGATATATGGCATACATCTTGAGTGTGACAATCTTCTGCATTAGAAAGCTATGGGAGTAGTTTTACTGACGGCAGCACATGGCAAAGTGCATAATGCATATTTATAGGACAAGGGCAATTAACTACGCAGTATATATGCCCACGTCAGGCAAGGGCTTAGAATATGGTATACACAGTTGCACAAAATTTAACACAGATAACAATTAAAAATTATAATAATAATATACCAATGGTGTATGAAAGCTTAGCTAACATCTCCTTGTGCTTTTTCATGGAAAAAGTGAGATCCATCAAATAGTACAAGTCCACGGGATAATCTTCAGCCTGCCTGAACTTAACAGTTAACTTTGCAGGATCACCTAAATGAAAACAGGAAAGGTTATAACAGGAAAGGAAAGGTTATAAATAAAATTGAGGTATTTATATGTTCAAAATATTTTTAATAATGTTGCCTACCAGGTCGCAAAGAAAGCTTTAATTTTTGTGGTTTTAATTGAATAGCAGAACCTGCAGCTGCTCCTGCATCACTTAGAGGTTCATCCTTAAAAAGTAATAACAAAAATGAGAAAATATAATAAAAACTATAGTCTAAAAAACATAGCCACATGAAGATGTAGCCATTTAGTCACACTCATAGCTTAATTTAAAAAACTTATTTTAATATATGATTGTTTCTCATGTTAAGCAGTGTTTTTGAAGGTTTTTAGACAAGAATAATAAAATAGCCAAGGTTTAAATGCCTTACACTAGAGATGAAGCAATAATTGCAAATTAAATATCTTACTATTTTGCCATAAAGAATTATCTGGGAATAGGAGTAGACAAATAACTGAAATATTTTATAAATTATAAAAAAAAATTTAAAAATTTCCAATTTAACGAGATTTTTCTACTTTTATGAAAATTATCAAAATCAATACTGCTATCAAATTTTAAAAATTTATTATGAGCCCAGATAATGCAGTATTAGAGTTACTTTTTAAATAATAAATAGTTAGATCACAAACACTTTAAATTTTCACTAACTGTGGCTTTTCTTCTTTTTGACATTTTGCCCAGAATTACTATAGAATGTGATGGATAAAGATAAGCTGAAATTAACCTGACAGTCATGAATAATTATTGCTAATTCAAAGCAATTATGAAAATATGAATGTCATTTGCATAAAGGTGTTATTGGAAAGATTTCCATATTGTGGTGTGTTGCAGAATAATTGAGAATTTTAAGATTATATTATGTGACAACAGAGCCCAAAAGAAAGGCAAGCAGCATTTTTATTTTAGGCTTATTAATATAAACATCTGATTTTTTCTTATAACCAAATTTTTTTCACACTATTTTGTTGAACTTGCTCAAGTAGCATTTATTCATAACTACTCATTGTCAAAGTCCAATTGCAAAGCTTTCTGACAATTACTATGCACTTTACAGCTAAATTTAGAAAATTGATATTAAATTTATTTTAAACACTAGGAGTATTTACAGTTGAAGTGCATAGCAAATTTTACCTTAATCCTCTTTACCAAAAAAAAAAATAAAAATAAAAAAAAATAGAAATAAATAAATGAACTAATTTTAAGCAGAGATCTTCCCTAAAAATAAAACAGGGCATGGTGATTTTTCAAAAACATAAGCACCTGGAGGACACTAATTATGCTCATCATATCAACTACGTCTAGCTAGATTAGTGCACTTTAAAACAAATTAAAAATGATCTAAACATAAGAAATAATATTCTATATTAACTTAGCCTAAAAATAATTTGCCGTTGATATGGTATCCCGAATTTCCGAATTTCTGCTATTGCAATCTCTTTTCTTCAAATAAAAAAGGACCATTTTTTTCCTAATTAAAACTACTCCATAACATAGCCAACAAAATCATATGATTTCACACAACATTCTCAAGAATAAACTTTTTGGTTTGAACAAATATGAAGCCAGGGGTACAGAATATGCCTGATCTTATGATGAAAGTTTGAGGGAATTTCAAGTAAACTAAAGTAAATTATAGATCAAATTTTTTAAAAAAAAATAATAATAATAATAATTGTTAAAAAAAAATGTGTTGCTTTAAAAAATTTTTATTTATCAGCTTGAATTCCTTAAATTTATGAGTGATACTATAAATTTAATTGCATAAATTCTTACTATTTCAATACATTTTGATTTCTACTATTTTTAACACATACATTAGATTATACAAAAATAATGTAAAATAAAATTAATTTCTCTATAAAGGAAAAAAATATCAAAATTTTTAATAAATTAACATTTTAAGTTTTCAACAAAAAATAAACAAGTAATTTTACCTCTAAAACTTCAGATTCTGTGATAGGGTTTACAATATTTTCTTTTGAGCATCCTTGCTCTATTAGATTATCCATTTGAGCGCATCTTGGTGCTCCTCTTGGGTACACCTAAATAAAGCATTAATATTTTTTAATAAAAAACAGATCACATTCAGTATAAATAGTTCTATACTGAATGCTTAACAACACTAAATAATAGTATAATTGAAGAAGAAAAAACTGCATACTTTAAAAAAACAAGTTTATAAGCCTATTAATTTATAAAGTAGATGAACGATTTGCAAAACAAATTATGTTTTAGTTAAACATGCACAAATACAGTGCAGTAAAAAAGTTACATTTGAAATATTTTTTGACTTGAAATAATAAAATTTTTACCTACTAAGATACAATTTTCATGGTTTGAGAAAATTTGAGATATTCTAAACAATTAATATTTACAATAATGAAAGTTATGAATTCAAACACAAAAACCTATTTTCTCTGAATTAGGAAAATTTGATCAAAATATCCAGAAATAACCATCAAATTTTAGAAAATATGGTCCCACTAATTTAGAGAAAAAGAAACAAATTAAAAAGTTAAGGTGGAAAAAGTTCAATTATTTAGACATCAAAAATGAACTTTTTTGATGTATCTTTAGAATCTTAAAAAAAATTTAATATGTGAGAATTATTTTAAAGTAAATAAAAAAATCATATAGAATTATTTTGTGGATAAAAACTTTTTGTCTGCGAGAACATCCATCTAAAGTAGACAAAGGATTAAACTGGATCTGGAGTTTTACTGTGCAAAATTTAAACAAATTCATGTAATTGAAATCAAACAATTGTTAAATAAAATATATCTGAATAAACACAAAAAGATAGAGAGAAAAAAAAACAAAATTTCAGAGAAGAATGTAAGTAGGAAAAATATTTATTGAAATATTACAGAAATTGTGTTTTGATATCTTTAAGAGTACTTTTGAGCATTTATCACAGAAAGTGTCAATTTAATAGTCTAATTTACACATTTAAAAAAAAATTTATAGGAGAAAGATAATGGTGCATTTCAACTTAAAATTGGATGTTAATACAAGAAAACAACAGGGGCAAGGTGAAGAAAGTCATGTACCCCCTCCCTAGGGGGGTCACTTTTTAAGCTGTTACAGATCTGATGCTTTGCGTTACGGATCTGATGTTGATACATCAGTATTCATTAGAAGTGATATTAAAACTTTTTTATATGTATAAAATGACTTTTATATGTAAAATATTTTTTAAAAAATCAAATTGAATTTTAAAAAATACATTTCTTAAAAAAAAGAAGAAAAAGATTGAGTCATAAAAAAAAACATGATTGTAAAAACAAAGCAAAATAAACACATTTACTTTATTTCATGATCAATGACTTTTACATTATGAATTTAAAATGTTAATCAATATGTCATCATATTTTTTTTTATTTTGAATAATGAAATGGCGTCTAGAGATCGGTTGTGGTGCATCAGATATTATACACATAATTTCATTTTCAGGAACTGTAAATTTTTCCTCGGGTGATGGCCAATAAAATTTATCTCCAGAACAATGCATAAATGACAGCACAAAACCATCTTCTTGAATTTCTTCTACTGAACCTAGACAAAAGATTTACATATTCATTAATTTAATTAAAGAGCTTTGAATAATTTCACTTAGTTAAAACTTCAATTGAAACTTACCAGGATACCACAAATTGTCATAAATAACAGCTAGCCAATCACCTACAGCTATATTTGTAGATTTCTTTTCAATTTTTTGGTGAAGAACATTTTCTTCAGGAAATGTAAATGNTATGAAATATTTACCCCGACCTGCCCCAATTTAGGGCATACGGGTAAATGTTTATTAAAATCAAGAAAAACAGAAAAGTACATAAAATACAAAAAGTAACATTACAGAGTAACATTATGTAAACATTACAGAGTCTGATGGCAACAGCAGTAAAATAATTAAAATGCTCCGAGAGTCCCGCCTTATAGTGCCGAAGCCGACGGGGCTTCCCTTATAATGAGCCAAAGACACAAATGAAAATTTTACAACACATCACAGTGATGTATTCAAGAACAGTAAAACGTGAAGTGAACCATTAAAAAAAAACGTGTACCTGAAGTGAACATAAGAAAACATTAAAAGGTCACAGGTAAACGGAGGTCCTCAGTTAATATAGGTCAAAGAACCAATACAGTCGATGACAAATTGACAACAGGTAAGACAGAAAAACAAGGCGTAATGAGCCAAGAAAATCTCAAATGTAAAACAAAAGGAGGTGAAGACGTAAAGTGGTAAAACAAACAATTATCAAATCGCAAAATAATTATACCAAGTCTCATCTATTTCTGGCAGTGGCTCTTGAAAAAGTTTAAAAAATAAAAAGAATTCATGGGGATCAACTCGAAGGGTATAACTTGTAGCCACTCTCAGGCAAACTACTACATGATTTTATTTTTCAAAAATTAAACATTGAAGTTGGTGAGACAGATCACAATATGGAAGTATCCCACAATATTAAACTTTAAAGTAATGAATTGAAAATCAATTTCATTAACTCTATGTTAAAATATTAAAATGAAATTACCTAGTAAAATATAGCTTCCCTATAGCTTCTTAAAAATTTTGAATCACATTTAACATTTTAAAATCTTCTGGTTATCCTTGCATTAAACCATTTATATCAACAATGTATAAAAAGTGCAATGTAATAATGAATTATAATTTCAAAAACAAATAATTACCAGTAATGAGCACATGTAGAATTAATAGAGCCAAATTCATGATGAACAAACAATCTGCAAATAAAAATATTTCTAATATCATAACAAGAAAGATTTGAGACGACAAAAAGGATTTTTTTTTTTAAAAAAAGACATTACAGTTCTACCTATCCATACAATTTTTTTATAATACGTCTTTAACAAAAAATTTAATTCCCCTCACTAGGTACAATATTCAATATATTAAACATAAAAACAGTAGTACTCTAAGCAAGGTAAGAATTAAATTCAGAGAGCTACACCCATAAATTTTGTATGATAAATTATTATTCATCAAACAAGATGTCAAGTATTACGCGCGCTGTCGAAAAACTCAAATACTACATATTTTTTGAGATAAGTGTTTGCGGTTTAGCTTCCTTCCTTCAAAGTCCTTTCTCAATGAAACAAAGACAGATAATCATTGTATTTCAGAAAGGAGTTGGAAAAAACACTTAAGATCGAATTTCAAGGAGTAAATTTCCATACCTCAAAAAAATAGGTTTCTTTTATAAGTGCAGCAAAGATAAGCAGAAATGAAACTCAAAAGATTCATAAATTTAGTAGTTTTCCGGCAAAGCTATTTATTGGTTTTTGTTTGTTGTTTTCAAAGATAAAGAATACAAGACTTTAATCCGTTGTAGTTCGTAAAAGCTGAATTAGTTTGCGTACAACATAAGCGAAAAAGAACTTGAAAATTGCAAATATTTCTGAGTTTATTTCTTTAGAAGTCCCTATCTTCACATGCAAATAATCCCTAAAAAAATTTTGTTCTTCCTTTTTCCCTTTTCTTTTTATCTATATCGTTAAAGCTTTCATTAATCGATGATAACGATATTTTATTTAGTTTCGATTTATATTTTTCTTATCGATAGACCTAGCTTTCCTCCATGTTATGTTTGATAGTAAAGTTGCAATTTATAAAAAAGTTATAAGTCATGTCATGCGAAGAATAGGAATTGATGTAGTAAGAGTTATTAATATTTTTTTTTAATTTCTGTTTTGATTGGTAGTCAATTAAGTTATTATATGTCTATGTACTATCATATCATTTCTTATCTTAAAAGCATTGTAGTCGCATGTGTGGAATATTAGAAATTAAAAGTGCATCACGATTCTCATTTAATATTTGTGCCATTTCAAATTAATTTAGATCAATTAAGTGTTGGCTTTACTTTTTATGTACGTGGAATGCACAATGTTGAATATATTTAATTTGAAAATATCATGTCTTATAATACTCATTGCATGTGTTATTTACTTGAAGTAAAGGTAAATAGTATTACAATGTAATATGTATATTATCGGAAAAATTCATGCAATTATATAAAAAGAAGTTAAAAATTGACTTTTGAAACTTAGTTTTTTAGTACGAATAAATTTCAACTTGTAGTTTTATTTTTATAGAAAAAAATAGTACTGCTAGAACTTAATATAGCATATTAAAACTGCGCACAAATAATCTATGTTCATTAGCACATTAAATGTTTCAATGAGCTCATGGAGTTACTCTTTTTGGAGAGAAAAAAATTTCCTATCAGGAATATTTCCTGCCACACCATCTATAATCACCATGTTGCCAAATTGATTTTAATTGGGAAAAAAATTTTTAAAAAAAACTCGTAGAGGTTGGCCCGGGGATGACCAGGAGTTGATCCCTTTCTGTGATGTTTTTTTTTGTTGGTGTTGTTGTTTAATTTCTCGCGGGCCACTGCCCGGAAATTGCCAAGACTTGGTGACTATTCTGACACCGATCACGATACAGAAATCTTCCCTGTCTATCATTGATACCAGTGATGATTAATTGATTCTTAGAATGGTTTACAGGAGCGAAGTGCTTTTTTTTTCCGATTAACTTTAATATAAACCAAAAAGAAGTTTCCCAACGTATCTAGATAAGTAGGCTGTTTTAGTATCTAATTGTGATTAAAGCTTGGATTTTGATTACCTATAATTGCAAAAAGAATTCTTTTAGATACAAAAGGTCCTTTATCATTTAAATTAAAATATCAAGTTTAAACTATGTTGAATTTTTAAATTTACTTTCATTCATGGCAAAATGTATGTTCTACATTCATTAGTGTTTGAGATGAATACCAAAAAAAGGAACATATAATGACTCTTGAGCATTTTGTGTAATGAAAATGACCGGAAGCTAATAACATGAATTCAAAGCCTTAATTATTAAGGATGTAACAAAGATTGGTCGATCATTCTATATGAGTCCTTTTTGCCTAATATTTGGCAAAATATTAATTGGAAACTTAGTTTTTGATGGTTGCGAAGAATAATCTAAAGCTGTAATTTTTACAATACACTATTAGAAATAGTTTTTACTCATGTATGTTAAGTTCTGAGACTTGTTAAGAATTTTTTTAGTTTAGTATTTGCTTGTTTTTTGGTTTTAACTAAAGCGAAGCATTTTAACAGAATGTTTCTAATAGACTTTATTCTTTAATTGTCACTTTTTTCTTGTAGGGTAAGACAGATAACTAGTAACTTAGGAAATTCTGATTCTCACCATTAAAGTTATATTTTAGAACTAAGAACAGTTTTTTTTCTTTTAACTTTTTTATTAATTTTTCTTTTTATCAGCATTTTTATTATGACAGCATTTCTAATGAACATCATTCTTTTATAGTCACTTTTGTCTAAGATTCTGAAGAAGTTAAATTTAGATTTTTAGCTTTAAATCCTTCCTTTAAAATTTAAGAACAATTTTTGTTTTGATTTTTATTTAGCTTTTACTTTTTAAAAAAACTTAGTGTTTTCATTACAGAAAAAAAAATAAGAGAGAATTTTTCACCCTTTCTCAAAAACAAGGGGAGATCTCAAAAAGTTTAGTGAGATTTCTAAAAATTAAAAAAACTCGAATAGACTTGGAAAAAAAAATATTTTTTAATTATAATACATTTTTAACATCTTCTAATTTTTCAAGCATTGAATATTTTTGCTGCATCATCATATCGAAAACGTTCTATATCAACTTTTTCATCAGCTTTTCTCATTAGGTTGCTCCCCTGTGGCAGAATCGCGGCGACATTGTCGCAGAACTTTACAGAGTTCTTGCAGAAAGATTTTTCTTTTGATAAGTAAAAAAATTTGGTTTGTTTTTCATCAGAAATTTCCACGCAAAATTCGAATCGCGCATTTAAATAATCACTTTTTGAAGCCCTCAATTAATGCCGTTATCGTTAATCCATTTTGATTGTATTTTCATCAGTTATTGACATTGATTTTCACGTGGCGTTTAGATGTCCGGATGTATTTCAGGTAGGTGATATGGGAAATTCGAATTGCGCATTTGATCATTTACTTTTTAAGGCAATCATTTTATCAATTTTTTGGGCATTTATTGCTTTTGATTTCCACATTGTTCTTAAAACCCGATATTTTTCATACGGTGTTATTTTCTACAACAATCAAATCTGAAAATGAAACATTGCATTTGATTAACACCATTCTGAAGAGTCCGATTCGCGTGATTTCATTATGTTGAATTATTTTTTTAATGTGATGATGATTTGCAAAATGCGATAAAGGAAATAATTAGTGCGCCCCTCTCCAACAATATGCGAGAATATTGCCTATAGATTGTTTTGTTAATTGTAAACACAGCGTTTTAATTACCTTTAATTAGTAACATTCATCTTTGGTATTATTGAATGTACATTGCAGAAAGATATTAGTGCTAGAGAGTTTTGTCGCAGAAAGCCCGAAAAAATTCTGCCACTGGGGGTTTCTCAAATGTTTATCAGTCATTTGTATACGCTATTTTGTCTTAGTTCGGTTTTGAGTGATAAATGACCTTGCAATAGATGCTGAACAATTCCGAATCACTTAGTAAATTTGTAGCATTGAAAGAAATTTAAACGTCTTACATGAAGAAATCTTACCTTCCGTGAACACGTGGTTGCAGAAAAAGGTGTTCCGTTATTCGGGGGAGGGGGGCATTGTGTTCTGCTGTTCGCACCGGTGCTGACCAATACTGGTAAATAGGGAAGGATAGGATAACAGGGATCCATGTTGAAGTAATGAAAGATCAAGGAAGAAAAGTGAAATGGATTTTATTCAAAATGGCAGAAGACGCATTTTTTTCCAAAATTCGTTCATTTTGCAATTGATTAATAGAGTGCGCGATCTTCTCGCGTTATTAATTTTTTAATGCGAGAAAAGAAAAAAATTAGCGAGGTAACTGGAAAAAAGAAATGTTTATCTGTAAAATTTTATTTCAGAAATCAAATAGATTTTTATTTTATATTTTTGTTGTGCTTTTATATTTTTGTTTTTAAATGTCTTATTACTTTCTTTATCTTAAAAATTTCAAACAAGTTTTAAAAAAAATAATTTTTACTGTTACACTAGAACAATAATGCAGCTAATTTTTGAATGACTAAACTTGAATGACAAAAAAAAATATTTATGAATGTGTTTTTTTTTAATCTTGCTAGTAAGCCGCTAAATATTCGTTATTTGGCCAAATCACTATTTATCCCATCCCTATAAATTATGATATTCACGCTTAAAAATTATGCTAGCTTATTAATAGTATCTAACTCAAAGAGCTAATTGCAAATTTAGCCAATTTTTGATTGCTCACTATTTTCTATTGATAATTGCATGAATCTTAATCAAACTCAGGGATGAGATTTTTCCACTTTTTAGCGGATTTCCGCTTTTTTCACTTTTATCTCTTGAACTTCAGCTTTTTTTTTAATCAAAAATTCACATTTTTCTAAAAATTTCACTTTTTTTAATAAGTATTCCGCTTTTTCAGAAAATTCACCGATTTTCAAAGAGAAACAGAAATTTCAAACTACATAGCTACCAATCCTTTCTCATTTTTACTTAGTTAAGCTATTTTCTCCCCTTTTACTCCCAGCGGATAAGATTTTCCGAATTTTTTACCCGCCCTCCAGATAGATCCGATTTTTGTCGTTCAAACGACACTGCTTCTGACAACCCTTTTAGAGGTCCCAAGCCTGGAATCTGCTAATATCTCGATTCTTATTCATTTGATTTTAATATCAAACATAGCTTTCCATATTTGCGTCTTGCGATTCTTATTCACGCGATTTGAATATTGTACGTTGCGATTCTTATTTACGAGATTTAGAAATCCGATATTGTGATTCATATTTACGCCTTTTTAAAAACCTATGTAGCGATTCGTATTCACGCAAGTTTAAAATTCAATGTCTTGATTTGCTCATGCGGTTTATAATATCAAACATTGATTTTCGTATTTATACGTGATTTTAAAATAAGGCATTGGGATTCGCATTCACGTATTCTAAAAATTATGCATCATAATTCTTATTTATGCAATCTAAAAATTACGCATCATGATTCGTATTTACGCGATCTGAAAATTATGAATCGTGATTTGTATTTAAGCGTTTTAAAAGTTCTATATCCCAGTTTTTATTTCCTCATTTTCAAAATCGTATATCTAGTTTCATATTCATGTGATTTCAAAATCCATAATTGTTATTCATATTCACGCAATTTTAAGATCAACTATCGCGATTCTTGTAAGAAGTAATTTTTTTTAAAAAATTAGTTACTATAAAGGTTACTGTTCAAAATCCATAATTGTTATTCATATTCACGCAATTTTAAGATCAACTATCGCGATTCTTGTAAGAAGTAATTTTTTTAAAAAAATTAGTTACTATAAAGGTTACTGTTTTTCTAACGACGATTATTAGTATATGTAAGTGTTACAACATCAGAGAAACTGGAAGGGAATATATTCAAAACTTACATTCTGTGCTTGCAAAGAAGAAAAAATAGGATTTGTCACAAGATATTTGAAGATGGACTAATGACTGAATATAGCAAACAAAAGCAATCACTTAAAAAGGGATTTAATTAAAAAAAAAAAATTCGAAGAAGAGTTAACTAACTCATCATCAAAATTTTATTTATAATTGCTGTTATTTATGCTATAAAAGGCAAAATTCTTATCAAATAAAAAACAATTAGGGTGACCCGGGGTAATTCACGATCGCTCTGTTTCTGGGGTAAATAATAATCGCATAAATTTTATTTAAAAAAAAAAATATTTTTTTTTAAATTTCAGACATGGACAAGACTGCTTGTACACTTTACTAAAGTATAACTACATTTACTTAATAATAATTTTTTGTTTAATCTAACAAAATAAGTATCTTTTAAACTGCTTTCTGTATTTTCCATTTCAAAGATGAGTTTCAAAATGTGCACATTTCTGCAAAGATATCCCCCTCCTTCTCTTAATAATAAATATTTCGAGTTAATTTCTTTTTCTTTGATATAAAAGTAGTGTACGCTTTTGTTTAATTGTTTCACATCTACTGTAAACATTATAATTGATTATAGGAAACTATATCAAATGTTGCCCCCCTACAGATGGGGTAATTATTGATCACTGGGATAATTCCTGATCATTGTCATTTCTTCTTATAAATAGTATAAAAAATAGCTAATAAATAGTCAATTGTCTTTTCTTAAATAACAGTTCATATTTATTAAGTGGAACAACTATAAAATATATTTTAACTATAATCACAAAATTTGTTTTTAACTGTATACAAGACAAATGT
>NC_092208.1:33974441-34010136 GCF_043381705.1 Parasteatoda tepidariorum
GATATATTTGCTATAAATCACATAACAGTATTTATTAAAAGAAATGAAATATTAATGTATATTCTCAGTAGTTTTAATTTGCTAAACCAGGTAGTTTTTCAAGTAATAATTGTCTCTTATGTGAACTGAGGAAAAATATAATTTCCAGCTTTATTTTTTCAATTGGTAATTTTTATTTTCACTAAATGTTAAGTATCAATGTAATCATTTATATAATAATAGATTAGTACACAATTGTATGTCAACACATTATTTATTACCTTAAACTATCTGGAATTTATTATTAAAGGGTTACGCTTGCTTAAAATTTATTATCGTGGAAATTCAGCTTTTTTGCCTTTTGTCTAATCTCATCCCTGCAAACTGTAATATATGCTTTTTAATTATAGTAAATAGTATTACCATTTGTTAAAATAATATAAAAGATGCAAGTAATTTGTCATTAAATTTAGCAAAGGGTTAGGTCATAAACTTAAAAATTTGTAATTAATTTAATGTATATTTGATTAATCTTTATGTATTTATTGCAGTTTTTGCATCCTTGACTTGAAGTGTTCTTAAAATGGAAAATTTTTATCCTGGGCATCCATTTGCAAGATTGCCACAACCAGACATGTATAATTTTAGAAGAAATGATACAGCAGATTATTACAACAATCTTCATGTTATACCGACTAATGTACCACCACCTGTACACATACCATATTTTCCACCACCTGTGCTACCAGACATACCTCTTTACCAACAGCAAACTTCACCTACCGATAGCAGAATTGTAAAATTTAAAAGCAAAAATAAGTCAAATTATCCTAATCGTTCCAGACCTAGAAGTAATTTAATAGAAGTAAGATCAACACCACAACCACCTGTTAAAGTTAGAACTGCTGAGGTAAGGCCACCTCCTCAACAGCCTGTCAAAATTAGATCTATTGAACCAAAACCGACTGCTCAAGCATTTGTCAATGTCCCAATTATTGAATCTAGCTCCTCACACAATGTTACGGAAACTAAAGTTTCAAGATCATCGGAAGTAGAATCTAAATCTCCTTATAAATCACATTCCTATGCAAATGAAAGATATTCAAGTTTAAGATCTGCCTCAAAACCTGTAAGTTCCTCTAGCACTTATTTAGACTTTTCCAGAAAATCATTTAAGTCATCAAGAGATTTTACACCCAGAGATCATGTTAGAGAGCATTATGATAAGTATTATCATGATAAACATAGAAAGAATGACAATGATAAATATAAAAAGAGAATCTGGGAACGTGAAAAGTACACACAATCTAAGAAATATTTGAATGATAAGAATAAACCTGTTGCTAAGAAACAGCCCCAACCTGATGAAGCTTTCGAAGATGTCTCAGACTCGGCATTAGATGATGATTTTGAGGAGGTTGAGGTTGTATCTGGGGTTGAAATGAAAGAGAAAGTACTGCCGATTGGTTTTCGTAAGTGCAAGGTCAGTTATTTAAGTACTAAAAGAAACTTATTTTACAAACCTAGAATTTACTCTATTTGTCCAGAAAGAACTGTCATTGACTATTGGAATTACGATGAAGAAGAAATTATAGATAAAGAAGATGATGTTATAGTTACTGAGGAGGTTTATGAAATGGAAAGTGAAGAGCTCACAGAAGAGAAAATGGATTTGGAATCTGTTGAAATTAAAAAAGAGGTGAAAATAGAGGAAGATCAAAAAGCAATGTTAGAATCTGTAGAAACTGGAAAAGACAAGAAAAAAGAGAAAAATCAAGAAACAATAATTATTTCATCTAAAACAGATCCACCAAGAAATACATCGAACACAGACCTGAAAAAACAGGTATGTTGTTCTAAGATGCATTATAGACAGTAAAATTTTAAATTTCAACAAAAAGTTGCAAAATTTGCACTAGCAAAATCAACTGTTAACCGACCTTATTGCCAAGCAGTAAATATTTTTATCACTCTTCGTCAAAGTTAAACAAAGCTACCTTTCACACTTACAGAATGACAGATATTTTTTCCTCACTTTTCCTAAATTGGATCAATTTATTTAGTAAGAACAGAAATATTTTCAAAAAATTTAATTTTCATGAGAAAAAAATTTACACTAAATTTTGTTTCATATATTGAATGAATAGTTCTGTTTAAACCTTTTAATGACATTTCAACAGCAATTCTCTGTAGAAAAACAAATCTATGGAATAGTAAACCATATTTATTATAACTTTTATAATGGAAGACTCACAATTATAAAGAATGAAGTTTAGACAATAGAACACATTAAACTTATTTTCCAATTAAAAAAATTAAGTCAAATGTTCACATTGAGAATAAAACTGTTATAAAATTCAATATGCCATATGTTGCCCATTGCTTGAGAAAATTGAAGTGAAAAAAAATTTTTAATTATTTAAAAAGTTTGACTGTCTTGTTAAGTGTTGAACTCTAGAAATAGGCATATTTTCATTGAGGATATTTATAAATTTTTGTTTTGTTATTTGAGGTATTTGTTGCATTTTAATGCTATGTTGTGTTTCATATTTTTTTAAACCTACTTCAGGTTTTTTGAAATGTGACAACCCTATAAAGTATAGCTAATAATAATAAAATAAAAAGCCTCATAGTTTTAAATTATCTTATCTTCTCCTATTGTACTTCTCCCATTAATCAAATCACATAATTCAAGTAAACCCTTTCTTTGTTTAGTTTTGAACATTTTTAACTGTTTCATTTTATGACTTAATTTTTCCAACTCAATATATATATATTTATTGCAATAAATAATTATTACATGAAATTTAAGCTGTTCTTTTATACAGGACTTGGATGATGACTCAGCTATGTCTAGGTCTTATCGTATCTGTCTACCAGATATTTCTGGTAAGTGAATATTATTCAATTTATTGGGAACTTTTAATGCTATTGAAATAATTATCATTTATTTCTCCAAAGTAATTTAAATTTTATAAGCTATTATTTCCTAATGGAAAAACAAGTAAATAATGATTAAGCTAGGAATATAATAAATATTCGCCAAAGTATTTTTTGGAAAATTATTTTTCAACAAAGATTTTTGGGGGGAAATTCCAATAGATTTAATACAGAATAATCTAAAAATTTTATTTTTACTATATGTTATTCCAAATAGTTTTTAAACATATTTTGTGATGATCATGTGCTGATGAGATGAAATCGAGTGATGAGATTAATATATGTAATTACAATTTGGAATATAAACTTCTTTTTTTTATAGCCTTTTTTATCATAGCACTGAATTTTTAAAAGCATTTCTGTTAAACTTTCTTTCGAATTTTAATGGATAAATGTTTTTTCCTGAAAATGATATTTTTAGCATTAAAGTGTTTTTTTAAGAATTAAGAGAATTTTTTTTTCAATTAACTACAGTTTTTTTAAATNCTGTTAAACTTTCTTTCGAATTTTAATGGATAAATGTTTTTTCCTGAAAATTTTATTTTTAGCATTAAAGTGTTTTTTTAAGAATTAAGAGAATTTTTTTTTCAATTAACTACAGTTTTTTTAAATAGCTATTAGTCAGATTTTTTTTTACTCTTAAATGTTTCTAAGTAATCTTATTATTGTCGTTATTCTAAACATTTCTATTAAAGTTTTTTGTTTTTTTTTTCCTTTACCCCATACTAATAATGCAGCTGAGTTTTGATTATTTTTTAATAATAACTGTATTTATTTCTACATAAAAAAATGACATTTATTTATTTATTTGTCCAAATATTCCTCTATTCGTCAAAACCACTATTCGGTACATCCCTAGACTAAACATTAATTGCTATTTAAATTTTTAAGTTAAACTCCTGAATAGCATTGAATTTAAAAATATTATGATTAAAATGTTTTAATTTGAATGTTTTATCAAAATTTCATGAAAAGCTTTGAAAAAAATTATTATTTTAAAAGTTGTTTTTGTAGTCAGAGGCAGAGGGCTGTGTTAAAACCTTTTTAGGACAACAATCTGTCCCTAGACTGTGAAATATCTTATAAAATAAAAATTAAGTTACAAATACAAGAAAAATTGTGTAATAGTGCCTCAATAGTATTTCTAGACAGTAAATGGAATAGTCTTGGTCAAATAAAAAACAAAATATTTGGTATTTTTATTTGTCTTATCCCCTTTTTTCAATTCATTAATTTTTTTAAAAAATAAAATAAGCCCTTCCATAACAACCAGTTGCTGGTCAAGATGTTCATAGGGATAAAGGCTTAAACCAACTACAAGATAGTACACAATTATAGCTCAATGCCTTAATAATTGTTTCTCATTTATATACTTAGTTTCATTATTAAGGTCAAAATAAAGATAATTTTAATGTAAACTTACTAGCTCAACGAGTTATTGTTTGTCAAAAATTATTATGTTGCTAAAAAAAAGTATACATTTTTTTAATCTAAAAAAAAAGCTATTTTCATAATTGAAGAACAGTATTCAACATAATGAGCTTATATTCTACATGTTTTATTCCAATCTTATATGCTCTGTTATGTTATACGTAATGCAATTTCTGTTAGCATTTTAAAAAAATTTATATAAAGATATATTTTAGGCATATAAATATGCAAATAATTCTGTAATATGTGTTGATAATTAAGGAATTTGTCTTCAAGACTTAAATAGTTTAATCCCTAAATGTAATATAATTTATGTTTCATATTTAAAAATATTTTTATGTATCTGTAAATTCATAATTTTTTTCTTAATTATATAGAATTTTTTCAAGGAGAAGCCATTATTCAACCTGATTTAGATGCCTGGAAATCTCATCTCATCGGTAAATTAATAGATGTTTTAGTTTTTAGAATTAGATTTGAAATTTTATTCCTAAACTGTTGGATACACAGCTTCATTTCTTTTCAATATATCCAGTTATGTTTTTATTTCCCTTTATTAATTAATCAGTATTAGAATTTTTCATTCTTGTTAAATTTATTTTATCTAAATGATTTGCATTAGCTTAAATGATTTAAAAAAAACTTATGGACTATGAGTGTTTCAAAAGACTAATACCGATACAGACTGCTACTAACAAAATCATAAAGGCCGGGATAGCCTGGTCGGTAGGGCGCCGGGCCAATGTTCGTGGGTTTGAACCCTGCCGGTCGAAGGCTCCCCGTGTAGTAAAGTGACTGATGCACATTAAATCTGTCGAGTCCACAAAAGTCCCATAACAAATCAATTCCTTTGGGGGCACTGGATTAGAGAGCAATCGTTCTCTGATTCAGATCAAAATTACGATCTGTGAATGAATGAATGGGTCCGCCCTATAAACAGGTGCGAGGTATGATATGGCAGAAGTCGAATTCTGGGCCATAGATGGCGCCACTGAAAAAACAAGAAACCTACACTCTGCGTTAAATTTGCTCGATTTCACCAAGTAGGCTTGCCCGTGTGGCAAGTGGCATTAGAACCAGCCAACCAACTAACAAAATCATAGGATTATATGTTTCTTTTTTAACTAAAATTTGAAGGACCGGAATCATTACAATATCAAAACACATTGAAGCAAACCTTTAATCTATTCATTATCACTGATTTTAAAAGCAAAATTTTGCTAGACATATGTTTTAAGTTTCGTAATATATGTAGCATGTAAATAAATTTAATTTTCTCTTTATGAACATGAACAAAGTTGCAGGTATGAATTGTCCTTCCCACTATATTTCCGCTTTCTTTTTTATTTTACCTTTTTTTGTAAATTTTAAATATAGGGCCTGTTAGAAAACTTTTAAGACACAAAAAGTTTTTTCTGTTTTATAAGTTATGAGCTGTTTTAAATATTAAATATTTTTTTTTATCTTTAATAGTTTATCTACATTTTTTGTTGCCTTTTCCTATCTTTACAAAAGACACCTAATTAAAATTTACTTCAATAATCAGATTTATTCCAAAATTAAACAGTGTAAAATAGGAAATAATTTACTTACCAGGCAACTAATTTGATCTTCTGCAAAATCATGCTGATTGCTAAGTAGACAAAGCACATGTATTCTGTAATTAAATTTTTAAGGCTTATATTTCAAAATTATTGGTTTAGTTATTTTGAAATAAGATATAAATTTAAAAATTTTAAATTAAAATAAATTTTTCTTTCAGGTTTGAGTTATATAATTGAAATCAGAGATAAAACAGATGATACAAATATTCTTCGGCATCATTGTATACTCTGCTCTGACGATATCCATGCAGAAAATGACAGTGGAGAAATGGTGATCGATCATATTTCATCTTATAAACATATGTTCAAGTATTTGGTATGTTTTAGAATTTTTTTATTTTGGCTATAATTTAATTCAAAAATTCTAATATAATATTTGTTAGTTTGCATATGCATTAAGACCAACCAATTATACAGTTAAGAAAATAAAATAAACTTTTCCTTATTACTTTTAGCCATGGATAAATGTATAAAAAATACTTATAAGATCTGTTATTTTTTAAATTTTTATAAGATCAAGGATGAGAATCCTCTGCTTTTCTGCTGTTTTCTTTTTACTAAAATACTGATTTTGTTTAACTTTTATCCAATTTCCTGTATGATGTCATAAAAAAAACTTTGTATCACTGAAACCAAATCCAGAGTTTTGTGAATTTTACAGCTTTTCATCACAGCGTGGATAAAAAGTCCCATATTTTTTTCCTCTCGTCTCCCACAAAAATATTACTTCTGTCAAAATAATCTTTCATGAGGTTTTAGAATACATTTTGATTGAATCGTGGATTTGCGATTAAATGGGCATGACTGGAGCATGTGCTGATAATTCAAAAGTGTAATTCGAAATTCATGGATCATAACAGTGTTGTATCAAGAGAGAAATAGAAATCTTAAATCTGTAAAAGTTCCAAGCTGTAACTGTTGAAAATGCAATCGTCAAAACCACATGGACAATTAAATCATCACAAATTGGGTGCATCAAAAAATTGTTCATTATATTCACGGTTCAATAATTCGCATACAAACAATATGAATTTAAAAATAAAGATTATAAAAACCATGGAAATATCTGACAGAAATGTGATCCTAAAACCATGTTTGTTCACAGGTGAATCGTCACTAATCGAGGGCATAATAATGTAATTCTTCAAATGCAAAATTCTAAGTTCACTGCACAAACTATTGCATTAAAACATTTGGATTTTAAAAACTGTGTGATTATCCGTTTTGATAACTCCGAAGAAAAACTATGTAAAATTTTCAAGTGAATTAAGAAATGATTACTCAAATGCACGGTTCGGAATTTATTTACATTATAATGGTGTATCAAAACATCAGTATATTAAAAGCCATGTGGAAATCTTCCAATGGTTGTCGAAATAGCGGTTTCAAATGGTAGACCACGTGGATTTATGGTGGAATCGTTACTAATCGATTGGATCAAAATAAAAAGTGATTACTCAAATGTGTGCCCCGAAGTTCCTGATACACCATCAGGGGTGAATGACTTCCTCAAAAGCGAAGCGGAAATCCTCTTTTTTCTCCCAATTTTTAAAATTTCTGACTATGTTCCAAAAACGTAATTTTTATGGGAATTGCAATTATTACAGAACCCCCCCCCCCATCCTTAACTGCCGAAACCCTACCCGTCTGAACAATAGAACAAACTTTTTCTCCTGCAGTAGCCTCGGGAGAAAATGGGTGGAGCTTCGACAGTTGTGCCGTTGCCTTGACTACCGCTGTAAAGTGGAAAGGATAAGGTTCTTCGTTGTTGAGTTCTAAGCAGTTTCATTTCGACCGCCTATGTTTGACGGGTATTGACCGCATTGGTGCGACGTGTATTGAATTTTTCACATCCGTGCATTATGGTTCTCTCGACTCTGCTAGTTCTTATTTTTGACTGTTCCTGCATTTGTCCGTGCATATATTTGTTTTCTGTTTACTTGTGTCCTTTTCACGTGTGCATCGTAAGATGAATGTATTTTAAAGATGTAAGTTAATTTGATAGACGAACACCAAAGTGCGTATGATCTATGCTGCTGGAAAAAATTTTCAATTTTGATTAGTTAAATAAGACAGTCAAACTGACTAAAACTGTTAGCAACAATCTATTAGAAGATATTGAGGTGAAAGTTAGTGACTGCTTAATTTAAAATCATTGACTGGCAATTATTTTAAAATAATGATTATTCAGCTTTATATATTGCTTAGTTTTCTTTAATATAGTAGTGGTCTAAGAGAATTATATTTAAGAAAAATTTAAATTTCACTGTCTAAATGCTTCTACCACTTTTAATATTAAATAAAAAATCTCATGGCAGAGTTATAATTTTATATACCTTATTGATGTCACAGTATTACATAGAACACTCCCTCCCAACCTCCCAGTGTCTGTCGTAAAAGTTTAGCTTTTATTTTTGTCCACTTTCATGCCTGCACTATGAAGTTGTATTACATCATTAAGATTTGACTGAATTCAAAGGAATATGTTTTTAGGTTGCTGTAGTGCATTACTACTTTTCATTACAATTTGTCTTATATCACTCACATATTTGAGCTCTCAAGATATTGATATTAGTTGAATCGTCAAACTTCAATTTTTGAAAGATAAAAGAAATTTAGTTCCATTAAAGATTTATGGAACAATATATTTGATCTTAAAATTGAATACTATATATAACATTATTGATGTTATACAACAAATGAAGCTAGTTTCCAACAAAAAAAATGAAAAGACTGTCAATATTTTTAACTTCAACTTCTGAAAGCTGCTGAAATTCTATGAAAATGCTGAATGTTTTATAAACATTATCAGAAATGTATATGAAAATTACAATATAAAAATTATTCATGCTGGCCAAGAATCAGAATCCTTCGAGTAGATTTGGATGTTGACGACTTCATTTTTTTAATTAATAAGACCATTTTACGGTCTTAATTGCTATTAACTCAATTATAAAGAGAGTATCAGTGAATAGATGGAGTATAAGGTGAAACCTTGCTTAATATCTTTCTGACCTTGATTTTGCAGACTATTTATGTTTACTGACCAACACCCTTTAAGACTTAAAACAAACATTTTAAATGTTGAGGCTAAAAAAAAAAATGAGACTTATTATCAACCAAAGTTTGAAAATAATTCTAAACAGTTAAAGGGCATATTCATAAAAAATGACAAACTAGAGAAGGTAAACAGTTTAACTTATCTTGTTTAACTTATAAAACAAACTTATCTTGAAAATATAATTAACAACAAAAGAGAAACTGAAGAAGATGTACTAAATAGAATAAGCAAAACCCAAAGCAGTTACGCTATTCTTGATAAATTCTGGAAAAACATAATGATTTCCAATAAAATTAGAATCTCCAATACTAATGTTAAATCTGTCCTACTCTATAGATTTGATACATGGCACTGAAATAAAAGACTTCAAGTATTTATTAACAGCAATTTGAGAAGATGAATCTTATGTATCAAGTGCTTACATTAAATTTGTAGTGCAGAAACTTAGAAAAGCAAAACAGAAACCATTGAAACTTGAAATTTAAAAACATAAATGGAAATGAATTGGTCATGTTCTACGTAAACCTGAAACATTTAACGTAAAACAAGTTTTTGATTGGAACCCTCAGGACAATAGAAAAAGAAGATGACCTAAGAAATACCTGGCCCCGGACAAATTATAAGAGAATTCAAAACAACAGGAAAGACATGGAAGGAGGCAAAATATCTGTCCACAAATAGAGTGAGATGGAGAGCTATGATAGAAACATGGTGTTCCAATTTGAAGTGAAGAGAAATATGTATGCATGCATCTTCAACTTTTAAATAAATGGAAAACAAAATACTTCGTGAAATTAATAAATTACACTAAAAAAAAAAAATTCATTGAAAACATTTATGTAACACAACATTTTATATCTATATCATCAAAATAAAATGCTGGCAAATTGAAATAGGCTGGAGAATGACTTTGAAAAAGCTAAAATATCAATAAAAACCAACCATTGATGGTTATGATTATATTCTGTCATATATCTGCACATGAAGATTTGATGGACATGACAATATTGATAACGAAATTAAAAGAAGTATAATGTATAAATATAATTTAAGTCATTTTTGCCAAGAAAACTCTGAGATAATAAAATTACGTCAAGATTCAAATGTCATACTAAGTATGTAATTATTACTCTAAAAGAAACTGATGATTTTGTTATTTTTTGTTCTTATATTTTTCAAATGACATTTCAAAACCTTTGTCATCAACATCAGATAGAGTGATATATGTTAATTCTTTTTTTTAACAGTACAAACATTTCAGAATTGGCTCTGTTATTATTCATTGCCTTTTGAGTGTATTGTGGTATTAAAAAAACACAGGCCAGTCTATCTATAGATAAAATTACAAAAACTGAGAAATATTAAATCACTGCATAGTTTTACATTCAAAAATTTTATGAACTTCATTTCATGACAAGATAAAGAATGTTGTATTATTTTGAAAGAAACTGATGGCTTATTTTAAGCTTTTGTATTGTTGACTAACATTTTAAAATTGTGCCACCTTTTATTTCTAAAAATATTTACTTGAATGATGTCATATTTGTATTTATAGCTAAATGCCTGAAGTTTTGAAGCTGTTATTTTTTCGATGCATACATTTTCATTGTGGCTTTTCATAAATTCTCGGATAGTGTTTTTGGTTCCCAAAGTAATTGAAATCTTTCTAATGTACTGTGAAGATTGATTGGCATTATAATAGATTTGCACGATTTTATGGTACTAGAATGATAATTTTGGAATAAAATGTTTGTTCATATCTAAATTTAAGCAATCCTAAATGTACAAAATTAAAAATACTTGTGTCACTTAGTATTTCAAAAATGATTCATTATTTTTACACTTAAGCTACTTGCTATTTTTACACTAATGATCTCTTGAAAGCAGTTTGGGATTTTTCCTTAGTGGTGATCTTAAGACAATACTGGTGCACACTGCATTACCACAATTTAGTTTATTGAAACAGATATAGATATTAATATACTTTGTATTGTTGAACTATTTGTTGGCTTTTTATGGATCTGGAACCATCAGTGGCTTTACATTAGAGTGGATTCTTGACCATTAAAACATAATCGGAAAAAAAGACAATTTGATCATTTTATCAGCCATCCAACCACTGAAAATTGAACCAGCTCTACATAATACCAATAATTTCTTATAATACGATGAAATATAAAATAAATGCAAGAGCAAGAAATCTTTAGGGTATTTAGAAACTCTAAGAAACCTTTCTTGTCAAATTGAAGTATTTTGGCTGTGCTAATAAAATGCAAATTTAGTTGCTATTGAATATGTATGATGAACTAGGAGCATTGCCTCCTTGTATAGCAAAATAGAATTGAGAAATTGAATTTTTATTATCATAGGTAGTTTTAATTTTCCTCATTATAAAAGTTTGATCTTATTTTCAATAATGTGAAGAAATTTTAAATTGACTGCCCCAATTTTTTACAAATTCTAAATTGTTTCAATTCAAAAATAAATATAGAAGACCTGTATTTCATTCAATTTTAAAGAAGTGGTATACGAAAATGAGAAGCTTGAAAAATGATTGCCTGTTGAAAATTGATTTTTCACCTTTAAAACTAATTACTTGTATCGAGTTTTAGTTAATGTATTTATCTAAGAAGAAACTTTTTAACTCTGAACTAAAATTTAAGGCAAGTAAGCATTCCCTAATTACTAAAAGGGTTTGTTTTTTAAAAATCTTAAAATAATACTGTGCAGACAAAGAAATAGCTGTTAATAATTCAATAATGTTTGAAAATAAAAAGGCTAAATATGTGTTTCAGAAAAATTGCTTGATAAAAAAAAGAGAAATAATGGTGAAAAATGACATTTTTAATGACATATTTCTAGTAAAACATATTTCTAGAAAGCTTGATATCTAGTGCAGCTTATCTGAGCTAAAATTTGAAGCGATGAATCACTAATAGAATACTAGAAGTGTTTATCGAAAATCATAAATTGATGTTACACAGAATAAAGATTTGTAAAACATTTCTAATATGTTTGTTACATCTGTTAAAAAAAATTTTAGACCTTGATATAAAATGATTTTTAGGCAAAATGGACTTAGGCTTCAAGCATTCAAATGGCTGATTATAATTATGGTTGATTGTGTTGCACTGTTTTATTATACAGTATACTGTTTTGTTGAAAAATATATATATATATTCATCTTTTAATTTTAAAAAAAAACTTTTGATGATTAACAAGAGTTAGATTGAGTACTGAACCAATAATTCTATTTACAACCTACTCTGAAATAAGTTTTATAAAATTCTCTATTGCCCAATAACATATTTAATATTTAGTTCAATAACATAATGATGCAGCTATGCTTAAGTAGCAGTTCTATTCTTTAATTTATACTGAACTGGATCTAAATTTGTATAATTGTTAAAAATATTTCTAGGTAGCTTTTCAAGCAATGTGTGTTTAAAACTTATATCAGCTGCCTTGAAATGGTCAAAATAATAAAATGAATTTTGCATGTGAATGTTAAGAGCAATTGTTTTTGTTATAGAGATAATTTCCGACTAAGTTTTCTATAGATTTTTTTTTAAGCCAGTGATCCAGCTGCTGTGTTTTAAACCATTAGATATGTCACCAAATAAGTTGATTTGATTAAACTAAAGAAAATATGTATTAGACCTGGCTTTTAAATTAAATTGTAGCATTCATATAGCATTGTTATATTATTTTTTTAATATAAGTATAGTTTCTCAAGTTTTTTACTTACAATGTAAATAACATTCTTTTCAACAAAAGAAATGAAAATTAGCTTTTTACGAAAAATATTTTTAAGATTATATTTAGTAGTAAAATATCAAAGTTTCTTAATCTTTTTTTTTCACATTTTATTGACCATTATACTATTCATCATAAAAATAAAATATTTTGTTAGCATATAAATAAATATTGAACAATGACTTCTGCCAACAGATATTTAGAACGAATTATTATATTTTTTTCAAAATTTTTTTTTAATTTGAAATCGGACAATTTCGGTCTTTATCTTAACAAATTAATTTTGACAACTTGATTTAGCTAAATTGGAAATTGCTAAGATTTCCAAGTGCTTTTTCCATGAAACGTCTTTGCATTTTTCGAGAGAAAGCCCTTGGAATGTACTATTCTCCAAACCACAGCTTGTTCCTGCCTCACCTTGGGCGGCTGCAGTGACAACTTTCAGATTTCTAAGAGGACATAATTATCTTAGTGCCCATCTTTTTCCTTTAAAACATTGTCGTCTCTTCTACATCATTTGGACGAGTGCCCTATACTATCTTTCTCTAATCAGGTATAAAAGTATTGGAGAGCACATACTCTAATGGCCAAAGGTCTACTATTTCATAATTCATGTCATAATTCATTCAAATTCATGTGAGTGTTAAGCTTCAATAAAAATAACTATGATTTTCTTTTATTCAGTGATTAGTTTTTAATAATTTTTACCATTTTAGTTTGAAACAATTAGTATTTTGGTTATAATATTATTTTCACATAATATTGTTTTTAAATTATATTAATTATTACCATTGCATTTTATCAGAGTTTTGATTGGTAATTGTAGAGATAAAAAAATGCAGGTTCTTTTTAAATGTATTTGAGTTGAGATATCACTAACAAATTCAAATTTTGGTGAATTGTTATTTTGTTTTTAAAAATATCTTTAATAGCTTTACCTTAACAAATAACTTATATCTTCTTTATTTTCAGTGTGTCACATTATTTGAACTATATTTTGTGTTATATAAGAATTTTATACCAAATTTATTTATTGGCGTATTTTTTAATTTAATAGTTAAAAGACTTAATTTTTATACCCTTAACAACGGCAAGCCTTTCCATTATCTGGCTGGATTTAATGAACGTATATAAGAATGGAATGCATCTGAATATACAATATACAATCAAACCTTCTTTAACAATCACCTCTAAACAGCAACCTCTGTTGAGTGTCTTTCGAATGTCTTCCATAAGATTTAAGTTAAGAATAACCTTAGAACAATGATTTCCATACAACGACCACACATTGATATCACAAATTATGTTCCAGGTATATCTTAGTAAATGTTTCTTATTATTTAGCATATATTACCTCAACTCTCATCACATTGCAATCCAGTGCTTTTTTTTAATTATTTTTTTTTAAAGAATTTTAAACTATTCATATGGAAATCATATAAACTTATAATAACAGTCGTTCAAAAGTCGACCCAATTTAGGGTTTACGGCTACTGATGATTAACTCTATAACCTTGTAATTTTGAACCCAATCCAGAAAACAAAGGTACTCATAAATCAAGTATTGGGAGAAATTTGCCTTTAATAAGGACTTTTTGATAGAACTAGTCTGTATTTGCGTTACATAGAAGGGAAAACCTCCCATGTTTAACCTGACCGCAAAGGGACTCTAACCCGCAATCTGTCTACCACTGGGGATATTTTACGTCAAGACTGCATTGACAGCGATCGCTGGGATTCGAACCCGGTTCAACTCATTGGAGGGCGAACACTGTATAGAAGTCAATCATAGAAATGATTTGACTGTTCACTTTGGCCTATTACCGAAAGCATGAATACTAATAATCAACTCTATAACCTTGTAATTTTGAACCCACTCCAGAAAACAAAGGTACTCATGGATCAAGTATTGGGAGAAATTTGCCTTCAATAAGGACTTTTTGATATAACTAGTCCGTATTTGCGTTACATAGAAGAGAAAACCTCCCACGTTTAGCCTGACCGCAAAGGGACTCTAACCCGCAATCCGTCTACCACTGGGGATATTTTACATCAAGATTGTGCATCGACGGCGATCGCTGGGATTCGAATACCCCAAGCGAACGCTGTACAGAAGTCAATCATAGAAATGATTTGACTGTTCACTTTGGCCTATTACCGAAAGCATGAATCAGCATTAATAAAGGGTAACAATCCTCAATGCGCCATCTATCAGCTTTTATTTTATGCTGGAAAAGTTATCCCAGCAAGAAGTAACCTCTGCTTGCATTATACAAAAATAACCACTTTTTCTTTCTTCTTTTTTTCTAAGTTCGCCAGTAAATTAGCCTATGTTCAAAATTCTTACTGAAAGGCAAAACTTAATAATTTTTTATGATTGATTTTTTTTTTCCATAAAAATCTTCGAATCAGAATGCAAATTTACTATAAATTGAATTATTTAACAAAAGGCAAATTCAAATCAAGTGTCAGTTTGCTGTTGGAGAGGAGTAAATGAGCAATGAATGGGAAAGAAATTGAATAGTTTAGGGTTAATTCTTGATAACTTCTTAGAATAGAGCAGCAATATAAAGATAAACTTAAGGCAACATTATGTTATAAAGTTATTGTCACAAAAAAGAATTATTTTCTGAAAAAATAGTTAGATGATAATGTGCCATCTTGCAACCAGTTAATCTGTTTTATTGACATTAACTGCACGAAAGAATTTCATCCTGCGATTTCGGGCTACTAACTTATTAATCTGTATTTTATGGTAGTTTGTCTCATGCTTGCATTTTCTGAACTTAATCTAATTCTAATTGGAAATGCGATGTTTCTAACAGAAATGACTGTAATCAAATGAAAAATATAGGATTTATTCAAAAAAAATTCCTTTTGACCTTGTTTTATGATACAGAGGAATATATGTATTTGAAGAAAAAATCATTTTCCAATACATGTGACAAAACACAAATTTTTTCATTGAATTTTGGTGCCGTGGCGAATGCATACCACCATACCTGGTTAAGTAACGTTAAGTGAAGGAACATATAAAAATATTGCCATTAAATACTGACAGCCTGGGCAACAAAATTACATGAATTTATAGTTAAATTGAATTGTCATATAAGCCATAGTTGTGTTAATGCATATTGTAATGTATTAACGAAATGAGTGTTGGTTCCATATAAATGTTAAATATCTTCTCAAAAAGTAATATTTCTTTTTATTTCTCGTAAATTTATATTTCTACCAGATATTGAAAATTCAATCAACAGATAAAAAACAGGGGGGGTGAATTTAGTTAACATGAAATTAAAGGTTACAGTTCTTAAAAAATTAGAAATGTGCAATTCATTAAAAAAAGAAAAAACTATACTCGGCGATAAGAAGTAGAATAGAGATAAGAAGTTCCGTTTAACACTCCTGTCCATAAGGCATTCTGTTTTTATAAATTTACATCTTTCAAAGTTAGAAAGCTTTGGAATAATTAAGAAATCTTTAAGGATGGTGCTTAGTCCAACTAGATTCCTATAAAACCGGCTGTCTTGGTAGTCAGCAATTTTTTTCTATATGTTGTATTAATGAAATATCTTATTTTTTTAGGAGAAACATTTTCAGTCTTGTGGTTTTAAGTTTACCGAAAGAATAGAAGAAAGTTATAATTATCGAACCGTACTTCATAAGTGCTGTGAAGATATATGCAATAAACTTGGATATGATTATATGTGCATTACAGACGATGGTTATTTTGAAGAAAATATAAAGGCTGTTTTGAAAATGGTTAACAATATACCTCACAGGTGTGAAAAAGATATTGAAATTGATGCATCAAGTTATGAAAAGGATGTTGAGTGTGATACATCAACAGTGACCTCTCAGCTTACCGATGTGTTAAAAGATGTTACAAGAATAAAAGTTGAATCAATATCAGACCAAAAAACAAATAAAGAAAGTGATGATTTGAAAAAAGTGGACTCATTGAAAAAAGAAATTGATTCATCATCAAAACAAAAAACTGGTGATAAAAGTGATGATAAATGTAATTTAAAAAAGATTCCAGGAAAGGAAGCTAAATCACCAACTAAGCAAAAATCAAATGATAAAAGTAATGTCAGCCTAGAAATAAAAAATGAACCAAAAATAAAAGTGGAATCACCAACAAATTTGAAAATAAATGACAAAAAAAAGGATACTTTAAAAATGAATATGTCTGAAACGCGAGTTGAATCTTTGTCAAAAGAGGAAGCAAATAGAAGTAATGACCTGAAAAAGAAATGTGTTAGTTCTGACAGTAATGAAAATGAAAAGTCAAATGATGAAAAAAAAGCTTTGGATAAAACCAAAAAGCAAGGTGTAACAGCTTTCTCGGCTAGCAAAATAGCACCATTTTCACTTTTTAGTTTTGGGGCTAACAAAAAAGGAAAGAATTCTAGTCAAAAAAAGAACAAATCAAAACCTAAAGCTAAAGTGCCCAAATCTGGAGATCATCAGGACGATGATGATGGCATTGAGATCATTTTTGAAAGTAATCCCAAACCAGCAAGTGGGCAAGGTTCTGCCACTGGGGGGAAAAAGAGTTCATTGGATAAAATTCCTCCAAAAGCTTCAAATTCAAATGTGAAAACACAAGAGAATCAGCCTGCTGCTAAAAAGATAGAAAGTAAAGATCTTGGAAAAAAAATAAAGATTGAAGATGTGTCTAGTAGTAAAGAAAATTCTGTTGCGCTTCCCAAAAATCAAAGTGATACACAGTTAAGAGACAAAATATGTGATAGCGAAAAACAAAAGAACGACTTGGCTCTGAATGAATCTAAAAAACTTGATACTAAAATAAAGGCAGAGGTTTCTCCCATAAAACAGAAATCTACTCTTTTTACAGAAGGGCAAAAAATTCCAGTTCTTGAAGAACCAGTACTTACACCATTCAAAAGAAAAAATGCACAAAATAAAAATGTTAGGTCTCAGACAAATATATCCAATCTTAAAGTTTTGAAGGAAGCAGAGGCAGTTGCTGTCACTATACAAACTTCACCTAGAGTAGCAGAAAATGTAAGTAATAATTTTAGTGTAACAGAATTTGGTGAGTCCAATAAAATGTCTGAAAGTGTGCTGATTAATGAATCAAAAAGCAGCTTAACATCTAGTGAAATAAAAGAAAATGCAATTCAAACTTCCATCTTTGCAACTGAGAATGAAGATACCAATATAAGTGAAGCAGCGTATGATGAGCTAACAGATCAAGATGTTAGTCAACAGTCTGACTGTAATGTTGCTCTTGATGATTCCCAATCTTCAAAAAACGATAATGATAAATCTGCGGCTGAACAAAAATCTCCAGCTAAAAAAAAGTGTTGTCAGCATAAACATCAACATCATCATAAAACTGTGCACTCTAAATATTGTATAAAACGTATGTATCTTAACTTTCTATGTATTTTTTGTTTTAATTCTGTTTATTTGGGTATTTATTATAATGTGATATATATTAAAAGTTATTGCAAACTTAATTTTCTTAATTTTAATAAAACTATTACAATTTTGAATCAATATTTAATATAATTGGCCTTGTTTTAATTACCGTTTTTGACCTTTACATTTTATTTAAGATGTAGCATTGCTGTTAATTAATTTTTTACGAAATAACCATAAAACTGTTATGTGCACCAATTTTTAATTTTCTGTTCTATGTTTTACAATTTCACTAAAAAAATTCACATTACTTTAACTTTCTCAAATGATAAAGTTTTATGCAAAGATTTATGTTGCTTGAGCTGTTATCTTAATATTTTTTTTAATATAAATTTTATGTACAAATTTTTAAAAAAGTTATGACAATTTCCATTTCTCTGCATTATAAGTTAGTAGATGTGCTCAAGAATAATTTCCGAGAGGATTAGATTGAAATATTGAAGTTTGAAGAATCTTGAGAAGTACTTAACTTTCTAGAATCCAAAATATATATGGGTGTGAGAACTTGAGCTTGTTGATTTGACCAATATAAATTCTTTGATGGACTTTGGAAAATATAACCAAATTATTTCAATGATAACTTCTAGAATAAATAAACTAGAGTTAAATAGGATATTCTAAAAAAAATGAATTTCAACCTAAAACGGGAGTACACTGCACATCAGTTAGAGCCCCTACAAAACAACTTATGTTTTATGTCGCCTATGCCTTCTCTGAGCAATTTTTGTAGAAGTCCGTATGAAAATCTTTTATTAAAAAGATGTAATTTTATATGAAGAGTTATGGAAAATGAATTAGAACTAGAACAAAATTGAATTAGAACAAAAATATGAAGAGTTATGGAAAAGGAAGCACTATACTGAGCCGTCACTGTTATTGAAAAATTGTCTAGATAATGTAAATTGTAAAAGAACAAAAATTAATTAGTTTTTTTTTTTTTTTAATTTATAAAAATCTTAACCCTAGCAACTAAATAAATATCCTGCATTGACTAAATATTTTGTAGTAAAACTTCTAGACCTTGTTTGCATTACTTATGAAAAAAAAAACATAAAAAACTTAGAGGACTAACTGGGCAGCAATGGAATTTATACTGAGGTTTTTCATGCAATCTAGAAAATTTTGAATAAAAGATTTTTGAATTTTAGATTTCTATATCATACCCACTTTGTGACAAAATTACAAAAGCAAGACCTTGTTAGCTACTAAATGTATAAAAATTATTGGCTAGGGCAATGAGATTTTCTGTGTTTTTAAAAGGATAATGTTGAATACACAAGCTTAAAAAAGAAATTTGTAAAGTTTTGAGTGCGATTGATTAAGATAAAAAAAACTATTGTTTAATCAGTGACCATTATAAATCATAATTCAAATCTGTTGCATAATCGCAATATTAGTTTTAAAAAATAATAGCAATACTAGTTCTGAAAGTAATTTACAGATTGCATGCATTTATTAAAATTTATATTATAGTAGCATGTTTACTTTAAATTTAAGATTAGTTTTTTTCTTTTTCTACTTACTGCCAACTGTTATTTATGTATAAAATTTATTGTAACCCCAAGAGTAAGGATTTTATACTCAACTAAAAGAATCAATGTCCGAACAAATTAGAGAACTCTTAAAAGGTTTTGAAATTTCTGTAAAACTTTAATTTGTGTGTAAGTTGGTGCCTGTTATAATCAAGTATGCTTTTGAGACAAATTTTATATTTTTCTCTTGTGTTCATTAAATGTAAATCTGTACTAATATGTCTATTTGTGTTTTATATTAATTACTTTCTAAATCTATCATATTTTAAGTAACATTTTGTAATATTTTTCAGGAATTATTAGTCGCTCAAAAATATCTAAAGAAGCGTCTGAAAGTAGTATAGATAAGGAGCTTATTTCTTCAAAAGATTTAGCTGAAATATCAACTAGTGATGACTCAAAACAAATGGTAACTCAGAAATCTGCTGATGTTGCTGATTCTAAAAGTAAAATCCGTACATCAAAATCTCCAGAAAGGAAATTTACTCGAATTTCTTCTGAAAGAAGGTCACGTAGTCCAACAAACCGCTACAAAAGTCCTCTCAGAATATATTCTCCTATTTCAGTTTCTCGCTATGCGAAAAGTCACGGTAGGAGCCGTTCAATATCCCCTCGAAAGCGTTCTCGAAGTCCGATTAGAAGACGTTCAAAGAGTCCTTTAAGGAGATATTCCAGAAGCCCTATAAGAAGATATTCCAGAAGTCCAATAAGGAGACAGTCGAGGAGCCCAATAAGACGGCAAAACAGAAGTCCCATAAGGAGAAGATCTAGAAGTCCTTTCAGAAAACAATCAAGGAGCCCAATTAGAAGACGTTCTCGTAGTCCTTTTAGAAGGCAAGTGAGAAGTCCCATTCGAAAACGGTCCATAAGTCCATTTAGAAAACGTTCAAGAAGTCCTTTTAGTAAATTTTCTAGAAGTCCTTTAAGAAAACATTCAAGAAGCCCTTTACGTCTGAGCTCCAGAAGGCAATCAAGAAGTCCTATTCGTAGATTCAGCCCTGTAAGACGATCTGTATATTCTCCTAAAAGGGCTCGCTCGAGAAGCATGGACAGGATCCAAGCAATTCATAACCCTCAAGATCGTAACCTTCCAAGAAAGCGATCTAGAAGTTCAAGTCCATCACGTAAATTACCTCGCCGATATGACCTCACTAAGAATGTTTCTCCTGATCCATATACAAGAACTTCTTCAAAACATCATGGTCACAAAAATTCTGAAACTAGTAGATCAGCTGATTTAGATCCAGTTAGTGATGAAGATGAATCTATTTATTTTAATACTTCTGAAAAGCCACAACATATTGAAGAAATTATGAAATTACCTGAACCTACTCGCTCAGTTATATCAGAAATGTTTAAAAAGTTTTTATCTACATCGAATGTCAATCCAAAAGATTCGTCATTATTAAAATTCATGCAATTTATGAATGCACATAGTGGTCAGGTGCAAGAAATCATGAGTTCTCCTGGTACTTCAACTTTCAACAATCCAATTTCTCAGAAAAAAAATATTATACCTCATTTAGGATCAGCTCTTCGACCTCAGTTACCACCAAATTTATCAGGCAATCAACAGTATAATGCCATCATTTCAAATCCTCAAAACCCTTTGCTAGCACAAAATATACTTTCTCAATCTGTTTCACCTTTTATCCAACCCCAGATATTTCCTGGTGCTGTACCAAATACACATCCTATGCTCAACCAATTCCAACAAGGTAACTTAAATGTTTTTCCTCCAAGTTCTAACCCCGTACCAAATCAGAATCCATTTCAGCAACAGAATCCTACTCTATCCTCGCAATATGTTGCTCCTGGACTTATGATTCAAAATTTGAAAAATACTGTCCATAAACTATTTGGTAGCAATGAAAACAAATTTGTAGGAGAATCCCAAACAAAAAATATTTTACCCAGAAATAATCTTCCCAGCCAATTAAATAGTGGTATTTCATCAATGTCAGCTATTTCAAAACCTCAACCTGGAAGTGGTAATTGGAATTTACTTCATAATAGTTCAAAATCAAATGTTGTCCCACATGCAAATACTTTTGCTGAGCCTGTTAAAAGTGCTTCATTTCAAGATAAGTTTGATAACAATTCCACTATGGGTAGAGATAGATCCTTTCAGAGGAATGAGCCATTTGGCACAAATAATGTAATAAATCCTGGTAATCAGCCAGGCATACCAGTACCACCTCCTGATGCTAGGGTATCATTTTGCAATGTGCCCTCATCCTCTTCTAATAAAAATTTGTTTCCTGTGGTGAGTAATGCTAATACAATGCCTAATTTTAATTCTAAAACCACTCAAGCAAATGTATCTGACGTTAAAAAGTCCTTAGCCCAGCGTCTGGCTGCAGTTCTAGTGAAAGTGGGAATGGTCGATGTTCCTGCTCCTTTGTTGCAGGAAATGTTGATGAAGATTGGAGCATTCAGCTCATGTCCCCCTCAAGATATCACAGAGGGAGAAATATTGAACATTTTAAGAAGATTAGGATATGTATGAACAATTGAAAATAATTTGGAACATTTAACTTAGTGACTTTTTTACTGTATTAGCAGTCCTTCATGCATCAAACAAGATACTTGTACTTTAATTTTATCCACTATTATTTATTGTTGTAAAAGTAACAATTAGCATTTTAATTGTGTACAATATAACTTTTGTAATTTACTGATGTCACAATGGATAATTTTATAGATAAATGCTTCAGTACATCATTATCTATCCACTACATGAAAAGTGAGTTCATGTGTTTTTATTTTATTGTTGACTTTTGAGCCAACATATGTTATGGAAAAGCAAACGTACTATTTTCAAATAATTTTGTTTGTGGGACATTCAATTTAGCGACTAACTTTTAAGATGTATGAAATTTTTCTTGTATCATCTAAGCTAAACATGGATGTTTATATTTAATTTTAACTACTATTATTTATTGTAAAAATATCTTATATTCTAATTCTGTACAATAGTACCTTTGTAATTCGCTACTGTCAAAGTAGAATGTTGCCACTACTTAAAACTTAATTCATTCATTTTATTATTAATTTTTTTTCTCCTTTTTTTTAGTGAGTATTAAGCCTATATTAAGCAAATGCTATAATAATAGTTTAAAACTATTTAGTAAGTCCTTAAAGGAAAAAACTTGGATTTGTTCACATTATTACATTTAATTTAATGTTATTAATAATTGTGATTATTGTAGCAATTTATTTTATTGATTTAGATTTTATCCTGTTACATTTTTCTATTGAATGCTTCAATTTTGCACAACCTTACTTTCTATACAGGGTGACATATTTAGTTGCTTGTTAACAATAATAATGTATTTGTTGTACATAATATTTCACCCAAAGAAAATTTTTCATGTTTTTGTCTACGAATAGTGTATATTTTTTATTTTACATTTTAATCCTTACTTTTTTATTATTTGACAAACTTAATAAACTAAATGTGCCAGTGTTGCCAACTAAAATAGAGGAGAGAGGGGCTAAGATGTAAATTGCAATTCAACTTGTAATTTATTATGCTAGTGTAAACCTTGAGGGCTAATACAGTTTCAGTAGTAGCATTTCCCTGAGAGAAATGGCAGTAGATTTTACAATTTCTCACCAGGAAATTCTTTCAATCATCTAAAAGTTTGGTTCTATGAAGCATTAAAATGTGCTAAAGCACTTTCAACCATTGAGTAAAATGGGTACTAAATATTACATTTATGTGCTTAAATATTTTTTTAAATAATTTGTATGACAGTTCAGACAAAGCTAAACCATTTGTCTCTTACAATTAAACACTTTTAGATTTTTTTTTTTCTCAAGAAATTAAGAGTTAAAATTTTAATTTTTCCCTCACAAAATGTCACAAAACATTTTAGAAAATAAAAACTCATGTACTAATATATACACTCAAAGTGAATTAACAAGATATACTTAATATAAGATAAAAGACTTTGTTTATTCTGTTGATTCATTTAAATCTCAATACGATGCCAACTTACCCCCGATACAAATAATATATGTTGGCATATCTGTAATAGTTTGTTTTAATAAGAAGTTTAAAATTTTCAAATCATTACAGTTATATGTATGTTTTACTTTTTCCCCCATCATTAATTATACTTGATGTACATATTGTATAAAAATCAAGGGCTAAAAGCATTGCCTGCTAGCCCCTTTTTCAATTATAGTAATCTAAGAGCTAGACTAAGCGTACTTTAATGATGATTATATTATATTTCATCAACTCAAAAGAGTTATTGAAGTGTCGTTTTTGTTGTCTAATGGTATACTTTGAACAATAGCATTATGACTATCCTTTAGGTTTTTTTTTTTTCAATTGTAGCTTTGAAATGCTTCCTTTTATTTATTTTTATAAAATTATTTCTTTGTTTTCTTTAAACTGTCAATAACATAGTTAGAATAGTTTTTGAAAACTCTTATACTTAGTTCTCGAAAGATTTCTGCTCTGTATTATATGTTTAAGTTAAGAGATTGTTGCTTTTTGCAGAAAAAAGAAGAAAGTATTTCTGAGATTTAGCAATACCTTTTTACCTTTACTCATGCATGTTATGGAAAAATTGTGTACGCACTCTGTACAGACACCTCAGAAATGAGCATGCACATTTATTTCAAAATGCATCTACTTGGCTATCGCAAAATAAGTTCTCTGTACATTCGCTGTCAGTAACGATAGAGGCGTATCTTGTGATTGCCAGACAATACATAAATGTGAGGAAATGAAACATGATATTGCTTTATCTCTATTTATTATCCCTATATTTTCCATGTTTATTCATTTCTTTGTTTCGAGATACTGTGACTTTTTGTAACTTTTTTCCCGCTTGACATGTATTTTTGAATTTATTATGTTTCACTATGTAATTGAAATAAAGTTAATCATTTTTTTTTCCTTTTCTTTTATATCTTTATTTAATAAAGCAAAGCATACCTGCATTATAAGCTCACAATTGCCCATTTTGGATAAGTGCGTTCTTTGAGGTTATGTCTTTGCAATTTCGTGACCAGACATGGTTGGTTATAAGTCAACACTGCGCACAAACCGACTTTACTTCACTGGCAAGTAAGTACCCACCGAATTGGAGCTAGGTGGGCTTCAAGCTACCACTAAAGATCATACCCCAGTCTTTTTCCTGTACCAGTCCAGTGTCTTCAATAAAAAAATTATTTGTGGGTGTTTTTATAAGATTTTCTAAAGATTTTTATTGCATGTAACGCTTTTTTTTTCCGACTCTGAAATGAATGGAATTTAAATCGTACGACTTATGTTTATTTTAAGGCGCTGGTAATTCCCTTTTTAAATGTATTTTTCTTTTAGTTGGTGTATTTATTCTCAAAAATATGGCGCTATTTCTAACATGATGAATATTTGTTATTAATGTTGCAGTAAGTTTTCAACATGATTACATTAAAGGGTCACTGATCCTGATCGCCATGGCTAAACAAAATTGCAGCTAGCACCTAATATTTTAGTATGTTTTAACCTGTTTCTTATACCCGAATCGAACTTCTCGTGCCGGCCGTCCTGCTACCAAAGCAGGGGAGTCATATCCTCTGCATGGGATCAAAATTGTGATGTCATATCTTCTGATCATCCTCAAGGATGTTTCCTCCTTATTCTAAAAACTCATTTTGTAGCTCGCGTGCGTGACATTAACTACTACTACTAAATCCGAAAATCATAATATTTTCATTAGAAAAAATGAATAGTGATTACTCAGATGGCGGAATTGTTTACATTGGATTCCGTCTTTTTTTTTTTTAAGATTAAAATTTTTTATATGCATTCGAAAAAATAGTGGATACAGAAGAAAAGCTTTGTTACACGTCTAAATATAAGTTCCAAATCGTGAGCTGATTTCATGCAATGGTTGAGCTACAAAGAAAGAATAGAAAGTAACGTAATGTTATGCGCAAAAAAAAAAAAAAAAAAAAAAAAAAAAAAAAAAAAAAAAAAAAAAAANAAAAACGGACCACCCTGATTGACCCTTTTGATTTAATAACCGGAGCTTTTCGTTCTACGGCTCAATCTTAATGATTTGAGGGAGTGACTTAAATAGGCTAATAAGTGCAGACGTATTTTAAATTACACAATCAGATACAAAAACGTACTTTTTCTGAATAAACATACTTTTTTTGCAGCCGTAATCTGGGAAATATGGTTCCAATAGTTTGAGCGGTTTAAGGTTTGGACCCCTTAATGTTAGTTTTGCCCTATCTCGCAAACTTTTTAAGTGAACTGAAAAATTTTGCACACAATTATAAAATTCGAAGATAATTCCATGCGAAAAATTAATTTTAGTAAATATTTATTATTTTATTTAATAATAGTCGAAAAAAATTTTGAATTGTCGGATATGCAAAATTTAATATCATTTTAAAGAGTGGAATTTTACATAGCAAAATAAAAAATTTGAACAAAATCGGTCGAATAGTTCCTGAGAAATCAAATTTGGAAAAAAAGATCCTTATTTAGAATTCAATTTTTCAAGACTTATTCGACTGATTTCGTTTGAATTTTGCCATGTAAAAATGATATAAAAATTTGTGTACTTTACAATTCAAAAATTTTTCGACTATTATTAAACAAAATAGTAAATATTTACTAAAATTTTTTTTAGTATCGAATTACCTTCGGTTAAACGAATTTTATAATTCTGTACAAAAATTTTTCAATTTGCTTAAAAAGTTTGCGATATATGATGAAATACGCAAAAAGTCAGCTTAGAAAACCTTATCCATAGAAATCAGAATTGCACACGTTTTTGAATTCATTCTGAATAATATCTTGTGTCTCTATGCTGAATATGCAAGTTAAGTTTTAGAAACAATGTCGTTTAACAAACATAAAATGATGCTAAGGACATAGAGACCAAGTGCTGCTTTTGCAAATTTCAAAGTGCGAGTTTCACTTGTTAACTTGTTTCCAATTTAGAAGAAGAAAAAATAGACCTAATATATTCCTTAACCTTTTGGTGACAACTGTTGTACCCTAAGTCTTTTTTTATATAAAAGTATTTGATATGTGAAGGACAAATGTTAATTTTTTACGATACCATATTTGTTTTGTCTTCAACGTAACATTTGCCTTTGATATCAAATACTTCAATAACAAAAAAGAAAAACTGGTTACAACTGTTGTACCAGCCATTTCTGAAAGGTTAACTAACAATTTTCTGTATTCAACGTTACAAACATGAAAGTCTGTGATAATTAGTGAGCTTTGTAGTTTCACTCTTAATTTTTAAAACTAATGTAGTATTTATAGATCTTATGAAAAAGACTTAATTTTTTGTTTTCTTATTAGTGTCTATTACATTTTCTAATGTTAAATTTGTATTTAATAAATTATGAATTGCGTGTATCCTATTTTAAACATAGTATCCTACTGAAATTTATATTTTGGAGAAAAAGTAAATACTTGATCAACTTTTGAACATTGCTGTATCGGTGTATATTCATTCTAGTAGCATGACTACTTGAGACCATAGTTTAAATGGGAGATTTTTAAAATCAAACCTCTGAGATATGTATTTGCTTATTTCTATTTCTAAAAATGAAGTTTTAATTTATTTTTGTAAAAAGCAACAGTATGAATTTCAGCTTATAGATTTATTTTTAATAGCAATCAATACTAATCAAAATACCTTACACATGTTGTGAAGTATTTGAACTTGCACATGTATGTAATTTTTGAGCATTTTAAAGCATTTTGAGTTTAAAGAGCAATTTTACCTCATAATTTAAAGGAAAAAAAACTATTTTAAGCCTGAGAAAATTTTGTTAACAACAATATTGTGATTAACCACTTTTTCAACTGGACAAGCATAATTTATCGCCTGTCGAAATTTCGACTTTCTGACATTAACTAATACAACGTTAAAATAAAATTTTAAAAATAATTTTTTTTTTTTTTTTTTTACCTGAACTTTTTTGGCCTAACCTGCCAGTTTTAAATAACTTAGATCAAGATGAAGTATTTATCTACACATTATAATTATTCTTTTCGGTATAGCGTGCAGACTTTTTATATTTTACACCAGTGTAATATGATCAATTATCATTTCTATTTACAGTTTTGAAGATTTGTTTGATATTTGCTCAGTTGAAATAGAGTTTATGACGAAGTTTTAATGTAAGTATAATTGAGTAAGTATCTTGTTAAAAAGCATGATAATTTAGCGACGAAATATTTATATACAATACCATTATTCTTCTAAGTTGCTGATCAAATTTTTAGTCGAGACAACGGGTGTTTTTATTTTATTTTATGACGTTGCAAAGTTAACTGTTTAACAACCTAACTGTCAAAACGTAAATATGTATCTAACGGCCCATTCCTGTTCAACTTCAAAGGAAGTTGCTTTGCACATCTGTGTTAGGGAGTGAAATTTCAACTTCCTCGCACAGGTAAACAAAATAGATATGGAATCTGTTGAATCTCTATCCTGGCTGCTAAAATTGAGGTGAATGTTTGCCTCGAAAACTAGACAATTAAGAAGAGAGATAATCATTTTCATCATTACTTCTTAAATTCTAGGAAACATTTTTTTTCAATTTAGCAGGAAAGTGGCCTTTGCCAAATAACAATCTCGATATTCACCTGACAATGGCCTTTCCTTTCAAAATTTTAGCCCAATTCTTATACTTTACGTTACCTTCATTTTGGTCAGTGGTGTAGCAGGAGTCGCGATGGCTCAGGGGATAGAGCGCTTGTCCCCAAATGAGGTTACCCAGGTTCTTGCCAACCAAGGTGCTAACATTAAATATCCTCAGTGATAGATAAATTGTGAATTTGAATCTCCTTTTTGTCGAGTTAATCGTGGAAGGATTTTTACCATTTTCCCAAAAAATTGCGTTTAATTTAATTATAATGCACAACATGGATATAAAATTTTTTGATACTTTTTAGTTAGCCGGGCGAAATGAAATTCAACTATTTTTTTTTTCTTTGTTATATTTTATTTAACACTAAACATACCAACACTTAATCTATACCTATTTCTACCATAGCCGGTCAAATAACCGAGCTTTATGTTTCTTGATTGAATGTCTGAAATACGGATGTTAGGAAGGAAATAAACTAAAAAAAAACTTTATTATAATGAAGCAAAATTGTATGTTGCCAATTTTTATGTATTACAAGCACACCGAATAAGAATTTTTAATTCATTGCTAAACGCATTTTTTACATATACAGGATGTTTCCATTGTACATTTTCCGCGAACATATTTCTTCTAATTATTATTATTTTTGTAATTATAAGAATTATAATTATACTTATATTTAATATTTTTTCTTCTAAGAACTTGTGCTGTCTTGATTGTTTCGACATTTTTCTGGGTAAAAACTAACAGTTTGTTATAAATGAAGTAAAGCTATCAAAATAAAATATAAACTACTTACCGAAACATTTAGTTTTTGTCACTTTTTCTTACACAAAAATGCCGATCTAAAATTTCAGGTACTTTCTTGAAATTTGAATTCACAGTTATTCTGATTGAACTAACTACGCAACAGTCTTTGCAGAAATGTGCAACTAATCGAAAGCAATACGTTGAGCATTCATTACATTGTAATTTCTGATTCGGTAACCTTATAAAGCAATAAATTGATCTCCCAGTCAAATGGCCGGTTGTGGTAGAAATAGGTATATGACAAGTATTATTCGAAACAAACAAAATACAAAAAATAAAGAATGTTAACTGTATATAATTGTTAGAAAAAGTCATGAAGTTAAATGTGCTAAAAAGATATGATAAGCGCAGTTTCGATGCAAAAGTTCTTAAACGGTCATTTGACCGGTCATGGTATGTTTAGTGTTAATTTTTATGTGTTTAAAAGAAAAAGTCTACATTTTTTGACCCGGCCAACCGAAAAGTACCGACTTTTTTTCTGTTAGATCTAGTTAGTAATGAGAGCATACTTATCGCATTAAGTGGACTATCGGGCGTTAATATATATATATTTTTAATGGCGGGCACTTGGGGCTTGTCCCATTGGCCACAGAAATGCCAGAACTGCTACTCTCTTCTCGTTACCCAGTGGGCACCTGTGGCGAGGACACGGCGGTAGAGCAGCGTCGCCCACGTCACACAACCACAAACCCATTTATAGGGCGGGTCACATTCACACAAAGGAGAAAGGATATAGAACACAGAGAGAGAAAGAAACATCCATACCCTGAGCAGGATTCGAACCCGCGGCCAATGGCTCCGCAGTCAGACACGATAACCACTCGGTCACCTGGTCGGCGGGCGTCAATATAAACTATTCCGTTTTTTTTTTCATTCATAGTATAGTTAAAATAAACCTCAGGAAAAAATAACACGAATTACTTCCAGCTCTTTGATATTACATTTAAGTTACGTATGAGGTATTTTATAACCATGGTTGAACAGCCGACTCAATTTTTGGGGGTTACGACTACCATTGTTCAACTCCGTAGCCTTGTAATTTTGAACCCAATGCAGAAGAAAAGGGTGCTCTGGGATCAAGTATTGGTAGAAATTTGCCTTCGTGAAGGACTTTGGATGAAACTAACCCGCATTTGCGGTACACGGAGAGAAAAACCACCCATGGTTAGCCTGACGGCAAGGGGACTCTAATCCATGATCCGTCTACCACAGAGGATATTTTACGTCAGCACTGTAGTCGGTGCGAGCCGGTGGCGGAGCTCGAGTCGACCAGCAATCGCTGGGATTTGAATCCGGTTCATTTCATTGCAAGACGAACGCTCTATCCCCTGCGCCACCACGACTCTATGTATAAGGTATATCATCGTGAGTATATAATTAGATAATATAGGCAAAATTTTAAAAAAAAATTAATTGCTTCTGGCTAGTCGTGGCTTTTTTTAACCGTGGCCATAAAAGATGAGGCCAGTTCTTCAAAATTTTAAAGTTTTAAACGATAAGAAAAAAGAACTTAATGTTAGGGCATTTATTTTGAAACATTTCTCAACATGTGGAAAACATCACAAGATTCATTTCTAATAATGAAAATTTTAAATTAACTAGCGTGAAATGAAGTAATTTTCAGAATATTATAAAATGTTTTTAATAATTCCATATTTTTTTAAAAAATAATAAAACGCACATGGGGTGCATTTTCGACAAAGAAGTGGCGATTGTCTGACAATTTTGTAACCGCCACTTGTTGTATTTAGTCACCCTTTTGCCGGTGGCGACCATTAATTTTGCCCCATACTGTATATTTTTCTGATTATGTATGCATTTGTAATGGTTCGATTATCTATTTAAGTTACAGCTTTGAAATATAACTGGGTATCCTTACAACTAAACCTAGGGTAGACATTAGAATTAAACAACTCTTAAACTAAGACGAAACATTTTTCTACAACTCGAGTTTTGAGCTATAGTTCTACAATCACGATACGTTTTTCTATTATTATACTGTTGTGCACTATTTAATGTTTTGTAGTATGTATTACTTTTACTCGTTCACTGGTATTTGCTATACCAATAAGCTGTACAAATAATTTTAAGAAAGTTACATGCAAATAAAAATGTTTAACCTATCATGTGTGTTTTATTTAATGTTTATTGATTTCCTTTAGCTCAATGTTAGCCATACTAATCTTACTTTCCCTATATAATATTTCGATCTCACAGAATAATCGCAATTGAAATAGTTCTTTCATACATACTCAACTCCTAATAAAAATGCTAACAATTAATTTAAAATGACATCGATAAAAATAAAAAATACTAACAAACCGGGTACACAGAGTCTTTTTCTCAAAACTCAAGATTAACCTGCAAGATTCTAACCCTTGATGCAGTGGCGTAGCTAGCGAGGTGGGGTGGGCCAAAAGAAGACATCTGTTCGGGAGAGCAACCTTAGAGGCACGCAAAATTTGGGTGAAACAATTGAAAATAAATTTCAGAGTAAACTGTTTTTCTTTTTTAAATATCACCAGTTTCATTAGCAAACTAATGTCATTATAACTTATTCACACTTTTTTTTCCAAATTACCGATAAATTGAGCGAGATTTCTATTACTATCATTGTATTTTGCTTTGCTCAAATGTTTTTTTTAATAATATATATTTGTAACAAATTGGCATTATATTGAATGGAAATAGTCTTTAAAGTAAACACTTATCATTCAATAAAACGCTGTGAACGCGATCAAAAACATCTAAGTGAAATAGAAACTATATTAGTAACATACACTGTTAAATTTTATCGAAAACTAATTAAGTTATCAAGTTACATTGTTTAAAGAAAATACTTACTGTTGAAAATTCGTAATCTATGTAAAATTAATTTAACAAACTAATGTCCAGTGCAGGGTGTTTTACATAATCTTTTTAAAGAGTGGCCCCGAAAAGTCCCACGCCATAATGTAAGAGATTGCAAAAACTGAATTTGCCCCCAAGCTCTGTAAAACCCTAGCTACACCTTAGCCTTGATGGCTGACTTTCGTTTAGTTCACCAGCTCTATCATACTTGCCTACCTGGAAGTGTTAGGTCCCCAGAATTAATGAACGGTAGTGAGAAAACAATGAGCTAATTTAGCTTAACTCTCAAAGAATTATTTCGCTGCTTAGTTATCAAATTACTATACAAATAATAAATTGTTTATATATTGAGGTGATATAAATCTGTGCAAATCACATTTATTAATTGGAAAAGTATGAAATTTAGTACAACTTTAAATATTTAAGAAAAATATGCCGCCATAAGAAGGTGAAATTGGCAAGTATGGCTATGTCTGCCACCTGGTTCACCATGATTCATTTCCAGAATCCATGAAGTTTGACTCGGCGTGAATGCGCCTCACCTGTACTCTATAATAACCCACTTTACCATTTTTAAATGCAGCATAAATAGGGAAATAAACACATGACTTAGGAGAAAACCAAAAGAATGGTTAGTTGATCCAATCCAGGTTAGAGTTATAAGCATCAAGGGATAGCATGTTAGCCTACTCACTGGTCGGCGAAAAACACTACAATATCATAACTTTCATAATGTCAGATTTCTTATCAGCAACGGAAAGCTCTAGAATACCGTTGATACTTTTAAATAGCAAACACTGATAGTCATTAGAACACGGGCAAGTTACTAATAACGGGTCACTACTGTTTTTATTTAAGAAAGCTTTGACCAGAATTTCGGATGATTTGGACAAAATCTGACTCGCTCCAGTCCCCGTGATCAATTCTCCATTACTTTGGAAATAAACAAAGTATATTTAACACACAATCCTATTTATTACACTGCAAGTCCTTCAGACTCGTGCCTCTGACCCCTGCTTGCAGAGCACGTACAAATGACATGGTCTCTGAGCTTCTGCTTAATAGAAAGATTTGACTTGAACTTTCAAAGTTTCAGTTCGACTGCTTCAAACCGCATCCAACTGTTTTAAAGAATAACTCCTCTGAAAGATGTAGACGTCTAAAAAGTGTCAGATTCACAGTAAATATTTGCGAAATGAATATCTGAAGTGTCCTTCATAACTTAAATTTCTAGTCACATTTTCACTCAAAACCTAATATTATGACCACAGCTTGTGCTATTATTTTAAAGATTCTCCAGAAAAACATTGACGTCTGAAAATTGTGAGTTCCATGGAGAAACGCTGCAAAAAGCATCTCTAAACGTAAAAATTTCATGCCCATTTTTATTCAAAATCTTATATTTTTTTAATGCAAGTTTCTGACAAAGTTATAGTTTTAACTCTAAAGAATATGCTACTGGTTGATTCCAAGTGAAATTGACCACACTAAAGAAATTTCGTATACCGAGATAGGCTGGTTGGTAGAATGTTGGGCTCATGTCCAAGAGGTCGGGGGTTCGATCCCCACCTGCCAAAAACTTTCCGTGTGGTGACAGGTGCATGGTAAATATGTCAGGTCACAAAGTCGCCCATAACAAATCAATACCTTTGGGGTACTGAATTGGAAATTAATCGTTCTCTGGTTCAGGTAATGATTACGATCTGCGAATGGATGTATGTATGTGTCAGCTCTATAAACTGTGTTGTGAGGCGTGTGTGACTGAAAACGTATTCTTGGCCATAGATGGCGCCACTGAAAAACAAGAAACCCACCATTTGCCTTAAATTCGCTTGGTCTTACCTAGCAGGCTTGCTATTGGCAAGTGGCATTAGAAACAACAAAGAAATATCTTTGCCGTCATGTCACAGATTTTCAAGAAAAAGTTTTGTAGAAAAATTCTTTCTCATAATCTCAATTTCTTTCTCATAATGTTGAATAGTTTTCAGTTTAAAAAAATCACGAGGGTGTTTTTAGAATCTAAAATTTGAAAAGTGGTTTTTATCCAAGATAATTCAAGGTATTTTATGATACAAAAATCCTTGACTTTAATTTTGTTTTTCTCACAATGCTAAATATCAAATTTTTCAGCAAAAAAAAAAAAAAAAANTATTTAAAAAAAAAAAAAAAAAAAAATCAAGGTTTTTTGTCTTTAAAAAACAACAAATCTTTTTTAACCAAACTAATTAAAAAAAATTTATAGCACAAAACCTTAAGTTTTCTGATCTCAATTTTTTCATATAACGTTATAGTATACTTTTCAGTTTTATTTTTTAAAAAAATAAGAAAAAAATTGTTTTGGGTCATAAGAAATAAAAAGTGGTTTCCGGCTAAAACATTTCACGATATTTTTTTTTATAGTGAAGGAGCAAAGTTCCCCGATCTCAAACGAAACAAAAAACGCCTTATTGTTTTTTTATTGTAAAATATGACATTTAACAATCTTAGAAAAATTGAGGTATAATTTTGACCAATATTTTGATAGGATTATTTTAAACTTGCTGTTTATTTAACCAAACAGTTGCGGTTTTGAGTGAAAATATGATCGAAATTTTCCAGTATGAGAACTTTCCAGAAATTCATTTCAAAAATTTGCGCAGAGGAACTAATACTCTTTCGAGTTGTTTTCCGAGAGAGTTATTTTTCGAAAAGTAACATATGCTTTCGAATTGAGCTGTAAAATTTTATCAAAATCGCAATATAAATGTTGCGTTTTGATTTTCGCTATAATTGACTACTTACCTATATATGCAACGCAAATATATATTCATACTTAGTTGTATATGTACGCAAATATGCAGCGCGAAACGGACAGTTTTTAGACGTATTCCAGGAGAGTCATTCCTTAAAACAGTAGCAGAAAAATAATCACGTTTAAAAAACCGCTGTTCAAATTTGCCCTGATAAGATGTAATTCCAGTCATATTTTTAATCACCCATCTTGCTTAATTGCAAAAATTTAGACAATAAAATTAAAGAGCATAAAATTTAGACAATGTTTCAACTCAACTTAAAAGCAAATTTTGAATGACTGTTCTTAAAGAAAATTGAAGTTTAAAAGGTTAGTTTCATGTTCAGAGTTTTCGACTTGAATATCTGAAGTGTCCCTGAAAACGAAAAATTACAGCTCAAAGAGTCGTTCTTCAAAACAGCAGCACGTGTAGTAATAACTTTGTCTAAAACTTGTGGTAAAATATAAGAAATTGACTGAAAATGTGACTGAACTTATTCGTTTTGCAGAACACTTTAGCGATTCAATCCGCAACTGCCATTTTTTGTGGCCAATATTTTCCTGAGAAGCATTAAGCAATAGCTGTAACTTTGAAATTTGTGGTCAAAAAGTCAAGTTTTCAAATAATTCGACAGCTAAAATCTTAAACAGCGTGAAAAAATTAAATTAATATTTTTAAATAACTATTTTTAAAAAGTCAAAAAATATCGAGTGCGTGCATTTTTTAATTCATTTATTTATTTAAGAAATTAATGAAGACAGTTGCATGATCCGGAATAATCTATTATATAATTCTCTTACGTGGCTGCTAAATTTTGGCTGTATTTCTTTTCCGCCGGTGGCAACGTTTGCTTTGTTTTGAAAAGGATAATATGGT